>NC_142653.1:51948269-52269038 GCF_055504915.1 Nelumbo nucifera
GGATCAACACATGATGTATTATTAACAAATAAAATACATAAAGTTCTAGAAAATGTAGATAATTTTGGGTACATTCTATAATATTATATAGTCATCATATAAAAAAGTGTATTAATGAGATTTATTTTCATTAATAATAGAATTGGAATAAAAATTAAGATAAAAAATAAAGAGCATTAATGTCTAACACATGTCCCCACTAACCATATCAAATGGTCCAATATTTAATTATATAGGCCATTGTAGGCAAGTGGTTTGGTAGGGATGAAAACAGATCAGATTGGATTTGAACCAGGGTATATTTGAATTCGATTTGATCCGAAGGTCTGATCGGATCTCATAAATATTGATTTAAATCTGAATCCGACCAAGATGTTGGATATCCGAATCTAATACGATCCGGTTTAACTTAAAAAAATAATAAATTATTAAAAGTAAAAGAAACTATAATAATCAAAAAAAGAAAAAAATAATTATTTTTTGCAACTATTTTCATCATATAAGAAGTTTACAAAAATGCAATATAAATAACATATTTATAAATAAATAATAAATAACATATATATTATATATAAATGATATATATATATATATCATTTATTTGATTACAATATTAAAAACCAAAATTCAAACAATATATTGGAATTGCATTTTCTCTTGGTAAATAACGAATTTTTATATCTTATAAATTAAATAATAATAATTAATAATAAATAAAAAAATATATATATATTTTATAAATTTTATAAAAAAATTGAGCATGCATTAATATTATATATTCTTCATATCAAAACAAAAATATGTTTGAAAAATAAGAATTATTGTTAGTAAAGATAGAAATGACTAAAATACAAAAAAAAAAAACGAATTAATGTCTTAATCATAGTCCATTTTCCTAGTTAAATAGATTAGTGGTTCAACCAGTAAGGTCATTTGGTTGCTGACTATTATCATCATTATCATTTGATATTACCACGTGCGACGCACATATAGTTCTACTAGTCACTAGAAATATGCCAGAAGAATTCGACTTACAGACTGCAGGCAATGGAGTAGTATAAGATAAACAAATTATACCTTATCAAAGCAACTTGAATAATCGGTAAAGATATTGCAGTTAAAACAAGAAAATAGTGAGAATGGTGAAACACCAGAGCAACTTCGGTTTGTTACCTCTTTGACTGATCACTCTGGGCAGTTAATTTTCTTATTTATGTTTCTTACACAGGAATGGTTCCATCTTCCATAGGTAAGGAATGCCATGTTTATTCATGATTAGTTATTGGTTATTGGCGGGATTCACAAATTGCAAAGATTCATTCTGTTTTCTTTACTCATCTATCATAAACTATAAATGTTAAATCAATGTATTGAAATTCATATAAGATTGTTTTACACTTTAATCTTTTTACGGTACAAAGTAAAATGTTTTCTTTTATCAGCAAGAAGGAAGGACAAATGTTATGCTACCCAACTAATTGAAGGAAATGGTAGATTTAATGACAAGTTCTCGGAAAATATCAAGTTGGGTGAATCCGGATCTTCCTACGTCGTCATCTCAATCATGGGTCCTCAGAGTAGCGGTATGGATTTTCTCTCTCTCTCTATATATACTTTTATGATTCACGCAAGGAATATTATTTTATTACAATCAAGCGTGTGTTACATAAAGCTGAACTTGTGTTGATATAAAAATTTCTTTTATTTTAAAAATAAATTCATTCATATTGATAAACAAGAAGTTAACAAACATCTGCAACTACTGAGACGCATTTACGACTTACCAATTAACTATGGGCTCATCATTTCAACTACTGAAATAAAACATAGGGAGAAAGACGGTTAGCCCGGGTCAGAATTTTCAGACTCAAAGTACAGTTGGATAAGTGTCAGCTTTGAATCGATAGAATGGGATATTTATACATCTGCAGTAGAATTCAGAAATCTACATTATTGAGTCTGTTCTTACTTTTCCGTAAAATATATCATGCGGTTAAATGTTTTTTAGAATTTATTTTAATTATTGGTTTTTTCATGCTTCATTGGCGTTGCAGAGTCCCTCAACTTTAATCGGTCAAACCTATCACCTTTGTTTCATATTTGAATGACTTGATATATGGTTTATGGTGGACAAGTTATTTGGAAACAAGAAATTTTAAAATATGTAAGATTAAACTAAAATGTATAATAATAATAATAATAATAATAATAATATGAGTGCAAATCAGAGTTTATTTAGGATTGGAGATCAAAATATAGTTTAATGTAATCTTTTTGACATCTTGATTCGATAATTCATAACAAGGGAGAGATTGAAATAGATGCCATCCATTGAATTATAACAGGATATGTAAAAGGGAATGATGTATCTAGAGCTTTATGTGATAGGTGAATACCACTTAAATTAAAAGAAAAATTATATAAAATAGTTATAAGATCAATTGTGTTGTATGGAATAGAGTGTTTGGGAGGTTAAAAAACAATATATCAAAAAATAAGTGTGGTAAAAATGAATATGCTGAATTGGATGAGTGAAAAAGCTAAAAAATTAGAATGAGAAATCAAGTAATTTGAAGGAATCTAATTTAACTCAAAAATGTAGATATAAGGGTGTTCGTTACTGGTAGGGCTGTCAATTGGACTGGATTTGGTCCAATCCGGTCCAGTCCAATGTGGGTCCATTATAGATGGATCAGGTCCAATCCAGTCCAATGAATATTTTGGGCTATTTTGGACTGGTCCAATTCAATACCTGGACCATCCAATTTGCTCAAATTCATTTTGATTTAGATTGGTTTTAACCCAACCCGGTCCATTGACACCTATATTCTTATCTTATATAAATAGACCAGATATTGACTTAATCCAATTCAATATAAATTTATTATGAATAGACCAGATCCAATCCAATCTAATAAATATTTTGGACCAAATTGATCCAACCCATTATATCTTGATCCATTCAATTCGTCCAAATTAGTTTTGAACTGGACGGTGTCCAATCCAAAACCGGTCCATTGACACCCTTTCGGTAGATAAGGGTGTTCGGTAAACTTCCTTTAAACCTTAAATATTTGGTAAATTAATTTAAAAGTCTAATTTAGCTGGACTTAAACGTAAAGTAGATTAAGGCTTATCTAATTTAGAAAGTACCATTCAAAATGCTTCCTTATCTATTGCAGGAAACTTAAAAGTTTGGTGAATTCATGCAGGTTCACATTGAGCCTCAAATAAGTTGAATTTGAATAATTGAAGTTCAAATCTCCATTAGGGAATTCACTTTCACGACATATAAGAAAACACAGGGTTAGTTAAACTTTTAAAAGCAACCTACTATATATCTCACCATTTTTTTTGGTGGAAATACGAGAAGCTACACAAGACGGAGGTAGCTCGGCCCCAAACTATATATCTTACCATACAACAGGAATCACTTTCCCACATCTATCTATCTACATCTATACTCTATTATAAAGTGTGATTAGCTCCCACGTCAGCAGCCCTCTCTTTCTCTCATTCTCCCTAGTATTGGTCGAGTTCAAGTAGAGGTGTAAATTGAGTCGTGTTGGGTCGGCACTACACGACCTGCATGTGGCTCATACAAAGTGTGAGGTGAAACATTGAAAAAACAAAAAGGACAAAAACTGTTGTTTGGATTGGTGGTCGACTACCCAAGTTAGCACTTCGCTAACCAAATAAATGGTTTTTGGACAAGAAACAGTTTTGAGGTGAAACATTGTTTGGTTTCCAATTTTTTCGGTCTAACCATCTGTTTTGATTCAGTTTTGAAAATACTGTCCTCGTCTACCCAATAATCAATTTGATGATAGAAATGATCAAAATGATATATTGAGTATCAACCACATGGTAGATTTCTAAAAGTACACAAAATTGTCTTTAATATTCAAAACTGTAATTTTATGAAAATTTTGGAAAATTTATTGTACTTGTGTAATTTTGAAAATTTATTCAAATTTTTATTAAATAATTTATTTTCTTTTCAATTGGTTTACTTACACAATTATACTAATTTATCTTATAATTTCTAATATAAACTATCCAATAATTTCCTTTTTCCAACTTAATCATTTGTGTAATTACTTTTTCAAATTATAGTTTTGCATTTCCCATAGTCTTTTATCTTTAATAATTTTCAACAATTTGCAATGAAAATTACATAATTTTTCATTGGATTTCCAAAATCTATCAAATGTAAAATTTTTTTCTGAAATTTCCAAAATATTCTAATAATTTTCAATAATTATTTAATGCATTTTAAAGAAACTTTCAAATACTTTATATCTTTTGATTTCAAAAATGTTATTTTATGAAAATGTAGTTTTATGTAAATTTTTGAAAAAATTATTACATTTGTGTAACTATAGGGATTTATTAAAAACTTTTTTAAATTGTTATTAAATAAATATTTTTATTTGGTAGTTACTAACAAAATTGCACTAATTATTCTTATATTTTTCAATATAAATTAATTAATAATTTTATTTTCTAACATTATAATATTTTGTTCCACCATTTGTATTTGGTTATTAATTATAATAATAACAATAACTAAAATTTTATAATTTCTGATAATTGTTAAATATAATTCTCAATTTTATAGAAATTAGTTAAAGAGTTTTCAATTTTTACAAATGTTGTTAATGAATTAATTAATAACAATATTTATTAATTTTTGGTAATTTACTAACCGTATTTATTAACTTTTGGTAATAACACTATTTAATACTCATTGATTATGGGTGGGATTAAATATCAACCATTCTTAACTATTTATTAATTAATATGAATATTTTAAATAAAGGAGAGTGGATATAGATTGGGGGGATGGATTTTAGGAATTGATTAGGGAGTGGGACAACATCATACTTTCCTATTGGTTTAAATGAGATACCTTAAGAGAGAGATTATATGAATATTTTTAGGTAATTGGGTGACATAGCTTAATGGGAGTGGTGGGAAGGGGAGAGGAGAGAAAGTAGAATGCAGGGTGGGGATAATGGAGCAAGGAGAGGCATGGTGACGGGACACGTGCGATGCATGGGCTTTGTTTTATATTTTAACTTTTAACAAACAATCCGATCAAACTCAACCTGAGTTGGTTGGTTTTCTAGTATTTTAGATCGACTTTGGTTTAATATATATAGATATTAATATTTTATATTTTAAATTTAATTTTTCAATACAGGAAAGTAGTTTCCATATTTCTTAGTCTAAAATATTTTATAGCATAGATTTAATTTTTGTAATTTATTTTTTAATAATATCATTGTAATTTATGAAATTTGAAGTTAATTTTTAAGTTTAATTCTTTTGAACAAATAAACTAAACCGAAAATAGACCCAAATCGATACAACCCGAGTTGGTGGGTTTTTACTAATGGCCAATCGGTTTTGAGTGACAAACTACGGATTTGGCCAAATCGATTTGATGGCAAAACAACTTGCAACTGAACTGAACCAATCATTAAAACAACTTCCTCCAAACCCCCTTCCTAATAACAAACCTAATATGTATGAATAGCCCAGAGATAGAGATCTTGTTATAAGATGGCAATAAGAGCTAATAGGGAATGGAGAAACTTCCGTTAGGAGATGGGCGACATCTCATATAGGAGTCGAAGGAAGAATGAGTTGGGGGGGGGGGGGGGGGTAAGGGAGTGAGTGACAGCATCTCACATAGGAGTCGAAGGAAGAATGAGATGGCACCAATATTTTTCGTGCTCTAAGCTGCCTCAATTTTTGTGCCATGGCTACAATTTTGTATCCAAATACTTACATCTTATTCATTCTCTCTCATTTTTACCTATAATAAGAATAAAAAGAATGAGAGCTATGGCGGTGAAAACATGGTAAACCGAGTTCCAAGAGTGTTCCCTATGCCCTTCAAGGGCATCCAGCACAATATGGTGCTAGAACTTCGACAAATCTGACCCACTACCTGTAACCCATAGCAATCTGTTAAAATTTGGAGAGCATCTTTCTAAACCCACGTTGTGCCCTTTGAATCGACTTCGAGCCTATAGCTCGTCTCCACACATCTGATTAGCCCAAGATTCAATTAATTTCCTTGAGACTTGGATGGATGTCATTCCGAGTGTTATTGAAGGAAGCCCAACATGGTTTTTTTTTGTACAGGTTGAGCTTGAGATTTTATGCTTTAGGTTGAGCCTATCCTATAGAATTTAGGCCTAATTTAAACTCAATTTTTGCTTTAGTTGAGGTTTCAAAGCTAATTTAGACAGTGGGTTGGGACTACATATATATACTATCACATACACTCTAAAACACGTACATATTTATGTATGTGTATGTATAACATATATATTTATGTATATTACTAGAAGGAAGATTTTATACAATCAAAAGAAAGAGAAACTCACACCAATGCACAAAAATATACATATACATACATGTTATGCATTTTATTTTATTATTTTTTACTTATATATCTACATGTATACATGTATAAATTATTTATCTATACACTTATTAATGACATATGTGCGTATTTTCATTCTATTCTATCCAGAAATTGGGGCTACAAAAATTAGTAAAAGAAGAATTATATTCAGAAAGTCTTTTAAATCCAACCAACTTGCTTGAACCCAGTCCGAGATGAGTTGGGTTGAACTTGAGTTGGTAAACTTGGGCTTAACCTCTGGTTTCGCTAGGCCTAGCCCGAGATTTGAGAAATAAGGTTGGTCCTGAGTTGACCCTCAACTAAACCCAACCTACCCAAGTTGCACTCCTAATGCTTTCTAGTTTGCCAACTTCACAATAACCAATAGTTGCTTCACATCCGAAAATCTTAATCGATCAATGGTCACCATGATTGCACCTTTTATGACTTTCACCCTTGCCACCACCACTCCACCATTGAGAACTGCAACTGTAAAAGTTTAGAACTAGATGCCATACCCATCCTCCAACCTCTCATTCAAGGCCTCAACTTATTAAAAGTTCAACCCAATTAAGTGGTACATATTTACCCTATAAATTATATTCGGCCTGTTACATTGGCTCTGGTGTAGCAGCCTCAGATAGAAGCCTTGTGTAAAGGGTGTTCTTTCCAATTTTATTACATGGTTTACTTGTTGATTGCAAAACAAGATATTGCTATTGTTAGTTTCAAGTAGACAATTTTGTGGGAATTTTTGACACTCAATTCATCCCTGATCCTAATAGAATTTGTTTATCAAAGCTCTGTAGGGTTTGAAAAACTAGTTTGGGTTTTGTGCCTAAGATTTTTTTTGCCCCAAAATTAGGGTTAGGGTTTGGTCAATCAAGGAGGAGGAGAAAGGATAAGAAGAAGAATGATTTTCTTACTATTAGAGAGATAGGGTGTGAGAGAGTCGAGAGAGATGAGAGAGTGAGACAGTCGAGAGTCAAGTGATGTATGTTTCGACAAAAAAGCCCAAAGCCAAAATCTCAAATTCTACTATTTTGACTTTGGCATTTCAACCCTTAATGGACTTTTGCTTCCAAAAGTAAGCACTACCAAGCAAACAAAGTAGATCTTTTGGCTTTTAAACTTTTGGGAACCGAAAGTCTAAAAGCAAAAACTTATCCAAATATTATCTAAAATTGTTACCTTGAATGTAGCTACACAAGTGCATTGACCATTTTGATTGAATTGGGAGATGTTAAAATCAAATGATTTAGGTTATGTGTAGTTAGTGGTGTTTCTTTTAAGGCAAATGGATATTTGTGGCAATTGCAATTTGCAAATAGGTGATGGTAGAAATGAAGAATCTCCAAAATAGTTGAGAAATAAACCAATGTGAAGACTGTTGTGATTGCTGTGAGCTCCAAACAATCGTATGGCTGACAAACAAAAATCACCACGCATTTTTTTATAGGAAATAGGTTCTCGTCAATATTTAGCAAATTGGACTCGACCGGCCAATTAGATTGATTAAACAATGACTCAGTTCCCTGATCGATCTGGTCAAACCCCTCAATCTACTAAAAAACCGCATAAAATCACCCATCCGGCCATTGCACTTTCTGATTACACCAATCCATAAAAGGACAAAAAGTTTACATTGCTCAATGAAAAAGTATGAAAAAGCCTCTAAAAATCCCTTGTTTTTCACTTTTTCTTCTTTTCCTATCATTCAAAAACTTGAAAGCCCCATCACCATTGCCACTAGATCGCATCTACCACCCACCACCACGAGGCCACCGCATCGCCACTGTTCTCTTTCTCTCTCTCCTCTTTTTCATCTTCTTCTCCTCCTCCTCTTCCTCCTCTGGTCTTCTATGTCTCACCTCACTACCCATCTTCATCACCACCTACGAGCTTCAACTCGTCTCTCATTCTCTCCCTCCTCCTCCTCCTTATTCTTCTTAATTTTCTATCCTATTATTGTGTCTGCATCGCCAAATCCACCGTTTAACCAACCAAGCTTGGAATGTCCATGACAAGTGAAGTGGCTACCAGTTTGAACTAAGAAAATACTTGAGAAAAATAGAGAGAACTACTGGTACGAGGGGAATTGACTTCAGTGTGTATTTGATCATTGAAGTTAATGATATTTATAGACTCCATTAGAGAGTTTGGATTACATATGGAAACATACAAGATAGCAACAAATATCAACGGAAGATTAGATAGATTACAGAAGGGATCATGTTTATTCTGATCTAGTCATATCCTTATCTATCTCAGAATCCAGATTCGATCTGGATCGGTTAAGCCTATCAGAATCCAGATTAGATCTGGATCGATTACGCTTATCTCCAATACTACTTTGGGGTTCTATGTCTCACTGGTTGCAGTGTAAAGAGGTTACTTTTCCATTCATGGAGGCCACCTGGGTATCTCACTAAAGTTAGCGGCTGCAACACCATTTTTTCACCCATTATTCTCTGTTTTGTGTTTTTTTTAATCTTAATGGAATGGGTAACGTGGGTCCCTCAGGAATTGGAGGAATACTTAGAGACAAGGATGCGACTGTTTGTGTTTTGTTCCTTGGTCCAATTAAGCAGGGTGGTTCAACCAGAGCAGAATTTCTAGCAGCTCTAGGTGGGATGGAAAAAGCCAAGGAAATAGGAATCAATAACTCGATCATTGAAGGTGATTTGAAAATTGTAGTGGGATGGCTGAAAAAAGGAGTGACTTGGCAACTGAGAAATGAGTACGTTCCGATGCTTTAATTTAGACCTAATAATATCATCATTTTAGTTTTCATGACCATAGAGAACTCTTTTAACAAAGCAATGCAGGGATTCTTTTAACAAAGCAATGGGTTTAGGATAAGAGTTTTAATTAAAATAGGATTTTTTGAGATATCTAAAATTAATTTTTAGTAGGGAACCCAATGCTACTTTTTCTTGGATTAGAATGTCTGCAAATGGGATGGCTGACACATTAAGCCAAGCAGGGTGGTCAATAGGCAGCAATTGTTTTGGCCATTATTGTAGTCTTTTTTTGTGGCCTTGATTACAATATAATCCTGTTTTTTGATTTCTCTCTAATTATTAATAAAGTTAATTTTCCTTGCTGATAAATAAAAAAAAAGAAAAGAAAATTAGTAGGATTCTTAATTTAAACTATGTTAGAGGCATAAAGGGCTTACGATGAATTGAACTGGCACCTAAGCCAAAAACATGTTTCTATGCTACTATGGTACAGGCTATTATAAATTATTACCTCTCTGTGTCAATAGCTTGCTTTATGAATATTCATACATATTCCTTTTTCTAAAATGCATGATTTTTAAGTTTTTTTTTTTTCAAACCATGATTTTGTTTAGGTAAGAGCACACTTTTGAACCACTTATTTGGGACCAGTTTTAAAGAAATGAGGGCTGAAAAGGGAAGGTGAGATCTTATATTGTATTTTATTTTCAACTCGAACAAACTTTCAGCATAAAAATGAATGTTATTTAAATAAAATTTACATCTATTTTCTAGGTCTCAAACTACTAAAGGCATTTGGTTGGCAAAATGTGCAAATACTGAACCTTATGCGCTTGTTGCGGACTTGGAGGGCAATGATGGAAGAGAAAGAGGAGAGGTTCTCCCTTAACTTTTAAATTACACATTGACATATCCATCTCTTTTTGTGAACTTATTCATTTGAAACTCAAATACTTTTTCTTGTTAGTAAATTATCTTTCACTTTTCTACCTTACCTAAGGTCTGTTATATCATTTTATTTTTAATTATCATAGAATTTCTTTTAGGCTCAATTTGGGAAGAGTGCAAATACAATTATGTTCAGTGGAAAACCTTGCATTTGTATTCTATATATTTATATTTGCACTCTTCCAAACTAAGCAACAACTAAAATTTAATACAGATTTTTTTATTTAGTTAACAACTATGATTAAATAAAAATGATTTTATGCATTAATTCATTATAATTTTTCTTTCTATTAATAATTTTTTGTAAAATGACAGTTTATGTCCATGAGGATTGCAACCTTACTATACTCTTTTCCGGTCACTAAAATATATATCATTTTAAAATAAGTACATATTATGATATGTTACAATACTTTCCTTAATGCAGCAAGTACTATTTGTAAGCTTCCATATGACATATCCAACATACATGAACTTCACATATTTTTTGAAAAAGAAAAGAAACACAATAAATAGGGTAGTTGAAAAAGAAACAGTTTGAAGTGAGCAATAATTTTGATAGAAATGATTATTATGCTGATAATGTAGTTTACAAAATGGTAGAACATATGTCATTCAACATTTATTCATTATATTCTAAATATATTAGTAGTTATATATGATAATATTTGATATATTACTACTGATGGGTATTCTTTTAATCCAAATAATATATAAATAATTTATAATCCAAATAAGTGGGTTGGCTAGTGTGCTACTTAAATCATCAAAACTAAATAAAGTCTCCCATATGGGAGTTCCCTTTCTTTATGTAGGAATGACAGGTGTCCTTAACCTAGGGGGAGGGGGCAGTTTGCATAACTGTCACACTAAACTAGAAGCTCTTCTTCAGAGAAAATAGTATCTTAGAGCATACCACTCGAAGAGTTTCTTAAGAAAAGCCATGATAAAGTGAGAAGAAAAGAGTTCTTAAGGGAAGGAAAAAAAAAAATCTCACTAGTACATGTAGGTAAAGGAAAGTCCTCTCTATAAATACTTCCTATTTATGTCTTCTGTTATCTATCCTTCTTCCTCTCTCTTTTGTTTCTACTATTAATAAAGGAAATGGGGGAAAGAAACATAGTGAAAATGAGGCTGAAGGTAAATAATGCTGAGGAGCCAGAACCTAAACTTACGATATGAAAGGAGAAGGGGGTAAGAGAAGGAGGAAGACGAATGAAGTTGAAAAAGTTATTAATGATGTGGAAGGGGATAAGGAATTTAGTCCAGTTTGATGCAAGCAGTGCTTCCTTTTAAGTAATTTTCCTTAATCAAAAATACCCAGAATGCATCCAATAGTTGTTCCTCTTGTGCTTTTGTGCTTGGGTCACTGTCGAATCCCAAGTTCCAACTACGGACACCCTGAATTTGTTTTTGCATTGTATTTGAATTAATTTTTGTATTAATCCCAACTGGGCTTTCCTTAAGGATAGGAATGGCCATTTCCAGCCTATCCCTTCCAATTCCAAAGGAAATTGGTTAGATGAATCATCAAATTGGAGTTCTATACCCAATTCTTCTTCTTCCAAGACTTTGTAAGCCTTAGAAGAATTGATACTGCTAATACTTGGAGGTACATACTCGTCATTGTCTTATTCTTGGCGTAGATCTTCCTAATCACTGTCTGCATCTGAATCATCATATACTTCCCTGGAAAAATTAGGGTTTGGTTTGTTTGGGATGATAGAATTGTCACTTGAAACAGGTTTCCACATAAGATTAGCAGCAATACTATGAAAATGGTGGGAGTTCCTTTTTCGAGCCTAAACCTAGTTTTTAGGCTCAATTTAGAAAGAGTGCAAATACAAATATATACAATACAAAAACATACAAAATAAAACAAAATGTAAGATTTTACATTCTACATATTTAAATTTATACTCCTTCCGGCCGTTGGACAATGATAGACCACATTTCCCATCTCCTAACAAACAATGACCAACCTTTACCCAATCACTGAAAGAGTCACATGACCTATTGGGTGGCAGTCTACCCCTTACCATAGTACTGCCTTTTAAAATGGCTTGAGGGACACGTTTCCTTGACCTGCTACCACTTCAGCAAAGAATTTAATTGGGGTCCTTTGATCAAATTTGAATGGCTCAAATTGTTTAGCTTATTTAGAAGCCTGTTCCCTACTTTTGAAAGAGGAAACAGTTGAATTTCCTTTGACCATTTGTCTAAATTTTTAAAACTATGCTAATGGAACAGTGTATTCAAGCATAACAAATGCAGAACTCATAAAGAAAAATGGAAGAGAAATGGAGAGAGCACACCAGGTTTATGTGGTTCAGCATTATGGCCTACGTCCACAGATGTTTAAGAATAAGAAATCCACTATAAAAGCTTCTAATAGAATTATAATAACTCTCCTTAGGCCTTTCTTGCTTTCACATTCATGTCTTTTTTCCCTCTTGTCTTCTCTTTTTCTCTCTCTTTTTCTCAAAAGAGAAAAGACAACAGAAAGGAAAACCTAATAGATACCACCCTTGGATCTTAGTTATTTCCAATGGCTGAGATTACAAGTCATAACACAACTTACATTTATAAGATCTTCCAAAAATACCCTTAATGAAACTCTATAAACCCAACACTCTCCACTTTGGCTTGTAATTGAGGTAAAGTAAAGAGTCCTTCATGTCAAGTAATCTACTTATGCATTCATAGATCACCAATGAACTCACACCTCAAAATCCATGAGGTGCCACTCTTGCTCCATTGGAGCATCTCCTCTTATCTCATATCTGAGAAAAACAGCCCAACGCCTAAACTTGTTTGTAGTGATAGGCTTGGTAAGAATTTCATCTATATCTTCATGTGTTCTCACCTTATCCAAGTGTACTTTGTCATTTGAAACTATCTCTCGAATCCAATGAAGTTTCATATCTATGTGCTTTGTCTTTCATTGTGCACTTGCTAGGTGAATTGCGTTTTGACTATCACATAACAAAGTTGATTTGTCTTGTTGCAAATCTAATTTATTAGCAAAACCTATTAACCAAATAGCCTCTTTAGCACCCTCAACTACTGCCATATACTCAGCCTCAGCGGTGGACAAGGCAACAATAGGATATAACATTACCTTCCAACTAATGGGACCTCCCATTAGAAGAAATATATATCCAACCCTTGAATGATGGCTATCTAAGTCTCCAGCATAATCAGCATCAACAAAGCCAACCAAATGATTTCTATAAGACCTTTTGTCAAGCAATAGACTCACATTAGTAGTACCTCTTAGATATCAAAATATCCATTTTACTACATGCCAGTGTTGTTTCCCTAGATTCTCCATATACCTACTTACCTACTCATAACACTAACTGTTGAGCAATATTAAGCCTAGTGCATACCATTGCATACATAAGGCCCCCAACAATACTACTATATGGTATGCATGACATATACTCTTTATCTTCATCAGTTCTTAGTGACAATTCTGTTGACAACTTGAAATGTTGTGCAAGTGGTGCCTAAACTCATTTACCAATTGACATACTAAGCCTTTCCAAGATCTTTAGGATATACTTCATTTCAGAAACCCATAACTTGCCTATGTTCCTATTTCTAATAATTTCCATCCCAAGAATCTTCTTGGCCCTTCCAAGATCCTTCATATCAAATTTAGCATCAAGCTTGGTCTTCAATTCCAAGACATTCTCCACGCTTTTACTAGCTACAATCATATCATTAACATATAACAACAGAATAATAGGTGAACCATATTTTAGAATTTTGTAGTAAACACAACAAGCATAAGAACTTCATTTGTAACCTGAATTAATCATACAAGCATCAAACTACTTAAACCACTACCTAGGTGATTGCTTTAAACCATAAAGTGATCTTTTTATTTTGCACACTAGACCCTCCTTTTCCAAGCAATTTAAAGCCTTCTAGTTGCTCTATATAGATGTCTTCCTCCAACTCACCATGAAGGAAGGTTGTCTTAGCATCAAGTTGTTCAGGCTCTAAGTCAAGTTTAGCTACCATGGATAAACACAGTGCGAATAAATAAGTATTTCACTACTGGAGAGAAAATCTCATTATAATCCACACCCTCCTTCTGACTGTATCCATTTGCTAATAATCTACCTTTGTACTTCACTTCTTCATTATTAGTTGTTCCTTCCTTGTGGAATACCCACTTGCAACCTATCACCTTTATATTTTTAGGTGGTTATCCAAGTCCCAAATATGATTTCTATTAAGCGACTCCATTTCTTCTTGCATTGCAATTAGCCACTTATCTCTATCATCTTGGTTGAGTGCATCCTTATAATCATAAGGGTCACCATCACCACATATGAGAGCAAATGCCACCATGTCTTCAAATCTTTATCTCATAGGTTGTTTGATAGACCTTCTTTATTTATCCCTAACTAATTGGTAGTCAGCCTTTTCTTGCTCCACTTGCTTATCTTGACTTTCTTCTAGGCCAAATGATCCCTCTAATGATGAATGTGGTAAACTATTGCTCTCATCATTAGAGGAAACATCATTAGATGTAGGCTTATGTACCTATTCTACAACTAGATTTTCATCTTCCTTGCTGATTTTTTTCACCATGGACTACTCATCAAAAACCACATCTCTACTATATATGACACGTTGTACTATTGGATCCCATAACTTGTACCCCTTAATTCCCTTCTCATACCCAATGATGATACAATGTTTAGATTTATCTTCCAACATGGATCTTTCCCCTTCGTGTACATGAACATATGCAGGACATCCAAAAACTCTCAACATGCTATAGTCAACTGTTTTTCCAATCTAAAGCTCTTAAGAAATTTTGCATCCAATTGCTGAATTTGGTGATTTATACACTAAATAGTAGACTGTATTTATGGCTTCTATTCAAAATGCTTTAGGTAATCTAACATGCAACCTCATACACTATTCATTCTCTCTGCCACTCCATTTTGTTGGGGTGTTTTTGGAGTTGAAAAATGCCTTCTGATTCCATGGCTTTTGCAGAATTTTAGGGACTCTCCTTCCTTGTATTCCATCCCATTATCAGTCCTTAAGCATTTTACCTTTTTTCCTATTTGTAATTCCACTTCAGCCTTCCATTCTTTAAATTTAGCAAATACCTCTAATTTGTGCTTCAAGAAATACACACAAACCTTCCTGGAGTAATCATCAATGAAAGTTATAAAATAATGAACTCCACCCTTAGATTGGACAGGGCTGGACCCCACACATTAGAGTGAACATACTCCAAGACTTCTTTGGATGTATGTTGTTTTATCTTGAAAAGCACTCTATATTGCTTTCCATGCACACAATACTTATAGAATTTTAATTTACAGATCTTTACTCCACTTAGTACCTTCATCTTGCGGAGTTCTACCAAGCCCTTCTCACTCATATGGCCTAGTCTCATGTGCCACAAATCTTTATCATCTATATCTGCATAAACCAGAGTAGTAATTGTAGCTCCACCTGTCATTATATTCCCTTCTAGATTATAGAGATTGCCTTCTCTTCTTCCTTTCATTATAGTCATGGATCCTCTCTTAACTTTAAGAGCACCATCTATCCCTATAAATAAACAACCATTTGCTTCAAGTGTACCTAAGGAGATAAGATTTTTCTTCAAAGTCGGGACATGTTTAACACCACTAACTGTTGTTACACATCAATCAAACATTTGTATTTTAATGGTACTAGTCTCCATAGTTTTGCAAGTTGCATAATTTCCCATGAGAACAACACCACCAACACGTGGTTTATAGTTGTTAAATTAGTCCTTATGTGGACACATCTGATAGGAGCATACAAAGCTAAGTAACAAAGTTTCTACAAACTCCCTTTCCTTATCAGAAACCACAAGTACTTCTCCATCTTGTTCTACTACAACATTTGCTCACTCCTCCATGCGGAGTCCATAAAATTGTTTTTGTAAAAATAATACATTTGTCATTGACTTCGACATGTATAAGGATTCCAGCTTCTTCCAAATTTCTGTTGCTATCTTCAAGCCCAATACATGATAGATAACTTCATCTGCCAAATAGTTTTGAATTGTTCCAACTGCTTTCTTGTCAATTATTTTCTAGGTTGCATTTGTCAAGTCTTCTAGCTTATTCTCTTTTACATCCAAAGCTACTAAAATATCATGTCCTACAAGAAAATCCTCCTATATTATTTGCCACAAGATGAAATTTTCCTTTCCATCAAATCTTTCTACTTGATATCAAATAGTAGAAGAGCTTCCCTTTGAGCTCACGGTGTGTTCTCTCAATATGTCTGCTCAGATTTAGTAAAACAGCCCCAAACACATCCTTTTAAAACAACCCAGGAACTTAAACACTTGGAGTGTTAAGAATATCGTAACATCTGCGATGTAAACTTTATGGGTTTAGAGTTACTAGAAGTGCTTGAAACCTGCAGAAAACTACTCCACCTTCTTAACAATGAACCCAAAACCACTAATTGCATAACTCACAAATTAATAGAGCTGCCAACTCCCCTTCATGATTCAATAATACATACACCAAGACATTCCATAGCAATAAAGGAAACCAATAACTCTGATACTAGATCTAAATGTTTAAAATTATGCTAATGGAACAGTGTATTTAAACATAACAAACACACAAGAGCAGAAAACTGACATGTAGAACTTATAAAGAAAAATGGAAGAGAGATGGAGAGAGCACACCAGGTTTACGTGATTCAGCACTATGGCCTATGTCCACGGATGTTCAAGAACAAGAAATCCACTATAGAAGCTTTTAATAGAGTTATAATAGCTCTCCTTCCACAACCCTTCTTACTTTCATGTTCATGTCCTTTTTCCCTCTTGTTTTCTCTTTTTCTCTCTCTTTTCCTCAAAAGACAAAAGATAATAGAAAGGAAAACCTAATAGATACCGGTCCTTGGATCTTAGTTATCTCCAATGGCTAAGATTACAATACATAAAAAAATTTACATTTATAAGATTTTCGAAAGATAACCTTGATGAAACCCCATAAACCCAACATTTCAAAATTAACTCTAAATCGTTCTCCAATTCTCCATGTGTCTCATCAAGTGCCATGTCATTCTCTTCTCTACCTTCAGTGCCTCCATTAACAATTGAGCTTTCTAAGACAAGTGGGGGTGGCAAATGAGTGGGTTGGGTAAGAGTTGAATACCAACTGACCCACCAACACATCATGATCCATCATCAATTCTTCTTAAAGGGTCATAACCCACCTTAACCCACCCATATTGATCCACTTGACCTACCCATATTGACCCACCCACCCTCACCCATACTAACCCACCTATAAATATAGAAATAGGTCAGGTCAACTTGTACACCCAAAAAAACAACTTTTGAGAGAAAAAACTCTCTTGAGTCTACCACATGCTATAAACGGGTTACGCTGACTAGTATACCCAAAAATAACATTTTTGAGAGAATCATCTCTCAAGGCCACCACATGACAGAAATGAGTCGGCCAACCTGTTTGCTCAAAAGTAAAATTTTTGAAAAAGTAATCTCTACCAAGTCTACCATGTGGAAAAAATGGGTCGAGTCAACCTATAGACCCAAAAATACAAAAGTTATGTAGAATAATACTAAAAACTTCATAGAAAATGCAAAAATTTTGCAAAAAGTACTAGAAAAATGTTGAAAATGCAAAAACGTCAGAAATATTGCAGAAAATTTAGAAAAAATACCAGAAAATTTGCAAAAAATATAAAAAAAAACAGAAATTGCATAACTTTTTAGAAAATACTAGAAATTTGCAGAAATGTATGAAACCACTAGAAAAATTTAGAAATTTGTAGAAAAATTGTAGGAAATTCAGACAAATATAGAAAAACAATAGAAAATTGCAAAAGAATGCGGAAAATACCAAACATTGCAGAAAGTGCAAAAAGTGAATAGTTTCTATAGAAGAATTGAAAAAAATGTAGGAAATACTGGAAATGCATGAAAACACCAGAATAATGCATAAATTATGTAGAGAAATACCAAAAAATTATAGAAATGCAGAAGAATACTAGAGATTTGTAGAAAATACAGATTACAAAAAATACCAAACAATTGCAAAAAAATGTAGAAAAATACCAAAACATTAAAAAAATAATGCAGCAAATACAATATAGTTTCATAAAAATACTAAAAAACTACAAAGTATAACATAAAATATCAAAAATTGCAAAAAACAACATGCCAAAAAATACCAGAGAACTTTGGAAAATGCAAAAAAATACTAGAAATTTGCAAAAAATGCAAAAAAACCAAAAAGTATAAAAATTCATAAAATAGCAAACTATTGCAGAAATGCAAAAGAATGTGTAACTTTTATGGAAAAAAATCAGAGAAATGCAAAAAAAAACAAAAAAAAAATAGAAAATGCATGAAAACACACCATAAAAACATGGAAAAAATGGTAGGAGGAGGGCTCAACCTTTACTTAGAAACCTTTGACCTGAATAGAGACTTTTGAATTACTTAAGCCAATGGTTAAAGTATCAGTATCGAGAATTGAGTATTATATTAGATAACACAGATGTGGATACAATTTGGAAATGCATAGATGCCGATAAAAAAATATGGAAGCATATGAATATACTAGGGAAATAAATACAAATTTTATAAATATGTTAATAGAACTAAGTTTATGATCAAAATAATCACAAAATCGTATATAAATTAATACATAAAAAATATAAATTTTAATGATATATAAAAAAATATATTACAATTAGTATACTAGGATGTGTAGCTAACATATAATTTTATTTATAATGGATCAATCAAGAGTCCGCAACACTAAATATATGCACTTATTATATTTTAATTATTATATTCATTATCATTTCATTTTACTATTTTAATTTTTGAAAATTAAAAAAATATCAACTCATATTAAAATCTGAATTAAAAATTATAAAAATATAATCTTAACTTGGAGTGTATCAAATTTCGTAAAATTTCTACAATACATATCATATACAAATTCAAAGTTTTTAATTACTAAAACAAATATTCCATTACTAATATTTTTATTTCTATAAATTTTATGAATTAAAAATCATTTTTTGAAATAAATGTAGATTAGAGCATTTGATAGATTCAATTTAATAATATATTCTTCAATACTTTCGTTTATAATATTTTTATTTTTTGTAAATAATAAATATTTTGTTATTACTTATTAATGTAAATTAAAATATTAGTTAATAATTTACAAAATATATAGAAATTTTAAGATTTATATCAAGTGCGGTTATATAAATTTTAATTATTAAAATAGTTATTCTATTATTAATATTCAATTTGTATAACTACTTTTGATATTAAAAATCATCTTTATATATAAATGTAGATTTGATAGATTATTTATTCTATTAATTTATAAAATATTATTATTATTAGTATTTTTTAATTTTTAGTTAGAATTGTTAAATATAAATGTCTTTTGTTTAAATTGCATGTGAACACAAAATCTTATAAAATCATTTGTATGTCACTTTAATCATAAAATCGCATTTGGCTTGGTGACTTGAAATGGAAGGAGAATTTTAATTAAGTAGGTTGACTCAAGTTTGTGTCTCCTTAAACACATTATTATTGTGAGACTTGGAGAAATGGTCAACCCAACCCTTGACCCGCTCGACCCAATCCATCCTGACCTTAATGGGTACCTCGACCCAACTCACCCTAACCCTTTTTCACTGACCCTAATAGGTTGCTCAACCCATATCGACCCAACTCACCCTACCTTTAGACTTAAACCCCCACAAATCTAAGAGACACCACTCTAATTTCCAAAATGTTAAGTCTTCAACAGAGCCCCGACCGGAGACAACTATTTGCAATCTTCTTGAAAGCTTCGACCAACCAAACATTGGAATGGAAGCCTTATGACCTTCATTGCCGTAGCTTTTGAGTGGTTTGGCGTATTTACGCTGGGATTCCTACTTCCTATAACCAATAAACCTTCTTCAGTTTGGATTGACAAAGCATGGATTGGCAAAGCATGGATCTCCTCTTTTGTGTTTGCCATTTCGAGAAAGGCTTTGCTGCGTTGAAAAGGCTTTTCCGACAAATGGCTTATTCAAACAACCCAAATTGGGTGTAATTTGCTTTGGGGGCAATATTTCAAATGAGATTTCCATATGCTAACCAACCAAAAAGTAGGGGTATTCACATTAAATGTCAAACCGATCAAATCAGCCCGATTCAATCTGAGTTGGTCGGTTTTTAAAAACCATAAGTCGGTTTCAGTTTTTATAAAAAATAAACCGACAACTCGTTTCGGTTTCGGTAATTATTAATTACCGTATATATTTAAGTAATTATTAATTAGTCCCTACCCTATATGTTAAATGTTGAATTATTTTATTTGTGTTTTGTTTGAACTTTGAAAAAGAATTGGTTATTTATGTTAAAAACTAAAAACGTAAAACCAATACAAATATACTACAATGGTACAATATTTAATTAAGTTTTGTATAAATTTAAATATATATTGACAAAAATATAAGTTTTGCATAAAAAACTAATCGATTTTAATATATACTTTGATTTTGCATAAAAACTAAAAAGAAATAAAGTTAAATATAAATAGATATTTAGAAATAAATATTCTAGTTTAAAATATATATAAAAACTGACTAAACCGGTAAACCAACCCAAACTGACCTTTCATATTTGGGTCGGTTTTGATTTAGGGTCAGTTGGTTTTAATTTAATTAATAAATAAACTGACTAGGTCGGGCTGGTTGAAGAAAACGACTCAAATCGACCCAACCCAACTTATGAAAACCCTACCAAAAAGTGGGTCAATGTGGTATTGTAGAAGTGTCTATCCAAAATAAAAAATTTAAATTTGGCAATGGAAATAGAGTAGGAATATCAAGGATCAATTTGACATTCGGATTGAAGACATAAATTTTGATGATTACTAATATTACTCATCAAAGTACGAAACTCAGCTTGAAAATCATATTGGTAATTTGAAAATGGAAATATTGGGCAAAAGGTTAACTTGTACAGTCCATTCTTGATGGTGAGCATCTTTTCTTTTAAAGCCTAACAAGACAATTTCCATTCAAAGATTCTCAGAATACAACCATGAAGTTACAAACAAGAAGTTGGTAACAAAGTGGTTAATTAGTAATTGACAAGGAAACCTTAGCCTGGCAGCAGACAAAATGTTGAAGAAGCAGATATACCCCATTGATCACCGGGAGAGAAAACTCATGAATCCTTTGGCCTCTTCACACAACGTCAAAGACTGAGGCTTAGTTTGAAAGGAATATAAATACAAATATGTACAGCACAAATACATACAGAAATTTTTATACAAAATACAAAGTTTTGTGCTCTACATATTTGTATTTGTACTCCTTTCAAACTGAACCTGAATGTTGTGTTTCATTGCAGTGCGCACTACAAGAAATATGACCTTTAGATACGGACAAAACCATGGCTAAAGGTCAAAAAAAATGTAGCTATTGACCTATAGTTAGGTTTAGTTATGGATAGAAAACCATAGCCTATGTTTGCGTGGCTATAGCCTATAGCTGTGGTTCGACTAATCCGTGGTTATAACCTATTTATAGTTTTGGTATATATCTGTAGCTAAAGGGTGAATGCAAACCATTTGAACCTTTAGCCATGGGCTGAACCTTAGCTAAAAGATACATATAGCTACAGTTTTTAAATTGTCCATAGTTATACATCCAAATCTATTAGCACGAACTTTTATAAAACCATAACCATAATTTCTATTTATAGCTACGGTTTGCTACAAAACCGTAGCTAAATGTACTAACCTATAGCCACAGTTTTTTTTGCTAAATTTCCCAACTCGTTAAAATGATCATCCTTGTTTTATGGAAAAAATGGCAGGGTAAGGTGCATTCATTACTTTAAAACACAAGTAGGAAAAAAGTTACCCAAGACCAATTCATTAGTTCTTGGGTTAGACTAGTTTGGTATGGTTTTGGCTTTTTTTTTGAGTAAATAGGGCTAGGTGTATGGTCAAATTAATTAAGGGTTGGATCATGGTTTAACAATAATCTAACTAGCCAGTCTCGTCCAACTTTCTAAACATTTGTTAGTGCTACACAAATAAAAAAAAGTTAAAAATTACACTTTAAGCCAAACAAATTGGTAAAGTGGTTGAAATAATTTATTAAATAAATTAGTTACTATTTAATTAATAATTATTTATCTATATTGTATAACTATTACTTTATTAATAAATTATTTATGATTTTAAATAATTTAGTTTAATTGTCAATATTATTTTCATTCATATGTAATTAATTAATTTACTATTAGTGATTTTCATTTTTAGTTTATTATTTTCTATTAGTTATTAATTTACTTAAATAATTAAATTAATTTTTGATGATCAGCTTTAATCAATCAAATAATAATTAATACTTATTTATTTCTATTTTAGAAATTATTCTTTTTATTAATGCACTTATGAAATTATTAAGAATTTATTTTCTAGTTTAATTATTATTAAATAGAAATCATTAATTATTGTTGTTATGCAATAGCAATGAGCTAATAATTTGTTAATTATTAATTATATTCATTTACTTCAATAAGTTCTTAATTATTAATTTACTTTAAAAGTAATGAATATATAATAAATATTTTAAATGAATATTATACTATTATTATTTATGAGCTAGGAATAAAATGGTTGTAGCTAAAGATTATTAACTTCGTAATTATAGCCACGGAATTTTAGTTATCCGTGGCTATAGTGATAAATAGCTATTTAGCCACGAACAGAATAACTTTTAACCACACCCAAATTGTTCGTAGCTAAAGCTCAGTTTCTGTTTTTGTAACTTCTAACTACGGATACATTATAACCGTGGTTATAAATATCTTTTAGCTACGGACTGAATAACTTTTAATCACAGATATTGTCTGTAGGACGAATTGTCCGTAGCTAAAACTCAACTTCTGCTTTTTGTAACTTATAACCACGGATACATTATAACTATGGCTATAAATATCTTTTAGCTATGGAGAGAATACCTTTATCCATGGACAAATTGTCTATAGCTAAAGCTCAACTTCTGCTTTTGTAACTTATAACCACGGATTCATTATAACTGTGGCTATAAATATCTTTTAACCACGAACAAAGTAACTTTTAACCATAGACATTGTCCGTAGCTAAAGCTCAACTTTTTGCCATGGACATTAAATTGTCCGTAGTTATATCCTATGTTTTAGGTATGGTTTTTTTTACTGTAGCTATAGCCACATTTTCCTATAGTGGCAATTTTATTTGCCCTAGTACAAAGGTATAGGAGTGCAAATGAAAAAAATGCAAATTTTGGTTTAATTTTGTTTTTGGTTTTACTTTATTCTGCTTTAGATCTTATTTTACTTCATTTTGAATGCAACAAAATAAAGTAATAAGGTAAAACTTGAGACAAAAATAAATCAAAACTTGTTGCCAAGTCATTTGAACTATCATAGTTTTGCATCAGTGCAAATGAATTTGCACAGCAACCAAACACAACTGAAGTAAAAAAAGTCTCCAAGGCTCCAACAAAAAATGTTAGAGTGAAAAAGTCTCCCATAACAACAGAAATTGATCACCAATCCAAAGCAATTGAGGTTAAAAAGAGAATGATTTCCAAAGCCACCCCATCCTTGGTAATGCAATGATTAAATTTCATAAATGACCTGGGGTTAAGGTGAGGCCAAAGGTCATCCAAGGTGATGTTCAGTAGTGTGTAAATATCATGGACGGGACCATTTTGGTCTTGTCCACAATAAGATATGGTGCTCTATCATGCGTGAATAGCATGGACAGGGACAGGTTACACCCGAATTTATTGTCCATAATATTTTCTCATAGATGGTCCACACTATGGTGTGGAAAGTTTGTGGGGAAGGTTTCAGTGTAATGCACCTATGTTTCAGTGTAATGCACCTATGTTCCAATTACTCTCATTTTATTTAATCTTTTAATAATTTAAATTTTATAATATGTTACCTATAAAATAATTACTTTTAATGTTAATTCTAACACAAGTCTAATAGTTTTCCTTCTCAACTCTTTTATATTATTTAAATAATACTTTTTATTATTTTTAGAATAAAATAATATTTAAAATACTAATTTCTTATTTTTAAATATTTAAAAATAATATTTTTTTTCTATTTAAAAAATGCAATTGTTGTCTACATATTGACATCTTTTTTTAAATTTATTTACCATATAAAATGCAGAAGTTAGACATTTATGATCGACTGTATAGACCTCCCATAAAATGTATATGAGATACATGAAATCAAAAAGTGCATCCACACCACACCTATAGAATACTACCATGGGTGTGGACTGGTTTGATTCACACAATCTATCAATAGTTCAAAACAATTGTGGATTGTGATTTAGTGTGGGTTGGTCCCTGCCACAAGGTGTGGTATGGATCAATCCGCATTAGAGAGAAGCCCCCAAAATGCCTTTAATCTTGCTTTAAAACATCCATAAAAAAATGCCCCAATCATTAATTTCAACCTTCAATGTTGCCCCAATCCAAAGTTTCCATACCCAAACAAAAAGCATAACATTCATAACTATAGGGGTATAAGTACAAAATTCAGATCTCTCCTATCCACAAGAATCCTACCCACCTTTACCCACATGACACTATAGTTGTACATTAGAAACATCTTCCCCTATGTATAGCTGTAGTGTCATGTGGGAAGACACGGGTAGGATTCTTGTGGGTAGGAGATATGGAGTCCTAAGTACAAGGGTATAATTGTTGATTCTACAATTGATACATAATTACAGGGGTATAATTGAAGTTCAAGTTCAATTTTTTTTTTTAAATTATTGGGTAGCTGATGAAATATGAAAAGTTGCATTGATTCAATTTTTTTTTTTAAATATGAGTTTTGGAAACTAAAATGTGGCTTCTAAAGCCAAGAATTATGCCATATGAAATCGTAATGGTTTATAGCGTTAAATTATAGAAATATTTAGGGGGCATTCTTTTTTTTTTTTTTGATTTTGAGGGGGGGGGGAAGTTGGTTAATGGGATTTTGGTTCCCCTTAACCAAGAATCTCATGTTCTTTTTTTAAATTTATGTGGGGACCAAGGAAAGTTTATTTTCTTGGGTACCACTTACCTGGGTAAGTGATACCCATCTCCTAGGTGGCCAACACTTGAGTGGGACAAAAATGCCTTATTTACATGAGAAATAAAAGAATATGTGTAAATGCACTTACCCGGGTAAGTATTTCCTAGGAAAAACTTACCTAAGTAACTGCATTTACTTGGGTAAGTAATTTACCGAAAAGCAAACAAGGCCTTAGAAGAAACAAAAAAGAAAAGCAAAGAGAGGAGAGAAAAAAAGAGTCTAAGAACAAAGGTATCTAAGAAGGAAATGTGTGTTGTCTCTTCTTTGGCTAAGTTGTTTAGAACTCTATAAAGGCCCATATAAGCCATAATCTTTTCAACATTCATCTCTTGTATTTGTTTATTCTAAAATATTATTAATGGATATGTTAAATTCCTATGATGCCTTTTCATAGACATTAAGATCTAGTATTTGAATTTTGCACCTAAGTTTTATTCAATACTTTAGATATAATATTGTTTTATTGTACTCAAAATTTTGTTCTTAGGCAATGCCTTTAACATGCCAATAGTGACAAGTTTCATGTCTTGTCAAAATAGCTCAGCTTAAGGGGGCATCTAAAAATAACTTTAATGACTTAGTAAAATCAAGACAAACCATGCACATGTAACACTCCTATATGGTCTATATGTTGTTATTTGTTCCAAATCTTTACAAACAATTATCTATATCTTATGCTATCTGTCTACTATACATATCTATACCTTATATTGTACACTATGTATAAATGAAAACAAAAGTAGTCTTGAAATATTAATTAGAAGATAAGGTTTCTCATCATTATTGTTCATGATATTTAAACAATCTTATTATTATAGAGTGATACTGCATTTGAGAAGCAGACTGCCCTTTTCGCTCTTGCAATTTCAGATGTCATGATCGTTAACATGTAAGTTATTTGTTTAGAATTGACGAATCATCTATAACTATCTTGTTGATAAAACAAGTGATTTTGTAAAATTTCTAATGATACTAAAATCATGTCATTATATTTTAGGTGGTGTCATGATATTGGGCGTATACATGGTGCAAATACGCATCTTCTAACAATTGTATTCCAGGTTTTCTTTTTACTTTTCTTTTTCTTTGGTCTCTATATAATCCCGTTCTCCAAGTGACTACTTTAAATATTTTGATATTGAATTTTTATATTCTTTATGATGGTGTATGGAAATAGGTCATGATGCAGTTGTTTAGTAGAGACATGCATAAAAAAACTATATTTTTTATTTTGCGTGATAAGACCAAGGTATGTTCCACAATTCCTAATATTTTCTTTGAGATTCAAATAGTCATGGATATCTAACCCTTTCCTATTTTTTTTTTCACAGACACCACTGAATATACTAAAAGAACAAGTGAACGATCATGTGAAAGAGGTAGTTCTATTTGTATTTATTAGTATTTATTGTGAGTGAGACCTGCCACCCATTGTCTTTGGCATTTCTGTAAATATGTTTTATCAATACAATTTACTCTAGCTAATCCAAGTTTTAACATATTGTTTAAAGTTTAATTTGTTAATGTGTTGCCTTTGATATGGAAATTTTGTTTTCTATAAATGGACAATTGTCTGGTACTTATCTTCTTTCCTTTTCCAAGTTCCAATCTAATAGCCACTAGGGCATTTTAGATGAAAAAAGTGGTAAGAGGGACAAACTAAACCTCTAAATATAAAAGGGTAAAAGAGTTAAACCTCCCTTTATATCTCCCCTATTAGAGTTATATCTAACTGAACTATTCAAGTCTTTTTTGCCATTTCTGATTCTTCAAATTTTCAAAACAAATTTGTCTTACCAAAAATCATGGTGAGGATTTGTCTTAATTTTCCTTGTAACCAAATGATGTAGCATCTCCTAAATGCTATGAACGCACAATTTATGTTGCTAGAAGGAGAAATCAATTAAACTTGAGAATAAAAAAATGTGTATATTTGCCTACAAATCAAACTACAGTGGTTATGGTGAAATCCATGCCTACATTATTTGTCTCAGCTCTTTTAGTTGTAGGCAAGATTTGTAATGTCCTTAACTTGCTTCATTATCAAATTTCCATGATTTATTATGATCCTTTCTTTTTTCCCTACTACGGATGCCTATCCATGATTTCATTATCTGGAGAAATATGAAAACAAACATACACCAGGAAAACAAAGAAATGGAGATACATAGACAAGACAATCCAATAAAAGCCCGTTACAATGAAAGAAGTGTTTACATTGATTTTGAAGAAAAAAGAAAATTGGAAATGTCAAAAAGAAAAATTCCCTTGATAAATTATTTTCTTACTCTAATTAACATAGAAAGTTGTTTAAGATTTAAACTTTTTGCAACTCCTCTATTTTGAACAAAGTTCAATGAACCAATCCCCCCCCCCCTTTCTTTTTGTTCTCCATCTTCCTTTGATCCTTTTTATCTCTCTCTTATTTCTCTCTTTCCCTCTCTCCCTTGGTCTCTATTATCACTGCTGAACATGGAACTTGATTGACTAAGGACTTGGTTCCTTCATTTTCCTTCTTGCCTTTCTACTTTACCATTGCTAAAGCAGGATACATGTACTTTATCTAAAACCTGTGACTTTAACCAGAATTGACATTTTGAAATCATTCCTAGGTTATAACCAGAAATTTCTCAATATTCACTTCTCTTTCCTGCACTAGTAAATCAAATTTGGTTGAATTTTCATGCAAAAAGAAAAAAAATTATATTACACTACATGATTTCACATGAAAAAAGGGAAAATTGGATTTCTAAAAAATTTACTGAAACATAAGGTCACATGTAAATAGATAGCTAGAGTAGGAGAGGTCTTTGTCTCATGAATTGCCCAAAAGGGGAGGCCTAACTCTATTTTTGAAAAGACATGGGAGTTTTTATTATTTAGGTGAAAGATCAAGGGAAGTTTAAGTCTTTTACGCAATATAAAATCTATAGGTCAATCTCATAAATTGTCAAGATAAGACTATTATTACATTGATTTTCTAACATGATATTTTCTAACAATTATTACATTGATTAATTACATAATTACTTTGTTTGTAGATTTGGAATTCTACTCAAAAACCAAGATCCCTTGAAGGAATACCATTGAATAAATATTTTAATGTACGATATCTCAAACTTACTCAATTTATATATAGTTGGTCTTTCTTATTCACTACATAGAGATATGCTTATGGGTTTTAATATGAAACTTTATTTTTTTTTATGGGAGTAGGTTGAAGTTGATGCCCTATCTAGTTATGAACGTGAAGAACAGGAATTTAAAAATGAGGTATATTAGATATTGCATTAGAAAAGTTACAAGTAGGAATGGGATTTTTCTCCCTGCTCAAAAGAAACTATAATTTATTCGTATGTAACCCCTTGGAGATAGACTTTGGTTACACGCATTCCATTAACGTTCCATCCATTGGCAATATTGAAGGTTTCTAGTTTAAAGAATAAAATCCTCCAATCTATATCTTTTGATGGCCATTATCGGTATCAACACTGGATTGATGCTGCTACGTTTTCAATAAGTGTGAAGCAAATGTGGAATACTATTAAGGAAAACAAGGAGCTTGACATTCCTGCACACAAGGTGATATTGGTGCATAATGTTCTAGTGGAACTAGCCAATAAGAGATGTAGATTGTGCTTTAACATTTATATTATTTGATCTTTTAATTGTAGATTATGGTTGGCACTTTACGTTGTGAACAGATTGTAAATGGAAAGTTTGAGTCTTTAAAGAATCAGGTATATATGCATGTTCATTATTTAAAACCTTGTTTTTGTTTTACAGATTATTACATAGTTTGACAACATAGCATGCCAATTAATATTCTTGAAATTATTGTAGGATTGGGTTGAATTGCATAAGAATATAAAAAGTCTAGATCCAAGCTTATTCCGGGAGAAGCTCATTACAATCCTTAATAGATGCCTATCGCAGTAAGTAATTTTTCAAGGTTATACTATGGAAATCAAATAATTATCCTATTATTCATAATGATGTAATTCTTTATTAGAAACTTATAATTTTAAGCATTGTTCTCATTACCTATAGCATTCACAAATATTTGTTTGCAAATTTATGGTATAATTATGTTTTGTAGTACTCGTGAAATAACTATAAGCTATGAATATTGCAAATTGAGACTATAAATAAATGTTGTATACCATTTATTCAATATTTATAGTTGAAGTATTCAGTTTTTCATGGTGCACATATTAAATGTTCAAGATTTATAGTATTTATGTGTTTTTCTTGATAATTGAAATTTAGTTCATTAATCAAAAGAATAGATTAGGTACAAAATCCCTGAGAAAGGTGCAAGGTGCAGCCTTTCTCAAAACAGAAAGGCTGCATTTAGTGCTTTTGCATGTGATATAGGTATTACAAACCACATTTCTTTAAAGTATAATTGCTTATATTTGTCTTATAAACACATATATGGAGTTTTTCCTTTTTTATGGAGATTTGAGACAACATGAAGGAGACTTATTCCCAACCCCTCAATGTTGTTAAAGCTCTTAAGCTAAAATGCGAGGTGAAAAACCTTAAGCAAGGAAAGAGACCAGTCTTAGTATATTTTGCTACTCTAAAATCCCTTTGGCATGAAATTGATCACTTAGAAACTATTGAATGGGAAAGCTAAAAGGATGCAGCAACATACAAAAAACTAATTGAAACAAATTGGGTTTTCGAGTTCTTAGCTAACCTAAACTTAGATTTTGATATTACAAGAAAGGAACTTCTCATTAGGGAGAGTGTGACCCTACCTTAGGCCTACTCATTAGTCCATAGTGAAGAAAGTAGGAAGTAGGTAATGCTATCCTTCCAGCCTATAGAAGCAAACTTGACAGCAATAAAATTCAAGGATGTAGGAGAAAAGGAAAAGGAAGTTAAGGAAGGCAAAAGAGATATTTTTAATAATCATTGCAAGAAGCCCAAACACACTAGGGACAGTTGTTGAAGTTGCGTCCTCAACTAATGCTAGCTAGACTTAAAAATAAGAAGGGAAGTGCCAATACGACAACTACAACTGACAATACATCCTCTTCCAGCATAAGAACCACATCCTTGGATGCCTTGGAAGCTGCTCAAGCTACACTAACACAGTAAGAAAAGGAAGTTGATATTTCTAGATCTACATCTTAGTCTTTAACTACTACCACTAGCTCAACCTACTTCAGCCCTTGCTCATACAGGTACAAGAATTGCATGTCATGCTTCTGTCCTAGATAATACTAGACCTTTCTGAGTAATAGATTTAGGTGCTTCAGACCATATGGCTAGCTTATTTACTTTATTGTTCCCTATGTTAGTGCTAAGTTACTTTCAATTAGTAGTATTACTAAAAATAAAAAATACTAAGTAACCTTTTTCCCTAATCAGTGTGTGATGTAGCTAGAAGCGTGTTGCTAACCACATTGAAACACCAGTTTAATAATTTATAAAATTTTCCACATAACCTTAAACAACGTTGTACATGGTGAGAAAGGAGTCGAACTCACAGGGAAGCTAGAATAAAAAATATTTTTTTATTCTAGATAAATAAAAGGAAAATGGATCTAGGAGTTGCAAAAAATAAGAAAATAAAATTTATTAATGCTGAAATTAAAGGTTTGGAATTAGAAAAGACAATAATTAATGTTTAGAAATTAAAGAACACTAAAATCAACAAAAGAAACAAATAAAAGTGATACAAAATTCGGATCCAGTGGTGGTAGCTATCTACAAAGGTGAAATACAAACTTTCTCCTTCCGTTCAGCCTTCGAACCCCTCGAGACACCTTAACCTTGAACTAGACGAATTCAAATCTACAAAACACACAAATGAGTAGAAATTAAATCTAAAAGATTGCTAGAATAAAAATAACATAAAAGAAAATAAAAAAAATGAGAAGGATGGTTGATCAAATCCAGTGGTAGTAATTGTAGATTGGTTGGACTGCTTGTAGGAAACCCTCCTAACAAGATCTTGGCATCCTTCCCTTCTATAACCCTTGAACTCCTCAAGAAACCTTAGCCTTGTGAATTGGGTTAATTAACCAACCCCTTCTCCAGGGCCCCTGGGGTCCTTTTTATAGAAAAGGGTGGTCATAATTAGGATTAGAGAGAAAGAGGGGGCCGACAGTTAGGCTTTTGTAGAAATATGGGCGCCCTAGGATTGAGAATGGAGGGTTAGGATTGGTCTAAGGTGATCCTAAGGCTGAGAAGTGAAGGAGGGGCTCCCAATATTATGTAGGGCTAAGATTTAGGCACCCAGAATCGGATGGCAAAGATTAAAAGGAGTGAATGGTACCCTAGGGTGAATGGCTGAGATAGAGAGTGAAATAGAGGGTTGAGATCTAGTGGCTATAGGATGAATGGTGAGGATTAGTAGTTAAGTAGCACCCTAGGGTTAGAATACACTCCATAAAGGGTGCCCTAGAATGGAGAGTGGAGCTTAGGTGTTAGGAAGGGGTGAAAGGTAAGGATTTTGCAGTTAGGGGAGGCTAGGGTTTGTTAAAGATGAAAAGAATGAGTGGAGAGGTGCCCTAGGGTTTGTTAGGGAGAGAGGAGTATGCTAATAAAGTAGGAGGGGCACCATTGTGGGTTTAGCAGATAGGAGGCGCCCTCCTGTGCTCAGTTTTTCACAAAAGCACCCCCTTTGTTGGATTTCACACTAGATTTGCAAAAACTGCATTTCAGCCTTGAAACATTTCCAGCTTTCCCCAAGATTTGCATAGAGACCTCATAGGTCACAATATTGAATGTAACTAAGAAAATGAGACATTTTGACTATTCTAAGGCCTAAAATAAACCTGAAATAATGCCCTTAAGGCATCAAAATACAGAGTTATCACACCCCCAACTTAACCATTGCTAGCTCCTTAGCAATGTAGCCTTAAAGTTACACTAAATAAAGAGATCATTCCCATTGCAAGATCATCCCTGTCAAAATTAGCCAAGTATCCCAATTTCAAAATTCTCAAACTTTGTATAGATTGATATTGGGCTTAAGGGGTAAAACTATCTTGCTTTGAACATTACAGAAACTTGGCCTAAAAAATCCTATATACCCTTTCATTTGTAGACTGTCTCAATAAGCTAATATTAATTTTTAAAATCAGTAGGTAATTTTCTTATCATTTCTAATAGTGGATTTCTACCCCTGAACTTGATATACATACATAATTTTATTGCTACCTTTTACTGTTTGATGTGAATCTCGACACTATCCTTGGGTGAAGAGACCCAATTACTAAGTGTAAGGTGATTGTCTTTGGCATTCTCTTTCCCATTCGACATGAATCTCAACACTTAACATAAGTGAAGAGACCTGGTTACTAAGTCTAGGGTGTCCATTGACTTTTTATTCTCTCTCGCTTTTTTTTTTTAGCACTGTTTAGGGTAGTTCATTGTCTTTAACAATTTAAAGAATTTTTTGTCTAATTTCTCAATCTTTCTCTTATTATCTTTACAAGGGAAAACTTGAGAGTATTTTCCAAATTCTAAACAGTTTTGACAATGTTCAAATAAGACCAAATTTGACTCCTATTACTTGTTTGCAATTTCTACAAAATTCAATATTTTTCTATCATTTTCCTTGAATTTTTCTGTGTGGGAATCTCTTTTAATGGAAAGAATTTTTAAATTTTTTAGTGAAATTTTTATTTTTACATTTCTAAAGGCTTAGCTTCATTTTTTTTTTCAATTTTTCTCTCTCTTTCCTCACCCCCCAACTTAAGTGCCATCGTTCCTAATGGCATGACTAGAATGTTGCAAAGGACTTGGGCCAAAGGGAACAATCAAGAGGGTTTTCCCAATGGATTCAAGGTCTGCCAATGGGTCTCGAATCATGAGAAGAAACAAAAAACTCTAATCTTACATACAACTGGAAACTACATTGAGTTGCCTCCCAACTAGCACTAAGTTTAACTTCTTCAAGCAGACACATTCACACACTTCTTTCATTTACTCTCCTGAACTTGCTTTCTTCTTCACACTTACGGGGCTCAGATTGGGTAACCAAGGGGTAGACAGGGCATCTAGAAGATTGTCCACTATATCTACATTGAACTCATATTCTCCTAGGTTTAGATACTTAATGGCACAAAATACATTTAACTAGACTTTCTACTCCCCAAATGACATGTCCATTTCTCCCAATTTACAGTTGATGTTCGCGTTGGCCACTGCTAGAAATAGACGACCTAAGATTATTAGGTTATGGTTCAATTCCTCAGTTAGGGTTATGTCTAGGATGACAAAATCCATTGGGAAGTAACAATCCTCTATCCTGACAACAACGTCCTTAATAACACCTTGAGGAGTCTTGAATGATCGATCAGTGAGTTGCAAAATTACTATGGTAGGTTTTAACTCGTCGATCCTGAACTTGTCGTAAATAATAGAGGAAAGCAAATTTACACTAAATCCAAGATCCAATAGCGCCCGATCAAAGGTAATTCCAGAGATGACCCAGCTTATGGAGGAGCACCAAGGTCTTTCATTTTCCAAGGAAGTTGGTTTAGGAGAACCACACTAACATCTACCGAGAGCATCAATTTTTGTGGGGGCCAATTGTGGCTCCCTCTTTTGAGTGCATATCCCTTTCAAGAACATGGTGTAGGCCGAGACATGTTGGATCACACCGAAGAGAGGGATGTTAATATGGACTTGCTTGAATAACTCCCCAATCTCCTCGTTCCGAGTTTCTTTCGTCTTTCGTAATGGCCTGGCTGTGAGTGCGATTAGAAAGGGAACTATAAGTTGGTTCACTATAATCTCTTGTTCTAAATTTTCCTTTCCTTCCCCGCTCCCAACTTATGGTCTTCTTGCTCATTTTCAACTTCAGTACACCAATTTAATAATTTATACATTTTTTTAATACTTACGTAACCGTAAACAACATAGTACATGGTGAGGAAGGGGTTAAACCCACAGGGATGCAAGAATAAAGTTATTATTTTTTTGTTCTAGACAAATAAAAGGAAAATGGACATAAGAGTTGTAGATATTTATTAATGTTGAAATTTAAGGTTTGGAATTAGACAAGACTAATTAATATTTAGAAATTAAAGAACACTAAAATCAACAAAAGAAACAAATAAAAGTGATCCAGAATTTGAATCTAGTGGTGGTAGTTGTCCAAGAAGATGAAATACAAACTTTCTCCTTTTATTCAGCCCTCGAACCCCTCGAGACACCTTAGCCTTGAACCGGACGAATTCAGATCTACAAAACACATAAATGAATAGAAATTAAATCTAAAAGATTGCAAGAATGAAAATAACATAAAATGAAAATAAAGAAAATGAAAAGGATGGCTAATCAAATCCAACGGCGGTAGTTGTAGATTGGTTGGACTGCTTGCAAGAACCCCTCCTGACAAGATCTTGGCATCCTTCCCTTCTACAACCCTTGAACTCCTCAAGAAACCTTAGCCTTGTTAACTGAGTGAATTGACCAGCCTCTTCTCCAAGGCCCTTGGGATCCTTTTTATAGAGAAGGGTGGTCATAACTGAGATTAGAGAGAAATAAAAGGACAGCAGTTAGGTTTTTGCAGAAATATGGGTGCCCTAGCATTGAGAATGAAGGGTTAGGATTGGTTTATGGTGATCCTAAGGTTGAAAAGTGAAGAAGAGGGTAGCCAATATTATGTAGGGCTGAGATTTGGGTGCCCAGAATTGGATGGTGGAGATTAAAAGGAGTAGGTGGTGCCCTAGGGTGAATGGTTGAGATATAGAGTGAAATAAAGGGCTAAGATCTAGTGGCTAAAGGTTAAATGGTGAGGATTAATAGTTAGGTGGCACCCTAGGGTTAGAATATACTTCAAAGAAGGTGCCCTAGAATGGAGGATGGAGATTAGATGTTAAGAAGGGATGGAAGGTGAGGATTTAGCAGTTAGGGGCATGTTAGAGATGAAAATACTGAGTTGAGAGGCACCCTAGGGTTTGGTAGGGAGAGGGGAGTATGCTAATACAGTAGAAGAGGTGTCATTGTAGGTATAGCATATAGGAGGCGCCTTCCTATGCTCAATTTTTCATAAAAACACCATTCTTTCTGCTAGGCTTTACACCAGCTTCCCAAAAATTGCATTTTTGCCTTGAAACTTCCCTAGTTTTCCCCAAGATTTGCGTAGACGTCACAATATTGAATTTAATTGGGAAAAGGGGACATTTTACTATTCTATGGCCTAAAATACCCTTGAAATGATGAACTTAAGGCATCAAACTATAGAGTTATGAGTGTGTTTTTCAGGATCTAAATGGAGTCTACCTACTCGAATATTCATAAGGGGAGTAGAGTGAAGTTGGGAAATTGTTTGTTTCTCAGTCTTGTAGTAAGATTATGCTTTGGCACAATTGCTTTGGTTTATCCTTCAGGTCTTTGAGGAGTCTTTTTCTAAACTTGTTTAAGTCAGTAGAAGTGTCTATTTTAAAATGTGAAAGTTGTGAGCTTGCAAAATATAGTACAACATCTTATCCTTTATGTAATAAAAGAAGCACATTCCATTTGAAATTGTGCATGCATATGTTTGGGGATCATATCATATTCCCATCATGGGGGTACAAATATTTCTTATTATTTGTTGATGATTATACCCACTTTTCATGGATCTACCTTATGACTCTCGAGATGGGGTCCCTTATCTGACCTAGGATTTCCATTAGATTGTTCTAACCTAATCTGAAACCAAGATCAAAACTATTAGATCTGATAATGTCAATGAATACTTTGCAAAACCCTTGGCATCTTATCTCCTTGATCATGGGGTCATTCGTCAAAGCATTTGTCCACATACACCTTAGCAAGATGGGGTTGTTGAGAGAAAAAACAAGCATACCTTAGAGGTAGCCAGAAGCATCATGCTCAACTCTAATATTCCCATATGCTTCTAGGGGGATGCAATCTGTACAGCCGTGTACCTAATTATTAGTGTTCTTTCATGGGTTTTAAACATGCAAAACCCGTTCATTCTTCTATATCCAGATAAGGTCCTATTCATTATTCCCTTCAAAAATTTTGGGTGTACTTGTTTTGTTCAAATCCTTAAACCTCATCGCTCCAAGTTTGATCCCAAAGCTACTAAATGTATTTTCCTTGGGTAAGCACAATACCAAAAGGGATATTACTATTACGAGCTAGTTTCAAAGAAGTGCTTTGTGTCCATGGATGTCACTTTTTTTAAGGATATATTCCCTACTATAATAAGGCTTTTCCTTAGGGGGAGAATAGTGAGGAAGGGATTTTGGTTTCAGCCCCAAAAGTTACTTTACCTATCACAGTTATTGAGGGGGAAGTTGTGAAGAAGGTTGTAAAAAATGTAGAGAGTTAAGAGTGTATCACAAAAAGTGGTGGAGACAGGTTGATTCTCACACTCAACAACAATCCAAGAAAGTTCCAACTTCTTCTACAGCCTTAGATCCAAACACTACAACTGATCCCTCTGTTGATCCCACTATTATAGAGGCTCAACCTCCATTGTTAGATGACATTGATCTTCCTATTGCTATTCATAAAGGGAAGCACCATTGCACTTCATCCACTATCCATTGCATCTCCAAGTTTCTTTCCTATGATTGTCTCTTAGAATCCTACAGATCTTACTTGGCATCTATTTCTACTGTTCTTATACCCAAAAAAGTTCAAGAATCCCTCTTGATACCTAAATTGAAGGAAGCAACGTAAGAATAGATGGATACTCTTGTCGAGAGCAACACATGGCAAGTAGTTAACCAACCTAAAGGGAAGAAACCTATTAGATGCAGATGGGTGTTTACTGTAAAATGTAATGTGGATGGTACAATACAGAGGTATAAGGCCAAATTGGTTGCAAAAGGATTCACACAAACTTATGGCATATACTATACAAAAACCTTTGCACCTATTGCAAAAATGAACACTATCAGAGTTCAGCCGGCTGTTAAGAATGTCTTCCTCAACAGTGACTTGCAAGAGGAAACTTACATGGAGTTACCCCTAGCTTTTATAGTATAGAAGAAGGCAAGAAAGTTTGACTTTTAAAGAAGGCCTTGTACAGGCTAAAACAATCTCCAACAGTTTGGCTTGATAGGTTTAGATTGGCTTTGTACAAATTCGGATACATATAAGCTCAATCAGATCACACTCTTCTTTAAGAAGATAGGTCATTCCCTATCTCTACTTGTAATATATGTAGATGACATTGTGATAATAGAGAGTGACATTAGTGAAACTAAAACCCTTAAACAACATCTTCACAAGGAATTTGTAGTGAAAGACCTAAAAAAATTATACTATTTCCTAAGAATTCAGGTAGCTCAAACTAAGCATGGCATTTTCATCTCTCAAAGGATGTACGTTCTAGACTTATTGGAAGAAACTACAAAGTTAGGAGTAAAACCTGCTCATACTCCTATTGAACTTAATCATAAGATAAGTGTCAAAAGTGGAGAACTCCTTGAAGACAGAGCTATGTACTAAAGGCTAGTTGGGAAACTTCTTTATCTTTTCTTAACTCGGCTAGATATTTCTCATGTTGTTAGTGTTGTGAGTCAATACATGCATTCTCTTAAGACCACCCACCTCATTGTAGTTGAAACAATTCTTTCCTATTTAAAGAGATGTCTAGGGAGAGGTATACTCTTCAGGAATAATGGTCATATGAAACTAAAGGTGTATACAGATGTAGATTGGACTGGATGTGTTGATAATAGGAGGTCCACTTCTGGATATTATGCATATTTGGAGGAAAATACTGCTTCTTAGAAGCAAGAAATAGAATGTTGTTGCTCACTCCAGTGTAGAAGCAAAATATAGATCCATGGCCAATGGTGTTTTAGAAGTATTATGGTTGAAGTTCTTGCTTAATGAGTTGGAGATTGATAGTGAGAAGCCTTTGATGCTATATTGCGATAATCTAGTTGCAATTACTATTGCCCATAACCCAATACAGCATGACAGGAAGAAATATGCATTCTTTACATTTTATTGCGATAATCAAGGTTGATAGACATTTTATTCAAGAACGAGTTGCATCTCAAGAAGTATTCCTTCCTTAAATTGCCTTAGACACGTACTTAGTTGATCTCTTCTGCAAAGCAGTCACAAAAAATAAATTGGAGATAGATTTATGCAAGTTGGGCATGACAAATATCTACCCCTAACTTGAGGGGGAGTGAAGAAATAGTTACTATGTTATGAGTGTAGGGTTTCATACCCACACCTAGGCTCTAGAATGTGTAGTTCCATATGCACACCTTTTATTTCCTAGTTATTTTTATTTTCTTTTAAGATTGGGTGGCCTTATTATGTTTATCCATATTACGTTTTATTTTCCTAGGACTAGGACTTTATGTTTTTTCTCTCCTACTCTTGTATGGAATCAAAGGCTATAAATAACAAAGTGCATGGGAAGGCAGATATCAACAACCAAATCCCTTCTTTCTTTCTCTCTTCTCTTCCTTCCACTCTTCTTTCCTCTCTCTCTCTTCTTCTCTTTGAACCTCTATGTCTCTTCTCAGATTAAAGAACAACAGTTATATTTTATTCAAGTATTCTTGTATAACAATATCAAATGTATGTCTACCAAACCTCGTGGGTTAAATGATGGTGCCTCCTCAATATGTAGATCTCCTGAGGATCCAACCCCTTTGCTTTGGTTCTAAAACCCAAACTCATGCCCTTAATTCCATTAGTGATTGAGATTAGTTGTAAAACACAACCCTTCAAAGGGGTGAACCAATGGTATTGTTCTTTGTGGATGAGATCCAACAATCCTTGGAACCCTTGAAGTTTATACTTGTTCATAAATGTTTATATGGGAGACCATTGTTGTTCAAGACCAAAGATTTTCTTATCCAATCCTTTCAAATCCAAGGAAATCTAGTAATTATTATTTAGGCAATGAGGAGTGGCTGGTCGAACTATGACCCAGGACCTTAGTTAGTAGTGTTGGAAGAATTTAAAATCCATCATATGGATAGCCGAACCATGCTAGTTGGATGGATGAAATTTCAACATTTTTCTAACCCTTGACGAAATCAATTTTCTAGTGAATTTTAAAGCTGAATTTTTAAGATCAATCTTGCATTGAGCTGGACCAGATTTGAAAACAAATCTAAAGAAAAAATTATACCTGATACAAATACCACAAGTGCAAATCCCAAGGTGGAAGTTCATGCCCAAATCAATCATAAAACTAGCCTCCATAGAAGATGGAACAATGTGTATGTGAAGTTGGTTCAACAACATTGTTTTTAGAAAAACTATGATCCAACTTTCTTGAATCGAATGAGGTGAATGAGACTAAAAGTTTTTTGAGTTTCTTGCAAAAATAAAGAAGAAAACTGATCAAAATCAGTTGTTGAAAGCCTAGTTTGTGATAGGGTTTATTGGAAGACAAAAAAATAAGAGAGAGTGGACTTTTAGTCTGGTTTGCCCCCTTCTTCTTTTATCTCCTTATGGAAGCACTCTCTTTATCAAATTAGGAGATTATCCAAATTTAATTTATATTTTTACTCTATTAGGAGATAAGTCTTATCCTCTTAAGAGGATGGGTGTTCCATACCCATTTCCAAACCTAAATTCGACCCAAAGCACATGGCAATTGACGACTTACTTAATCTTATTAATTATGGGCTTTAGGCTAATTTACTTCAAAGACTCACATCTCAAGATGTTGCATAGCCACTTTAGACCTGATAGTGTATGGCATGAGACCCCACAATGATCTCACATAATCCTACATGGGTTCAGCCTAACCTTTGAAAGAGGTTAGGCATAACTCACTATTTAGCGTAATGAGCCCTTAACTCAATTAACATTAGTATAGTTTGGAACCAATATTTACATCTAAATGATCCTTGGATTCAGCCACCCTATGAAGATCCAAAGATAATGAACTCATGTAAGACAAAGACCATCAAGTAAACAACCTTATAATGGTCTCTTATACTTAACCTCTTAGCTCATAATGATCAAACACTACCCAACAAAAAAGGACCTCTACCTTGACTACAAGGTGCAATGCCACATTCTCTGTTTAGATGGATCCCGAGATTAAAACCTTTTGCAAACCTTTTTCATAAAATAGTAATATATAACATATAAATATATTTTGTATATTCAGATTTCAAATACAAAATAAATCTATTACCTGTAGTTTAGGTTTCCATCAGAGAGAGTGTAAACCCTAATATTCACTTTGTCTGACAAAGGGGCTGATCCTATCACTATAATCACTCACTCAGGTGAATACATAGACTTCCCCAACATACTCAGGTATTTGACCCTTAATGGATCTCACTAGTTGGCATATCAAAGACAACACAGTCTAACACATAGTATATTGCCATAATTAAGTTTGGGGTTATGTGTAACTTTTCAGTTTTGCCCATCTATCTTCAAGGTCCATGGCATAAATAGAAATTGGTCTAAGTTCAATGTTTCTAGCAATTGAGACAAGTTGCTCCAACTCCTTGGAAGGTCATCCATGATCTTCTTCTTACAATTATAAATCATATCAGGTATGACTTAGCTTCTAATAAGAAAATCAGATTTTGGGAGGATGTGTAGATTGGGGATATTCCTCTAGGTGAAAGATTCCCATCTCTTTTTAATCATTCCAGGTTCAATGGTATTTCTAATATCCTAAGTTAGCAATCTCATCCCTCTAGGTTGAATTGGAGCTTTGGATTTTACACAAACCTTAGAGAGTTTGAACTTCCCAGTGTGTCCAAATTTGTAAACTTGTTGACTTTAGTGTTCTTAGAAGAAGGTTAATCGAATTCTAGGGTTTGGGGATCCATTTTTGATGTTTTCTTATGAATCCTTCTTACATTCTTTGGTAGCATTTTCCTCTTCTCCTTCCTTTCCAATCAAGGAAATTTTGTTCTCTTCCATTGCCCCATAAAGTAAGCACTTTCTGTTGTGAAGTATTTCATGGTTGTATTAATATATATGATTTATTTCAAAGAAAATGACCAATTTGGTTTTTGTCCCTTAACTGGTGTGTGCTATGTAAGTTGAATGGTGAGGCTGCATTTCTTCTTCTAATCTCCTACCCCTTTGTCAGATTTATTTAGAATTGGTTTACTTCCCTCTTTGGTTGTGGATGGTCTTACCCTAGCAATTTGGATGGCTTATTAAGTCCTATTACCATTAGTTGCACTAAAAGCATGGGTAGGATCTTGTGGAGATGTACTAAAGCAACACTATTGTGGATTCTTTGGGAGGAAAGAAATGCAAGAATATTTGAAGAAAGAGAAAAGAGCTAGGGAGCTTTGATTGAAACAATTAATTTGAGAGTGACACACCAGGCAAAATGCATGATGTTATTCTTAGATTTTAAGGTTAAAGATTTTTTTCAGGACTTGGGGTGCTATTGCTGCCACTTTATCTACAAACAGAAATTTGTTGAGACATGGTCTCCTCTAATAGATGGTTAGAAAAAGCTGTACTTTCATGGATAATGTGTAAGTAATCAGAGTCCATTTAGGCATAGGATGCCATTAAAGAAGTAGATAGAAACATCATTGCTCTATACATTGGTCCTGGGGGATAGGGTGATGTGGCAAGGTTAGAGGTTTTGGTTGTAGTATATGGGGATGAAAAGGCAAAAGAGTTGGGCATTAATAGACTGATCATTGAGAGATAATTGAAAGCAGTGATAAAATGGGTACAAAAGAGGGAGGGTGCCTTGGCAGTTGAGAAATGAGTTCACAAGATTTAAATGAATCTTAAAGAACATGTCAATCTGAGTGATTGGTGAGGAGAACTGCCAATAGCTTGGTAGATAGCTTAGGTTAGCTAAACAAGAGGTAGAAAGAACAAATCTGTTTTGAGCTCAATTATAATTTGGTTTGGGTCAGCTTTCTTAAGCTAGGTTTCTTCCACAACTTCTTGAAATTGTTGTAATCTGTTTTCATCTAATCAATGAAGTCCCTTTTGTGCTGCTGATAAAAAAAAATGTCCAAGATCACCATTCGCAAAAGAATACAGGCAATCATCGAGAGTCTCTCCCGTTCCACCAACAATCCTCTTCTTGCCACTTTTTTGAAACTTGGCAATCACCCAAATCTACCTTTCTTTCTTTCTCTAACCTCGGTTGAGCTACTCTTTCCTATTGTACCACTTCTTTTAAAGTTTGGCCTGCTGACCTAAAGGATTTTTCTTGACACCTTTCATTTTCCTAATCTTTATTTCCTTTCTATCATTATGCACACCAACATTGAATTCTTATGCTTCATGCGAAATTTCCTTTGGGTGAGATTAGGGGTGGCAATTTTTCACCCAACCCATTGAACCCACCCAACTAGTCAGCATCTAATCCACCCAAGCAGCCCATTTACTTGGCGGATTGGAAATGGGTTTGATTAACAATTGGTTTAATTTAAATGGGTTGGGTTGGGTTGAGTTGTGGATAACCATTAGATTAACCACTAAAGAAGTAACCATTAGTATTAATTTTTTAGCATTTTTTTAATTTTCTTCATTTAAATGAAATAACTTATATTTAATGCATTAATTTTCTATTATTTATTGAATAAAATTAGTTTTTTCTTAAATCAACACACTTCACCCAAATTGACATAAAACCAAATCAACTTGACCCAAGTCTGGACCAGCTCGACTTGATCTAAATATGAAGAGACCCAATCACCTCGGTTCTGTTTGTTTGGATCAGTTAGTCCAATGCGAATCTGACCCGACCCAGCTCAAGGCATACCGATCTGGGTCAACCCGACTCTGAAATGGGTAAGTTGTGATGGGGTCCGAGCCCTAAATCTGCCCCACTTGCCTTTGCCCGATTTGGATCGTCTGGCCCAACTTGTATCTATAGAACCTGACTCGAATCCAGACCAGTCCAGTTTACTTCTCTTGACTTGCTTCGGACCAATTGGTTTGGCTCCAAACCTATGTACAAACCTGATATGGGCCGGTCCAAGTGAATCCATCATTGAATGAGCCAGTCTGGTCTGGTCCAACTAGATTCTAGATCTAAATGGTTCAACCACTCTTGATGTGATTAACTCGAAGACAATCCAATTAGATAGTTCAAGTTAGTCTAACCGATTTGAACCTAAGTTATTCAGTCAAGTCTAAAACCCAAACATAGTCAAGTGGCTTCACCGCTTGTGTAAAAATGACAAGGATATAATGTGATTTGAACCTTCATCACTTTTATGACCAATTTGTTTGTCAAAAGGGAGTTAGTTTTTAGTTTTAAGTACATAAATATAAGATTAATGGGTTTGGGCAGTTTGGATTGGGTTAAAGCGAGTTTGGTTGAATCTAATCCATTTAATTTTATACAATTGGGTCCTTAACGGATTTACGGGTTTGATAAATTAGATTGAAACTCAACCCAAACCAAACCTAACCCAATCCATCCAATTGCCACCGCTAGGTGAGATGAAAGCTTTAAATAAGTACAATGCTCTAAATTAGGCGAAGCCGCGAAGGTAGTCGTGATCCACAATCCTTATTACCACCCACGTGCCTTTGTATTGGTTCACATGATCCTACATTCTTAGAGCTACGGGAGATACTACCTTGTAATGATAGATGAGATATAATTAGACCTGGCAATTGGGTTGGGTGGGTCGGGTTCAAGTTGGGTCAAAGTATTTCAGGTTGATTTTAGGTCGGGTTGAATTTCGGGTTGGTTTGTCAAATGCTAGACCCTAACCCTAAATGTTTGGATTAGGGTTAACCCATGGGACAATTTGGGTCACCCCAAAAAAATAAAGAAAAATTACGTGAAAAATGTCAAAATTAAAAGAACTAACCTTAAACTTCTAAAAATAAAAAAAATTGAATATTTAATAATTTAAAAAATAAACAATAAAAAGTAAAGACTAAATAGAAAAAATTAAAGAGTGAAAACTTCGAACAATGCATAAATAATCCCAATTAGACTTGACAATCGGGTCAATAGATTGACCCATGACCCAACCCAACCCAACCCAGTTTTTTTCAAGTCGAGTTGGATTGGGTCATTTTCACATTTGGGTAGATAAGTATGAGACCCTAACCCTGTTTTTTCAGATTGGGTTGGGTCGGGTTCACAGGTTTGGTCAACTTTTTGTCAATGTTTCCTATCAACCATTCAGATTGTTAAATGTTCACGTGATTATTTTCACCTAACCAGCCTTTGCTAACCCCTAAAGCTGGGTCCACCCCTTGATCTCAATCCAGTTTGGGCTGGCTCTGACTTAACTTTAAATTGTTTTGTGGTCCCAACGTCTTAGATCATGTGGCTCCACACTTAACAGCTTCCACATTAAGATTTTACACCTATCCCTGTTCTCCATTTGCAAGTAATTTTGATTATCCAAATCCTTTCCATCAATCTTGTGTGAAATCTCTTAAGTTTCCTTCATCATTTAGCCACTAACTTTGACCCTTGGTCTATCCTTTCCTTTTCATGTGTAGCCCAACATTCAAAGATGCCATCGTCTTCTTCCTTAGAACATTTCTTTCACAGGGACGCTTCAGCTTCTAATAGAATCCAAATCTTAAGCTAAAGAACACATGCGAGCAGATTTATGCATTTGGGGACTTCTTTAGGTTTTAGTCCCCAGATATTGATTCTTGCGGCATGAATATCTTGAAGAATATATGCTATCAGAACTCCATCCTTAGTCAATATCAAATTTTCAAGGATTTTCCACATTCTAGGGATTAAAGGAAAGTTCCACTAGCTGAAGCACAAGATTTCCCTTAGAGATAGGATTTTGATTAGAAGACATACCAACTCTCTAACCTTAACCTACCATCTAGAGATTCCACCAATTCAACAATGGAGATCACAACTTCTTGGTTTTTCTTCCTTTGAATTCTCCCTATAACTCTGCTTGTCACAGGCCTCTGAACCACTTGTATTGTTTTAGAATTTGTTTTTCTCTGCCCTGTTCTTTTTCTATCCTCCAACACACGCAACATCTGTTTTATGTTATCACCAAATATTTCCATGATCGACGTTCATGTTTTTCCTCAACTCAACTTTAAATCTTTTTCCAGCTAGTCCCACTACACTTTTCCAACTTTGTTTTTAAATGGAGATCGAATGTTATCCCATCCATGAAGCCCTTCAGCCATCCCATCACCTCAACTATGAAAATGGTGGCTCTTTTTTCTTCTATGATATTTAACGTCCACCTACCCTTGTTTTACCATCTTCGAAATAGAACTTCTTAGCTTCGATATCCACTTCTCTCCTCCATTTCACTGTTGCTGATAAACCTTCTTCATCCTCCATTTTCCAGAATTGTAATTTCTCATGGATTGGTTCTATCAATCATCTCAAAAGAAATCAGCACCCTGAAGTCAATCTACCTACTAACCTATACCAACATGTAGAGACACATTTTTTGCATTGTTCGAAATTCATCTATTAGCATGCACGCTTGATCCAATTCAATCTGAGGTCGGAACCTTACTCTATTCAAATGGAGCCGGAAATCTAACTCAAAGGAATTCTTTGTTGAAGATGATGTGCTGGTGCGTGTCATAGGTCTGTTGTTCCATTTGTAGAAGCAAAAAGTGGTAGAGTGTAGAGCTTTGATGCGTGGAGGACGATTAGAGGGAGCTTATTGGGGTGAAGCTCATTTTGTGGCTGTTTTGTTAACTGGTGTAAACCGAAGAGATCCCAAGGAAAGTAGAGATAAGAACTGAGGGGTACTATGCACTACTTTGCCTGGTTTCCTGCATTGAAGCTAGCTTGTAGGAGGAGGCTTGCATAGAGGGAGTTGAGAAGGTTGAAGAAGATGTCTTACGTGGTTTATGGAGGAAGGTCAAAGGACTAGAGAGGAAGAAAACCCACTAACAAATGGCAGAACTTTTTCACAGGTTGTTTTAGGTAGAAAGGCCAAAATTGATGTGGATTATAAAGAGGGGGACATGCAGAGAAGCCAAATTGGGCCTAGTTGAATCAATGAACCCCAAGGCCACCTCTAATTTTAGTGGTCAAAAGCTGCGACTAATTTATCTAATTAGAACTATTCGTTAGCTGGGCTTGATAGAAGCTTAAAGACGAAGGATAATGGGCCAAAGGACTTTTTTAAGTGTCATGTGACTCAAAGGGGAGACGCTTCGATGGACGGTATTTACTAGGGGAGCAAGTCGGATGGGTTTGGCCGGGTTTATGGTCAACCCAGGCCCGACCCAAAAATTTGGTCTTAATGTTCAAACCTGAGGTCAAGCCCGATTTTCTTAACCTGAGTCCAACCCGCTCTGTAATTTGATGCATTCAGGTTGGACTCAGGCCCGGGCCAAGTTCGGATTGGTCAATGAACCCACTCTGTAATTTGATACATATATTTATGTATGTATGCAAATATGTATGCAAAATATCTATACAAATGTTATATATACAAACTTGTATGTATATATATAAATATGCATGCAACATTTACATATATACACATATATATGTATAAATGTATATAATTGGGCTGGGTTTAAGCTACCAAAGGGCTAGGCCTAAGACCAACCTGAAAAAATAAAAAAGCTCGACTTCTTGAAACCGAGCCTAACTTGAGGACTGAAAATCCAAGCCCAGCTCGATGGCGAAAGCCAACCTCTATATGGAGGTCCTCTATTTAGAAGAAGGTTTTGGTGATGAAGGAAGTTGGGAAGGGCTAAGAGTTGAAGCAAGTGCATATATTGTTGTGCAGTCCTCTAACCCCATTGTCTAAGGTATTGGCCCAGTTTTTTAGACTCACAATATTGCTTTGGTGGACGAGAGAACTCTTCCATGAGATTGGACAAAGGTACTCCTTCCAAGAGATCTCTAGCAAGGCCAAAAAATAAAAAAAGCAAGTGCATACACATTATTGAAGCAAATGTAGATTTTCCATTTGGTGTGAAAGTCTAGATGAGTTTATATTGTAAACTACAAGGGTTAAAGAGAGGCTGTTGGAGGGAGATTCAAATTTTTAAGAATCTCTTTCCACCCTCTTGATTTTGTCTTTTCTCTTCTCACCCTTGAGTACATAAGAAGACTACTTGTCTCACATTGCTTGGGAAATGAGTGGAAATTTATTATATTTGTAGCTTTGCTTTCTCTATGGGTAGGGATCCATAGGAGGAGAGCACTATAGATGTTCTATACATGTAAGAGGGGTTGGGGGTGCTTTTCACAACATGAGCTAAGTCAAGCCAGGGCGCATGTGCATGTGCATGTGCATATATGCACAATGCACTGAATCTTTTTTCTTTTAACTGATTTTCAATTTTAAATTGTCTCTTCATTTTTGAATTTAATTTTAAATAAAAATGGCAATGTTCTAAAGAGGCTCCTATTTAAAAAGACACATCTATGTCCATTCGGGTCTGAGAGCACTTTATAAGAAGAGTGTTGGCCAATCCAGTCAACACATAACAATTTTTCGACTCTCTGTCTTCTCTGAAATCTAAGCATCAATCTTTTGTGGTTCATGGAGCTTAGTAAGCGAGTGCAGGCCTACCCGTGGCTTGTATGCTATTTTATCTTGGTGACCAATTTGCTATCACTTAGCTGCATCGTAGGGGGCAAATGTAGTTTTAAGGAGAGTGACTAAGTGGCACAACTGAGTCCTTCTCCGAGTTTCTACAACATCACAACACTGCAAGTTCGGTTTGGAAAGCAATTACCAATAAGTTCCATTATGCCTCTTTACTATTTTTATAACAATTTAAAACTGAACTTATGGTACCTATCTTTGCTAACCCCTTCATTAGGAACTAGATACTGTCAACAGTTTCCAATTTCTCTAAGACTAAACCCTTCAATGGATCCAACTACAAGTGTTGGAGACAATGCCTGCCATTTGCCTTAGAGCAGTTAGGGATAGCTTTTGCCTTGACCAAACCAAACCCACTAAATATGGAGGAACTAGTCCATTCTGTTGCTGAAGAACACTAAATTATAGCTGACCACCTCTACACCAACCATATCCTAAACTGCTTGTCCAATGAACTGTATAATGTTTATTCTCTCTACAATTATGCCTATGAAATCTGGAATGCATTGGACAATAAGTATGCTCTAGAAAATGGTGGAAAAAAGAAATATGTCATTGTTAACTTTCTGTACTTCACCATAAAAGAAAACATGGATGTGTTTGTGGGGAACTAGCAAAAGAAGATATGATACTGCTAGATGAATTCATTGACAACTCTCTCATGGAGAAACTACCACATACATGGAATGGTTTTAAGATCGATATGAAGCATAAAAGAAATGACATTACTTTGGACTAAATAGTGGTTCAAATTAAGATAGAAGAAAAGAACAAAAAGAAAGATGATGACCAATTTTTCAAAACCAATCTGGTGGAGGAAAAGATTGCAAAATCCAAAAAAAAAATTGAATGTAAAAAATGACAAAAAAGTCAAGAAGCAACAAATGAAAGGAAATTGTTGTTTATGTGGCAAACTCGGACATTACAAAAAGGAATGTCAATATCAAAAGAAGAAGGACTCTAGGAAACCGAAAATCAATTTGATTGAGGATGTTATCACAAACATGGTAATTGAGATAAACTTAGTTGATAAGCTGAAAGAGTAGGTACTGAACACTGATGCTACCAAGCACATTTGTAGGGACCATAGTTCCTTCTATGAGTATACAATTCAAATTGAAAGAGTGCAACTTGTCATGGGAAACTCACAAACTTCGAAGGTCATTGACAAAGGAAAGGTGCTCCTGAAACTGACTTCAGGAAAAATTCTAATGCTGAACAATGTGTTGTATGTGTCAGAGATTCGACGAAACTTAGTATCAGGAGCACTCTTAAAAAAAGCAGAATTGAAACTCACATTTGAAGCAAATAAGGCCATGTTGACTAAAAATAATGTACTTTTTGGAAAATGATACAATGCTGGAGGATTGTTTGTATTGAATATTTTTTATATTGTTATGAATAAAACTGCATATTCTTCTACTTATATTGTTGAATTTTTTGATATTTTGCATGCTAGTCTAGGACATCGTAGTGCTTCTTATTTAAAATGGTTATGCAAATTAAGAGTTTTGAATATTCCTATTAATTTTATAAATGAAAAATGCCAAGTATGTGTAAAAGCAAAATTTACTAACTTCGTAAAAGTGTACAAAGAGAAACTAGATTGTTACAACTTATACACAGTGATTTATGAAATTTTAAATGTCATGAAGTTATAGGAAGAAAATGATACTATATAACATTTACAGATGATTTATTTAGATATTCAAAAGTAGTTCTACTTAGAACAAAAGTTGAAGCTGATTAAGCTTTCATAAATTACAAAACTAAAATAGAAAACTAGTTAGGAAAGAAAATAAAAAGACTTAGAACATATAAAGGGATTGAATATGATGGACAAACCATTAAAAAATTCTTTGGAGGAAATGGAATCGTACATAAAACCATACATCCCTATCAACCTGAACCTAATAGAGTTACAGAAAGACTGAGCAGAACATTAAAAGAAATGATGAATGCAATGCTCATTAGTTCAAGAGCACTTCTAAAATTGTGGGGGCAAACAATCCTAACATCTTGTCACCTATGTAATAGAATACCACCCAAGAAGAAAAGGACAAATACCTTTTGAACTTTGGTATAACAAAAAACCTAATTTAAACTATCTAAAAGTTTGGGACTGCCTAGAAAAGGATGGAATACCCTAACTTAAAAGAAAGAAATTAGGATCAAAAACCTATGACAGTGCGTTCATTGGATATGCACAAAACAGTGCGATTTATTAGCTCCTCATAATTAAAACAATTGAAAATGTTGTCAAATACAACGCAACAATAAAGTCCCGAGATGTAGAATTCTTTGGATACATCTTTCCTTGGAGAAAAGAATATGTAAGCGAGTTATCTTCATGAACCATTTTCTGTTGGAGGTAAGCCTTCCTTTTTTTTGGCATTTTTGAAATTTTGTGCAATTAGCAGAGATATCTTGAGCTTTTTCACTCCTGTGCTCACTATTGCCTTTTGTTCAGCGAGTTCAGTGTAGTTTTATTTCATTTTCTTACTGCTTATTTGTACAAGCCTTGTAATCCTGTCCATTGTGAAAGAAATTTTCTTAATACCAGGCTTCAAAAATATGTCGTAACATAATTGATCCTCCTCTTAAATTCTATATTACAAATTTTCCATGTAATGAAATATCGCATTACTTTGGGTTATATTTACTCGTAGAAAGATTGACGGTGTGTTATATAATATTTTATTGTCAATGTTCCCAATGAGCGATACTGAAGTATCTAGGTCGATTATTGGGTTAACGAGTTGACTATTGTGTTTGTAGGTATGACAACGAAACTATTTATTTTGATGAAAGTGTTAGAGCAGAAAAGCGAGAGAGCTTGAAAGAGAAAGCGCGGCAAGTAAGAAATGTCTCATTTACTCTTCCATATGATTTAAGGATTGTTTTAGATTGTTTACTAGTTAAATAATACTAATACTAATATAGATACGAATTAATACACAAATTTTATTCTACCAAAATATGTTTTGTGGTATTGAAAATATTAAAGCACAGTAGAGTGTAAATGTAGCACATAACCCTAAGGTTTCATAACCTAACCCTTAAAGCTCAATTTGGAAGGAGTACAAATACAAATTTGTAAAGTATAAAACTTTGTAATGATATTTCTTGGATTTTTTAGTAATACAAGAGTCTCGAGCATGTAAAAAGTACAGGGTCCAAATTGCATGAAAAATGTAAGATGGTGTAGGTTTCTTCTGTTGAACATCTCATACTTCGCATGAGTTTGTAATCTTTAATTTCAATCATTTAAGTTTGGTTTTACGGGGCATTTGTAATCCAAGGTTGTCATAATCATTTTCATAATTCATGATCATTTTATGAATTATATATAGAAGGTTGCAAAGATTTAGAAAATGGTTAGCCTATGTTCTATTATCATTATTTCTCTTTCACAAATATTTTCAGCTATTCGAACGCTCTTATCAAGGCCTATTGGATCATCAACGGTGTATAACCTTAAGTACTTTTAAGAAAGAATTGGACAGTGCTCTGAATGGAGGGAAAACTTTTGCTTTATCTGCAAGTGATTGCAGCGAGCATGTCATGGCAAAATTTGATGAAATATGCACAGGTATTCAAATCTTGATTTTGCTATTTTTTATTACTCATCTGTTCGTATTAATGCTTTATATCCTAAGACCTTGCACCGCTTCTATATTTCTGTTTATTGGATACCTTCTCCTTTGCGTTAAAGTCAAATATTACCTAAAGTATTAATCCTTTAGCATTAAAATCAGAGGAACATGTAAAAAAGGGGTTTGCATTCTAGTTGAAATCAAGAGATATAAAAAAAGGGTTTAAATAGACCATCTAATGAAAACAAATGGATAATATGATACAGTAAGTTTGCACTCCTCTGGTGAGGCATTTGCAATTAAGGTATCCTCTTAGGGTCCAGCTTGTTCGATCCATTATAGTTCACTGTTCATCTTCTCTAGATGTCTGGATGTCACTGTTTCTTTTGTCCCCATACCATGCAATTGTGTGGCCCATAAGCTTGGAAGATGGGTGGTGAATAACAGTTGTTATTCTTAGTTCCCATGAGTTCGGATCTGCTGACCACAATACATTGCTGGGCATGTTCATCCAGCCACACATCGGGAGCATAGGTTGAACGTAGGTTGTACTTTACATCACTGATATTCCTGATGCGCGGCAAGGTGAACTTGGCCAATAATGTGTTGTGATCAGCAGATCCGGACTCAGTTTGATATTGTATTTGATTGAATCAATCCCATTTTGCTTCAGGATATGTCACTCTGTAGTCTATATTCTGTTTTGGTTAAATGGAACAGGCCTCATAGTCATTTTCAAGAAAAAAATTATAATCATAGCAAAGCAGATTAAATAAGTTTGCTGTGAGTGGTAGTGGACTGAATAATCAAACCGGATCAGAGATGTTAATAGGAGACCGGCCGGATTCAGTAAATGCAATGGCTGTATTATGGGCTTTGTAACTACGTCCCATGCTTAGTGATAAAATGCATGGGCTACAATCACTTTTTTTGAAACGGTGAATTCCATTAGAAACTAAAACAAGGATATTAAAAATTACAAAGAAAGAGTTCCAACGTTGTAGAAGGATGAAACAACCAACATCTGCCCCTAACAAAATATTTTGCCCTCTCTGCTACAGAATGTGTAGCTAGAGTAACTTTTCTGTGTCTATATGCAAATTTCACTACACAAGAAGATTTAGTCAATTCTAAAATCCAGACCAGCTTATCTGGGCATGTCCAAAAAATAACTTTATAACCACCTGCAAGTCTGAGATCACCATCACATTATCCCATCCATGCTGAGTAGCAATATCAGCCCTCTCGAAATAGGCCCTAATTCTGCTTCCAAGGGGCTACTGAAATCACCTACACCCCCTCCTGGAGCCAGAATAAAAGAGATATAAGAATTCAGAAAACAACAACCAAAAAAGCAAATCTTATCATTTAAAATCACAAATCAAAATTTTGCAGTAAAATTTAGCACCATCCTTTATAAAGTCTTGTCTCAAGGAGGTATTACAGTTAAGCATTCCCGTAAGACTAGAACAATCAGATGTCATCAAGAACAGAAGCAAGCACTGTCCATCACATCATCAGGGTGTGGGTTAGAATTCATAAAGATTTTCTCATTTCTTCCTATATAAATCTGAAAATAGGAAATCAAAGAATTATTGGAGTGAGGAGAAACCTATTTCTTTCCTAAAGACCTCTGACCAGCTGCTGGCAAACCAAGTGGCTCTTGAGAAGGGGCACTCAGTAAGAAGAAGACATAATGACTCATTCTCCCCTTGACAAAATGTGCAAGCTGAATCCTGGGTAATTCCCTGTTTACTAAAACCTGTTTAGTCAAGATGAAGTTTTTAAAGTTCTCCAAAGGAATAGCTTAAATCTAGGGGGAATTTTGTGTTTCCAAACACGATTCAACTTCTTGGTTTGTTGTGCCTGTGTACAGACTCTCTAGGTTCCACAGACTGGTAAACTTTCTTGTAAACAAATTACTTTGTTTGTTCTACTAATTTTGGAACATGTGTGTCCTACTATTCCATCCACTTCTCCTGGTTCAAAGGTATAATGTAAACACCTACATATTCCATTCCCCTGACTCCTGAACAATCAACTCTTTCAAGGTTAAGTCGTTCAACTCCCTTGGGGAGGACCTATAGGACAAGCAAAACCATCTTCTACTTTGGTCCAAGGGTTGTTGCAGATACCTAGATCCGGCCATTTATGAACTTGAAAGCCCAAAGATGAGGATGCTGAAAGATTCTTTTAATATATCCATATAATATTTAAATAATTCATAACCCGAATCATTGTAACTATATAAAAATGTCCATATAAGGCCCCTTTTTCAGAGAAATTATATCTCAAGAGATTCTTAAAAAAAGCCAAGATAAAGAAAAAAGAGAAGTGCTTAAGAGAGGATAAGGAAGGGAAAGAAATCTCACTAATACATGTGGGAAAAGGAAAGTCCTCTCCATGAATACTTCCTATATATGTCTTATACTATGCATCATTCTTTCTCTCTCTCTTTTTATTTTTATTTTTGAGAAAAAAAAGAGGGAAATAAGCTATCTACAACCAAGTGCTTCTACTTGGTTGATTATGATCGTTCTTTCAAGACAAGTTCGGATTAAACCATCTAGAGTCTAATTCTTAAGGGATGATTATGGTTCCCTTCAAATGAAAATGAAGAACAAAAGGATAAAAACCGTCTACAATCAAATATTCAATTTGATTGACTATGGTTCTCTTTTTGTATGCAAAAATCCAAAAGATTAAGACTATTTACAGTCAGCATTTCATCTAATTGACTACAACTTATTGTGAAGAAAATCTTCTTTGTATCAAAAAGAAAGGAAAACATAGAAGTATATAGTTGTATAATAGTTTCTCAATTGTATTTTCTCTTTTTTCTTCTCATTCTTGTACACTTGATGTAAAGGAAATGCAAATGAAAAGTTCTTTTTTTTTAAGAAGTACTCTATTGTTCTTTTCTTTTGTTCTATGCATTCATTTTTCTAAGCAAAATCATAAGGTGTTCTCCACTTTCTTTTGAAAATGTAATTAAGGAGAACAATACGTATGACTCCCTAAATGGGAGCCATAGTCACTCAATTGAGTGAATTATGTTGCATGATAATTTATTAAAAATTTCACACCAATAGGAGATTACTCATGCAATTCTTGAGCAATGTTCTTCAAAGTCATAGATGCAGATGAGGGAAATTTTTTGGGAATCCATTCATGAATAGAGAGGTATTTACTTTTCAACAGTTGGACTCAAAGCTTATGATCTCTCTCATTTAAAAACACCAAGCTATCTTTTAATCTAAAGTGCTGTTAATTAAGTTAGTACGTTTGATTCCAAGCCTACCTTCTTCATTAGATTTAAAAATGTTCCTCCAGCTTGTCCACTTATCTTCTTTTCTCCTTTTTCATTCCGATAGAATCTTCTTTGGACCCCTTCCTTTTCCTCCAACATTTTTTAAGGAAACATTATCACACTCATGTAGTAAGTTGGAATATATTAAGAAAACATTGTATCATGGCTTTCCTACCAGCATATGGAAGAGATGATGCTTTCCATCTGTTCAATTTTGACTTAAAATTTTATTTGTAGAGTGAAATCTAAGGATTCCGATTTCCTTTTCTCCATGATAAGGGCATGCCTAAGTATTTGATCTTTGAATCCATATTTTGACATTTCAAGTTGTCTTCAGATCATTTGGGCCCCTTTTGCAGGAGTTCTTTTGTTAAAATAAATACGAGATTTTTGAAAATTCACTAGTTTGGTATAAGGATAAAACAAAATGTCACAACTCATAGTGCTTATAACTGAATTTTATTCATATTTTTATTCTCTTTCTCTTCAGCCTTTATTCATATTACTTTTATTCATATTCATATTCATACATATATATATATATATATATATATATATGTGTGTGTGTGTGTTATATTTTTATTTATGTTATTTGTCTTACACCAGAATTTTTGAAATTGTCATTCTTCATTTATCTGTTATATACATATATACCTGATCCGTTTTGGTTATACTGTCCTCTTGTCATTCACAACATACTTGTGTCATTTTTAGCATTGATAATACTAGGTTAATCATGTTATGCCATCGACCTGATGTCTTCTACAGTTATTGGCCCAGTATTATGAGTAGAAACTTTAGATTTAGGGGTGCAAGTTAGATTTAGGGGCGCAAGTTAGGTCAGGTTTGGTGGATTGAGGTGAATTCTAACCCAACCCGAGTTGTTTAACCCCAACCCTAATCTTAATCTAACCTTGAATTTCTAGGACGGGTTGGACTAGCTGATCCCAAGTATGGATTAACTGAATGCCCCATGCTGTTGAGTGGGCTTTGGAACTGATTATGTCTTCTTTGTTCCCTACCCTAATAACACCATTGTTTCTCCCATCATAGGCCTCTCTCTCTCTCTCTCTTGTAGTCTTCATTGTCCTCTTCCACCATGAACCACTGGTCACCGTCAACCTCTAGCATCATAGCATCATAGGCCTCTCTCTCTCTCTCTTGTAGTCTTCATTGTCCTCTTCCACCATGAACCAATTAGTCTAAGCCGTTGCTGCAAATCCAGCCAGCAACCATCATCTCTCTCTCTCTCTGTATCTTTAATCATTTGGTCTTCTGCCATGAACCACTAACAGGGAGAAATTGGAGAGAAGGTGTTCATTGTCCGATGCCTCAACATGTTCTTTGAAATGCAGGTTCCTCTTTTTCTTAGTTTGCCCTTTTTCGAATTTGTATAGTACATTTCCTTTCTATTCTCTATTACAGTTAATTATTTTTGACAGATAACTTAATCCTAAAGCCTTTATTTATTTATTTATTTTGCTTTCTGTTAAATGTTGAGAAAAGAGGAAACAAGAATACATGCTCTTTTGGGAATGTTGCAGAGAGAGAGAGAGCTGCTAGTGGTGGTGAAAGTTGACGATGATGGTGGTGGCTATTGACGATAACCAGTGTGAGGGGGGTAGAGTGTGGACGTAGAAGAGGAAGGGAAAGGTGGAAAAATGAATATTAAACAAGGTGTTGTTTGGATAGATTTCTATTTTTGTATTTTTAAAAATACCAAAGTATATGCAAAGTATATAAATGCTTTTACTTTAGTATTTTTGCTTTAAAAACCAGTTGAGGAAAAAAAAATTAAAAGTATGTTTTCCAAATCAAAAGCACTAGTTTTTATTTGGTAAAAGCATGTCTGTCTGTACTTCCGATGATGGTTTTCGGTGGTTTTGTGGTCTAATAACAGCAACAACGATCTGACTATAGCAGCAGAAAGCAGAAATAGGATCGAGAGTTTTATTGAAGGGTGGTCACATGTGACCATTATTTACAAAAACATAAGCACTATTTCACCAAAAGCAAGAATTATAAAAAACTGACTTCGTGTTTTAACGTTTTTCATACTTTTAAAAATATAAAAACATAAAGTATAAAATATATAATACAAACGTTATATCATATTTTTCATACTTTTACACTCTCAATAGTACAAAAAGTAACTTACAAAAGTCTACCCAAACAAGGCCTTTTCAAACCATTCCATCGGTATCTTGAAAAGGGAGTCGCACTTGGTGAATCCATAGCAGCTTGGGGCGTTCAGCTAATCCGTATTGTCTGATTTCTGTACTTCATTTTCTATCAAATGTTTATTTCTTGGGCTGAAAGCCCATGCCTCTATCATTATTTTGAAATTTTTAAATGTTGTCAAATGTTGTTTTCGCGGGCTGAAACTCCATTCCTCATCATTATTTTGAAAATTCTTAAATGCTATAGAATGTTTGTTTCTTAGGCTCAATGTCCATGCCTCATTATTATTTTGAGAATTATTAAATGTTGGATGAGATGCCTTTCTAATATAAGCATCCATCGTCAAAAGCAGAAGCACATGTGATTCGAAGTAAAAACATTTGCTTCATTGATCTTTCTGTACATTCACGCTCTGATGCTCATTGATGACAGATGCTACTATTCCACAAGCAAACTGGGATTCATCTGGTGTTCGGCTTCAACTTAAGCAAGATATTGGTGAATATGTTACTGCACTCCGTCAAATCAAACTCGATGAGTGTACTAAGATATACAAGGTATGAGAAAATTAATCCTCGTCTAATATTTCTCCAATCCCGTTATCAAGAAACTGTTCAATTTAAAGGTTTAAGTTATTAGTGAGGTCTTTCAATAGGTTTTTATTCTCCACTATGCCTTCTCATGCGAAAGTTTATCGGGTTTAAAGTATTGACAAGCACAATTCCACACATATCTTATGTTAAAATCCAATTAAATATAATGGAGGACACGAAAATTGAACACTAGACCATTTGATCAAAGAGAGTAATAAGATTTCAAGAAACCGTTGAACCAAAAAGCTTTGAGAACAAAATAGAATCTCACCTAACAACTTAAGCTTTTTACGTTAAAGAATTTGAAGCTTAGTTAATATGGTTTTAAGCTTTTATAATTCATATTTGGACATATGTCACCATAAGCAACAGCTAGAGATAACCAAACATGCTATCACCGGCTTGTAGAAACAACTAAAAGAGGCATTAACGGTACCTGTGAAAGATTCTCTGCATGAAGCAGACATGAACACCTGGCCAACAATAAAATGGTATCTTCAACGTGAGACCATGTCAGCTGTCAATGGGCTATCTAGGGAACTCAATGGCTTCGACATTGATGATAAAAGGAAGGATGAAATGCTTGAACGCCTAAAAGACTATGCAAGAGATATGGTTGAAAAGATGGCAAAAGAGGAAGCAAATGGAGTCCTGAAACACATGCATGACAGGTAGAAATTCCCTCCCTCCCTGCATAACTTTTGGGCTATATTATTCCTGATTTTCACCTAACATCACTAAATTTGACAGGTTTCTAATGCTTTTTACCTATGAGTCTAAGAATGTGCCAAGGATTTTGACTGAGAATGATGACGTCAAAGCAATTGCAGAAGGTTCCCGCAAACAAGTACGAAACAACTCAATGTCAATTTCTCAATCTTCTCTTCTATATATATATATATACTGGTTTCCAAATATCTGAGAACTTTCATTCTTTCCAGTGTCTTAAACTACTGGCTGTTATGGCTGCCATGCGTTTGGGTGACACTGTTGATAATATCGAAGCAACTCTCTACCTCACTCTGATGAATGCCAATGGTAAGGATGATAGTAGCACGAGAACCACATCATCAGATCCGCTGGACAAAAGCACATGGGAAGAGGTAAATAATGACAAGGATTTGAATTTTCTAATGCCTCTCTGTTTAATTGTCACTTAGCAATTAGCATGGCGTTTGATAATAGCTGATGTGTTTGTATTGCAAGAGTTAGTACTATGTCTATTTGTGAATAAGTTCTTGAGAAGGTTGCAAACTCTGAACGGCTGAAAGCGAAGTTGGTTTGGTTGCCATACCCTAGGGTAAAAGAGCAATAAGTCATTTAGTGGGTACTGGGTAGTGTATGCAAAATAAGACCACTTTTATGAGTAAATTTTATATAAAAAATTAATACTTTTTTATGGTTAATATTAATCTTGGAAATCACAAACCAATACAAGGAAAAATATACAAGTTCAATTGTGATAAGGAATTTTGATTGGGAAAACTTTTGTTGTCGAGTGGAGGAAGGAATCCCTACCTGCTCTATTGAATCAAATCTTGAAAACCCTACCTGCTCTGCTTTTCTGTTTTTCTGGTCTCACGTAGGCAAGTTTCCTATTTGATCAGATAGTGAACCTTTTTCCTTGGCATGTATATACTAGTGTAGCTATATGCTTGTGAATTAACTTGTAGTCTACATATTCTCAGCCCTGGTCCATGCAAGCAAGGTCAGTCTTAGCTTTTCAAACTAAAATCCATTGGGTTTGAAGTGTGAACAAGCACAAGTCCATTCATACCTTGTGCTAAAGTTTATTTTATTATAATGGGGGTAACAAGGATCCAACACTAGACCATTTGGTCAAAATGACTTCGATACAATCTTAAAAAACCATTCAACCTAAAAGCTTTAATTGTTAGGTGAGGTCCTTGAATAGGTTGATATTCTCTAACATATTTTAGGTGTTAGAATTGCCTAATTACTATTGTTGGTAATCATGTGGGAATAAAGGATCGCCCTATTGATTATCAGCAAGTAATCCGGACTGATCATGTCCATGTCTCTCTCAAATATACATGTTCTTGATTATGTGGTGTCAAGTCACCCTGGTGACGAGGGGTGACTGGAGACATTTCTATTTGGAGAAGCTTCAATTCCTTGTAATATTAGTTGTGTGGCAATGTTAGTATGTTTATTATAATTGGTTGATACATCTTAACAGGATCCTACAATGAAAACTTTGATTGCTCCTTCCCAATGTAAAACACTTTGGAATAAATTCCAAACGGATACAGAGCACATTGTTAATCATGCCAATTCTGTCATTCAAGCCAAGCTCATGGCCAAGAAGGCCCAAGAAGAGGCTGATGCTGCTAATAAGAAGGCTAACCAAATGGCTGAGCAGGCACGCAGAGAGGTTATTGCTCTCAAAAAAGAAGCCGAGGAAGCTATAAAAAAGGCTTTTGAAGATGCCAAGATTGCTAAAGCCGACGCTGAACAGGCAAAGAAGGCGGCAACTGTTGCTGAGAGAGCCTACAATGTAAGTTTAATATACTTTACCTATTTCTCAATTATTCTACAATATATATATATATTTTTTTTTTGTTGTCAAGAATTGAATTTTAGAGTTATGATATTTTTTTGGAAGGCCCAGTTTAGAAAGAGTACAAATACAAATATAGGTTTAGAAATACAAAATATATAAAAAAGCTTTGCACTGCACATATTTATATTTACAGTCCTTCCAAACTGAGCCTAAAGGAAAAAATTTCAAAAGGAAAATGAATTACAGAACGATCAGCCCCACGCAAAAAGAAGCTGATATCAACATGTAAAAGCATCCAAATATCAAACTAGCCCCAACAAAATAAAACTCAAAACAAGACACCCACAAAACCAACCATGCCCCAACCAATGCCAAAAATTGGATACCAGACTAGGGACACTTTTGATATTTTACAATTTTTTTCTAGTGCCCAATACTACGGTTTGATTGTCTATTTATAGTTTGTTTATGTTTATAATTTCAAATTCATTGCATAAATAGGATTAGAGTTATTAAATTGGAATAGGATATGATAGCTTTGAGTCCTAATAAGATTATTAAATCTAACAGTTTGACTCTTAGGATTATTATGAGTTTAGAGTCAAAAAATATATATGGACATTTTACGCACCCTCTAAGTGATTTCAAGTATTTTTTCTCTTTTTCTATTCCTATTTTCTTTCTTATTCCTTCAAGAAGCCATTACAATTGATGGAGGGTGATTTGGCCCGACCTCGCAGCACGGGTACACGTGGGCGTGACCTTGCTCAAACAGTGACTCAGCATGACAGTGCAATGAGCGTGAACACAACTCGGAGGGAAAGTCTCACCGAGTACAGCTCGGCAACTCGGCAGGTAAACTACTCACCGGGAGCTGCCTTACCTGCACCTCCTCCCGGGGTTAAGGCACTTCGGGACGTCCCGAGTTCGGGACGTCCTGACCTCTCTTAAGGACTGAGCTCCCCCCAATGGACCTCGGACCACTCCCAGGCAAGAACACACCGATCCATCTCTTGACACCCCGAGACATGGACACCTCGAGTCAGCCAGCTCAGCATAACCTGCTATAGGCAACTCGTCACTCAAGAGACAGCCCAGCTCAAGGTGATCCGCGGAAGGGCAGTTCGGTATACCGTAGGAAAGCTTCCTGATCGACTACCGTACCCGAAAAATCTGTGGATAGCAGATATCTCCCTCGTCAGATAGTGTCGCGCCTGTCACCTTCAGAAAGGTGTCTCGCGCTTGACAAGCACGTACCCTGTAGCGACGGCCCCGCACGTGCCACCTCAGCCTTGCCTGTAGCGGCTGTGGCAGGCTGACAGTGGCGGTTATACCTGCCCTGTCAGAAGTCAAAGGGCCTGAAGTAATGGGATTCGGTTATAAGGGGATCATTCTCAAGGAACAAGGTGTCTTCGAATCACTTGCGCAACCTTCACTCTTAGCCTTTCGTTTCCCTTCTCTTCTTGCACACAGTATTGACTTAATCATCGGAGCGTTTCATCCGGGAAACCCCCCGGGAGTTCTTCCTTTTTCCTCTCGTCTCAGGTACCTCTCAGGAGCCACGCGAGTGCCAGCTAGGAGTGACCGGATCACGCAACATCATTTGGCGCCGTTTGTGGGAAATGCTTCAAAAGGCCTTTCTCCCTAAACTTTTGCAGTTATTTTCTTCCTTGAAAAAATCCAACACTCATGGCTTCCTCTAGAAACGTCGGACGAAGCACGGAAATGGATAACTCCAGGGAACAACCCCAGCTCCCTACTGTCTGTATCGGACAGTTCACTGTCCCCCTGTCGGCGGATGGAATCCCCAGCTTAAATATGCCTCTTACAGTGGCACCTGTCGTCGCCCCACTCCCTGCTACAGTCGGAGGGACGTTCACCGAACCTTCGGTCGTGCCCCCGACGGCCATTCCGAATCAAGTGGAGGACTTGATGCAGTGCATGCGGGCCATGCAGGCCCAAATGCAACAGTTTCAGCAACTTCAGCTCTATCAACAGCATATGCTGCACCAGGTCTCCTAGTACCAGTATCAATAGTAGTTTCCCCAGTTGCCTTAGCCTCAGCTTCAGCAATCACAGCTTCCCCCTCGGCACCCAGTCTCGCAGTGAGCTGGGTCTCGCCGACAGGAGGAGCACCCGCCTCGCCGAGGAGAGTCCCCCCAGAACCCTCCAAGGAGCCAGGCCTCCACCCACGACAGACAAGAAAGACCAGTCGCCCCGACCTCACCACGGGCAGTCAGGTCGGGAGGACCTCAGCTCGGCAGGCCCACGTCACCTCGACCCTCGAGGCCCGGTACCCCAATCCTGGAAAACTGATTCGAAGCCTTAGCCGCAGGTTCCAAGAAAGAGCCCTTTGTCCGAAGTCATCACCAGCGGCCAGAGCCATTTCCCGCACACACCATTCCTAACAGTACACAAGCGAGCAGCACAAATGCCGAGCCCGCCAGAAAGCAGAGACGCCGCCGCCAAGCTCGCCGGTCTGCTACCCGCGACCTACCCGAACTCGGAGGCAAAGAAGAGGTAAGCTTGGGCGAGGTCAAAGCGCCCATTCTTTCAATTCAATCCCCCCTATCTCCCGAGCTACTGGCAGTCCCAATGCCTAAAGATTTCAAGCTCCCCCCTCTTGATAAGTATGATGGGTCTTTCGACCCAAATGATCACATAGATGCCTTCCAGTCACAGATGCACCTAGCAAGAGCAAGTGAGTCGTGTATGTGCGTGGCCTTCTCCACCACCTTCAGGGGAGTAGCCCACACATGGTACTGGAACCTGACGCCCGGATCAATAAGAAGTTGGGCGCAGTTCGCGCAGGCTTTCACGTCCCACTTTGTTACCAGTAAGTGCTGCCCACGAACTGAAGAGAGCCTCCTCAACATAGTGCAGAGAGAAGGAGAATCCATTTGGGGCTACGTTAAGCAGTTCAACGATGCTTGCTTTCAGATACCACGCCTGGACCCCGCCATGCGCTTTACAGCAGCTAAGAAAGGTGTGGCGCACAAGGAGTTCAAATGGCACATGGTCGTCAACCAACCAGCGACCATAACTGAATTTCTTAAGCTCGCGGACAAGTTCATAGCAACCGAGGAGGAGATCAACCAAAAGGGCGAGAGTGCGCCTGAAAAGAGGAAGAGGGAAGGAGAGCCTTCCAGCTAAGGGGACAGCCGAAGGAAAAAGGATGCAGCTTGGGGGGCAAAGCCAGGACAGTCGTTCTGAGCTCCTGTGGCGGACTAAACCGATTACACCCCACTGAATACGAAGCGGGCCGAAATCCTGATGGCGATCAAGGACGCTCCGTATGTGAAGTGGCCACCCTGTCTGAGGGGGAATCCCAATGAAAGAAATAAGAGTCTGTATTGCAGTTTTCACAAAGATCACGGTCACAATACCGAGAGTTGTAAAAACCTCCGCGACGAGATAGAGGAGCTCATCCGTCACTGATATTTGATAAACATTGTACAAAATAATAATAACAATGGTAATAGAGCAAGTGGGCAAGGGAAGCACGGTAAGGATGCTCCGGAGTCCAGCAGCAGGCCGGCCGAACAACCACAGAGGCAGCCTCCGGAGGAGAGGCCAGTTCGGGGGACCATCCACATGATAGTGGAAGGTTCGATCGTTGCGGGTTGCACTTCAACAGCAGCTCGAACGTCAGTTCGTGAGGCCACCCGGGAAGAGCAGAACCCCCCAAAGTGACCGAAGACGGGAGATCCAATTTTCTTCACAGAAGACGATGCGCGAGGGGTCCACTATCCCCACGATGATGCGCTCGTAATAAAGCTAAGAATCAACGACTTCGAGGTCATGCGCGTACTCGTTCACTCAAGCAGCTCAGCCAACATCCTTTTTAAAGCTGCGTTCGACCAGCTTCAGTTGCAGAGAAGCGACCTGAAGCCTACAGACACTCCTTTGGTGGGCTTCAGCGGAGAAGAAGTCCGTCCCCTTGGGAAAATAATAGTACCTATAGAAGTTGGCACATGGCCTTGTGTGGTCAGTTTCAACCACGACTTCCTGGTGGTCACAACCCCCTCCCCCTACAATGCCATAATAGGTCAACCAATCACCCATGTCCAACAGGCGGTGGTCTCCACTTACCATTTGGCTATGAAGTTCCCAACAGACTTCGGTGTGGGGGTAGCGCGGGGCGACCGGCTCGAGTCCCGCAAGTGCTATGTTGCCGCCCTGAAGGGGAAAACCAAGGTGGCCAACAACCTCGAACTGGAGCGGCCCACGGAGCAAGGCGAAGAGCGAGCTGCGCCCACAGAAGAAACAGCCGCTGTCCCGACCTCAGCAATAGACCCAGCTCGGACACTTCAGATCGGCGCTTCCATCCAAGAGCCCCTACGATTCGAACTGGTAAGCTTCTTACTTCAAAATTTAGATATTTTTGCATGGTCCGCAGTAGAGATGCCCGGTATAGGAGAAGTCCACTACCCGAGCTCTTCGCAACTGACTTCATAAGAGAAGTCCACTACCCGAGCTGGGTAGTTAACCCCGTCTTGGTAAAGAAGGCCAATGGCAAGTGGCGCATGTGCGACTACACCGACCTGAACCGGGCTTGCCCAAAAGATTGCTTCCCACTCCCTAGAATCAACCGCTTGGTGAATGCGACCTCAGGGCATGAGTTACTAAGTTTCTTGGATGCCTATTCGGGCTATAACCAAATTAAGATGGACCCGGCGGACAAAGAAAAGACTGCCTTCATCACGGAATTCGGCCTGTACTGTTACAAGGTCATGCCCTTCGGGTTGAAAAACGCAGGGGCAACCTTTCAAAGGCTTGTAAATAAATTGTTTACGCTGATAATCGGCAGAAAAGTAGAATGCTATGTAGACGACATGGTTGTCAAAACTTAATTCTCACATGAATTAATACAAAATTTGCATTCTGTTTTTGAAATTTTGCGTAAGTTTAATATGAAACTGAACCCAAACAAATGTGTATTTGGTGTGACCTCGGGCAAGTTCCTAGGATACATCGTTAACCAGCGCAGCATTGAAGCCAACCTGGATAAGATTAAGGTCATTTTAGATATGAGACCACCCCGGAAGTTGAAGGAGGTTCAGAGGTTGAATGGCCGTATAGTCGCCCTGAGCCGCTTCATGTCCAAATCGGCGGACCGCTGTCTGCCGTTCTTTAAGGCAATTAAGAGCAAAGGGTTCGAATGGACCCAAGACTACCAGCTCACGTTCGACGAGCTCAAGAAATACCTTGTTAGTGTGCCAACCTTAACCCGGCCCGAGGAGGGTGAGGTTTTAGAATTGTACCTCTCAGCAAGCGACGGAGTGGTCAGTTCGGTGCTAATAAAGGAAGTAGATCGGGTTCAACGACCCATCTATTACGTTACCAAATATTGCAAGGTGCAGAGACAAGATACCCAGAGATAGAAAAGCTAGCATATGCAATGGTAATTGCAGCTCGGAAGCTCCGCCCGTACTTCCGAGCTCATACTGTTATCGTCCTCACCAACAAAAATATTGCAGGGTGCAGAGACAAGATACCCAGAGATAGAAAAGCTAGCATATGCAATGGTAATTGCAGCTCGGAAGCTCTGCCCGTACTTCCGAGCTCATACTGTTATCGTCCTCACCAACAAATCTCTGAAGCAAGTATTACTTAAGCCCGAGGTCTCTGGTCGGTTGACGAAGTGGGCCATTGAGCTCAACGAGTACGACTTCCAGTACAAGCTGCAAACTTGCATCAAGGCCCAAGCCTTAGCAGATTTCATAGCTGAATTTACATTCAGCTCCGAAGTCCCTAGGCCGGTTGAGCACAAGGTCCCCAACTCGGTTGAGCCCGAAGCTCCCAGGCCAATCGAGTCCGAACCCCGTGAGGTAGCAGCCAGTGTGGCATCACTCCTAGCTCGACCAACCGCGAGCTGGGATGAGGAGCCTTGAATTCTTTACGTAGATAGCTCCTCGAACCAAAAATGCAACAGAGCCGGAATAGTTCTACGTGGCCCAAGCGGCATGAGACTGGAGTACGCACTACGCTTCGAGTTCACGGCATCTAACAATGAAGCAGAGTACGAGGCGTTGATAGCCGGACTAGCCCTAGCCAGAGAAGTAAAAGCAAAGCACATTGTTATCTGCAGCGACTCCCAACTCGTGGTCAACCAGGTCACCGGCGAGACGAAGCTCGCGAGCCAACCATGATTGCCTACTTGACCAAAGTTAGAGAGGCCCTACTAAACTTCCAGTTACACTTCATCAGGTAGATACCAAGGTTAGAGAACACTGAGGCCGACGCCCTGTCCAGATTAGCCAGCGCCAGCGACATCACCATGAGGACTGTGCACATAGAGGACTTGCCCTGGCCTAGCATTCTCAGGGGGGCAGAGGAGGTCGCTCCCGTTGTTCAAGCAGAGCCGAGTTGGATTGACCCACTCGCGAGCTTCCTGCTACACGGGACCCTCCCTGCAGATCGCAATGCAGCCAGAATGGTGCAGCGCCAGGCAGGCAAATACGTCATGATAGACGAACGGCTGTACAGGAGATCCTACACGCTCCCCTATCTGCGTTGCATGCGACCTACCGAAGCCGAGCCCGTACTCCACGACACTCATGAGGGATTATGCGACGAACACTTGGGGGGCAGGGCCCTCGCCCAGAAGGCACTTTGACAGGGGTATTATTGGCCAACAATGAAAGCAGGTGCTATCGAGTTCGTCAGAAAATGTGACAAATGCCAGAGACATGCCAATATTCACCATCAACCCGCTACTGACCTCAAGTATCTCACTAGCCCGTGGCCCTTTGCACAATGGGGCATCGATCTACTCGGGCCATTCCCGCCAGCAACGGGTGGAAGGAAGTTCTTAGTAGTGGCAGTGAACTACTTTACCAAGCGGGTAGAGGCCGAACCCCTTGTAACGATCATAGCCCGAAATGTCCAAAACTTCTATTGGAAGAACATCGTGTGCCGCTTTGGATTACCTCGGGTATTGATTTCTGACAATGGCAAGCAGTTTGAGGATATCAAGTTCCAAGACTGGTGCTAGGACATGGGAATCCGACAGAACTTTACTTCAGTCGCACACCCTCAAGCAAACGGTCAGGCCGAACTCACGAACAGAGCCATCCTCCGTGGACTAAAGGCATGACTGGACCGAGCCAAAGGACTATGGGCAGAGGAACTACCTAGTGTTCTATGGGCCTACCAGACCACGAAGAAGACCGCCACGGGAGAAACACCCTTCAATCTCACCTACGGCACTGAAGCAACGATTCTTGCAGAGATCGAAGTACCCATGCTACGATTAGAAGCATACAGTGATCAGACAAACGAAGATGGGCTACGTACCAACCTCGATCTACTCGATGAAGGGACCTCGCGTACATCAGGATAGCACCCTACCAGCAGAGAGTAGCTCGGTACTATAACGCCAGGGTCAAGAAGCAGAATCTCCGTGTTGGTGACCTGGTCCTTCATAAAGTCATGGTACCTGAGCCCGGCGCTGGAAAGCTCGAGTCCAACTGGGAAGGTCCCTATCGATTGAAGCGAGTGCTCGGGGAAGGAACTTACGAGCTCGAGACCCTCGAAGGGAAACAAGTACCTCGGGCATTGAATATTGTCAACCTAAGACGATACTATCTGTAAGAATTGAGTAGGTCACGAGCCACTCTCAAAGCCTAAGGGCCAAAATACAAAGCTAACATGATCTCGGCACAACAGGACCCAGTCGCCTCTGTGGCATGGGCAGACTCCGAAAGTGGGCCACGAGCCACTCCTCCAGCCTAAGGGCTGAAATGCCAAGCCAATGAAGGAACCTCGGCAGCATACAAAGTTAAGTTGCCCCATCAACAAGAACTAAGTACTTGCAGCATCTGAGGTGCAGGCGGCTCGGGCACGAACCTTACGACAAATAGCCTACCCTGGCATGCGAAGAGTTAAACCCGTGAGGACAACTAACAGCAGGCTTCCTCGGGTGCAGACAGGCTAGGCATGTGCCCTACTATATCCCTCACCCCGACATACACAAGGCAACCCCTACTAAATAGTTCGGGGCCACGATGGCCAATTAAGGAACACCCACTTCGGAAGTTCAATGTGGTAGGCTAACAACTCGGAGTGAATGACCACTTCGACAAAATAAATTGCACAAGCTTTTGGCAAAAAGAAAAAATCTTTTCATTGCAGAAAATCCATTACATAAACTCCATTAAGGAACGTCTTGGTTACAACAGAGAAAAAGGGGGAAGATTAAGTTTACAAATACGGGAGCAAACTACTTTGGAAGCTTGTCGCCTCTGTTACGGACCTCCTCGGGGGCAGTAACTGGGCCAGCATCCTCTGCCTCATCTTCGGAACCCTCATCTTCGGAATCTGGATCATCTTTGGACTGATGCAGTCGTCAGTGATCCACGAAGTGGTGATGGCGCTCGTATCCAGGTCGGGGTAGAGATGCCTGATCAGCCACCGACTAAGCTTGAAGCCCTTACGGTAGGCCTCCGTCATCACGTTGTCGAACCTTGAAGAATTGACGTAGTCAAGGATGACCTAAGTCTTGGCCTCCTCGAGAGCACCCTCGAAGATTGCAGTCTTCTCTCTTATGTCCTCCTGGAGGTACTCCACTTCATGCTCCAGCTTCCCCTTCGCCTCCTTGAGGCCTTGCACCTCAAGCTTCAAGGCGTCCTGCTCAGCCTTGAGGCTGTTCACCTCGAGCCCTAAGGCCTCCTGACTGACCTTGAGACCATTCACCTCGGCCCTCAGCTTGTCCTTGTCTCGGGCCAGCTCCCCCTTCTCCGCCATTAACACCTCGATGATGCTCTTTTGAGCCGAGGCGTCACTCTCTAGGCGGTGGACCTGGTAGCGAGCTGCCCTCAACTCGGTATGGGCTGAGCGAGATGACTTCTCAGCCTCCAGAGCCCGCTTTAGGTGCCAATCTAACTGAAGAGTCAAGGCGCGAATGGCAGTGTTCACCTGCAAAAGGAAAACCAGTCAGAAGGGAAACCAAAAAAAAAAAAAGAAGAAAAGAAAAGAGAGACTCAGCACCATAGCATGAGTGGCGGCTCGGGCACCGAGCTGACCAGGAGTGAGTTCAGCCCACTCGCTGACCTCCCCCGGGTATGCAGCCAGCTTGCTCTTCTCTAGGCTGCGTTGGGGGTTCAGAACAGTTTGACTCCCTTGGCCCTCCGAGCTGGATGCCGTCATCTGCACGTCGTGAGTGGAACTCTCAGAGGCCTCAGTGGCCACCTCGGCAGGACGAACCCCGGTAGCAGCCTCTGCAGCACGAGCCTCGGCAGCACTCTCAATAGCAGGCTCAGTAGGCTTGGCAGCAGGTTCGGTGGGCCTAACAACAGGCTCCGCTGCCACCTCGGGCCCCCGAGGCACCGCCTCTCCTTCCAAATTGATGACAGGCTTCGCTGCCACCTCGGGTCCCGGAGCTGAAGTCTGTGGAGGTTGAGCCTCGATTGAAGCTCGCGGGGACTCAACACGCGCCTTCTTGGCTACGTTTTTCTTTCTCTTCATCTGGCAGAAGAGCTTCTGGTTGTCTATTCTCTCCGCCTCCATGGGACCTGCAGCAAAACATGACATCAGTAACCCGAAGTAAACATACGAACAGAAAGCCGAAGTAAAGGAAAACCTACCCGGGCTCAAGCTCTCCTCAGAAGTGAAGTCTTCATAATCCAACCCGAGCTGAGCCAGTGACTGGAGCACCTTCTTGGTCTTCCCGTCTAGGATGACACCGGAGTCTTGAACGGCTATCCTCCAATCGGTGGGGAAGGGCCACCCCGTACTGCTCCGGACTACGAAGTAGTCCCGCTTCCAAGCTGGGACTTTGCTCGGGAGCTTGTGCATGAGTTTAAAACCCGGGCGGGGGCACAGGTAGTAGAATCGCCTGTGCCCGGGGAGAGCACCCAAAACACTCTTCTTTATGGCCAAAATAGTGCTGAGAATATGTAAATCTAGGGAGAGGGAACGGTCAAAGCAAAGAGAGATGGACCCCACCACATTTCGTATGGAGTTTGGGTGGAGTTGGTCCAGGGTAATGTTGAAGCGTACCAACACCTCAACGATTAAAGGGTGAAGAGGAAGTCAGAGCCCGGCTATCAGTTGCTCCTTGAAGATCACGATCTCGTTAGGACCGTGCTCCCATGGGAAGTTGCCGGTGGGAAGGCTATACGAATATTCCTTAGGGAGGCGGAACCTCTGTATGAGGTCCTGAAGCCTCTCCGAGGTCATTATGAAAGGGCCGAACTGATCTGACTCCCGACCTCGGTGGGAGGCGGATGCCAGATGACCCGAAGCCAGCCGAACTTCGGATGGCTGAGCAGTAGAGGAGCCACCCCGAGCCGAGGTGCCTATCTCGGGCTCGTTGATAAGGCTGTCTATGCTAGACGACATAGCAGAGTAGAGGGAAGAGACAAATTGATGGAGGGTGATTTGGCCCGACCTCGCAGCACGGGTCACGTGGGCGTGACCTTGCTCAAACAGTGACTCAGCATGACAGCGCAACGAGCGTGAACACAACTCGGAGGGAAAGTCCCACCGAGTACAGCTCGGCAACTCGACGGGTAAACTACTCGCCGGGAGCTGCCTTACCCGCACCTCCTCCCCGGGGTTAAGGCACTTCGGGACGTCCCGAGTTCGGGACGTCCTGACCTCTCTTAAGGACCAAGCTCCCCCCAATGGACCTCGGGCCACTCCCAGGCAAGAAAGCACCGATCCATCTCTGGACACCCCGAGGCATGGACACCTCGGGTCAGCCAACTCGGCATAACTTGCTACAGGCAGCTCATCACTCAAGAGACAGCCCAGCTCCGGGTGATTTGCGGAAGGGCAGTTCGGTATATTGTAGGAAAGCTTCCTGCTCGACCGCCGTACCCGACAAATCTATGGATAGCAGACATGTCCCTCGTCAGATAGTGTCGCGCCTATCACCTTCAGAAAGGTGTCTCGCGCCTGATAGGCACGTACCCTCTAGCGATGGCCCCGCGCGTGCCACCTCAGCCTTGCCTGTAGCGGCTGTGGCAGGCTGACAATGGCGGTTATACCTGCCCTGTCAGAAGTCAAAGGGCCGAAAGCAATGGGATTCGATTATAAGGGGATCATTCTCAAGGAACAAGGTATCTTCGAATCACTTGCGCAACCTTCACTCTTAGCCTTTTGTTTCCCTTCTCTTCTTGCACACAGTACTGACTTAATCATCGGAGCGTTCCCGCCGGGAAACCCCCCGGGAGTTCTTCCTCTTTTCTCTCGTCTCAGGTACCTCTCAGGAGCCACGCGAGTGCCAGCTAGGAGTGACCGGATAGCACAACATCAACAACTATCAACAACCATAAATTTCTGATCAAAGCAAATGCTTTATTCACCCTGCTCTCAAAAAGTGAACAATTTTATAGGCCTAGGGTATCTTCTATACAATCTTACATGTCTAGAATCAATGAGGATTGGATTTTTGGACCATATGATGGGTCTCTGTTTGAGAAGATGGTGGAAGAAAACAGATCTAATAATGTTTGACTTATTTGAGAAGATGGTGGAAGAAAACAGATCTAATAATGTTGGACTATGGGAGTAAGGTTTTCAAACATGTTAGAATATAAAAGGAAATACCAGATTTCAAAGGAGATGATTCACAAGCATTCTTTGATTGGGTTGTTGAACTAGAAGAATATTTTGAGTGGCATGATATATTTGACAAACAAAGGATTAGATTTGCATGCATGAAATTGACGAGTCATGATAAAGTGTGGTGGAGAACTCTTGAGCAACAACTAGGAAAGGGATGTGATGATCCTATTAGTACATAGATATAGATGAAGAGGAGTTTACAATTAAAGTACATCCCACTAGGCTTCCATGATGATCTATATATGGAGTTAACAAATTTCAAACAAGAGAATAAGTAGCAAGTTATAACAAAGAACTTGAAGTCAATGGGAAGAAGCCACAAAGTTGAAAAGCAAGTAAATGATTCATCGCATGTTGATGCCTATCCTAGAACTGAAGTTGATGATGAAATTAAAGAAGAAAATTTTCAAGCTATAGAAGTTGTAGATACTAAAAATCAAAAGGGTGCAAACCAAGAAAAAGCAAAAATTGCTAGAATTTCCAGCACCCATGATTAGTTTGAGGTTAATGATGAAAAAGAGAGAGATAGAAGTGAAGCAAGATACAATATGTTAATTATAGTAGATCTTAGTAAGGAAGTAAGTGACTTTACCTTACAGTTCAAGTAGAACCAAATCTAGAATTATAACTTGACATGGCACAAGTTCCACCAACATCAATGGAAGAAGTCCTAGAATTTACTAAGGAACCAAGGGTAGTAGAACACATAGAGATGGTGATTCTTAGGCTAGAGATTGAAGGAAAAAATCCAAATGTTATAGCTGAGATTTTGGATAAGCAAGAGAAAGATTTATCACAATAGTAGGTTGATGATTTATGTGATCAAGAAGCCAACGTTATTGATGATTTAACAAAAATGGTCATGGAAGGCAGTGTTTCAGAAATACATTTCTTTCAAGATTCTTTTCTATTTATGTGTGTAGCCTCTACTCTATAGTCTAAGCATGTAGCTGTAGGAAGTCCTACTCCTTTTCTCATTGGGGCATATCAACTTTTCTTCAACTTGAGGACTAGTTTTGTTTTTGAACCAGGGGAGAATGATGCAGGAACAGAAGAGACAAAATCAGAATTTTGTGAAATTTTATGCATTTATGTACTTTTGGACACCAAAGACATTTTTGTTATTTTACAATTTTTCTGTAGGGTTCAATAATAGGGCCTGATTCCCAATTTATAGTTTGTTTATATATAAAATTTTAGAGTCATTACATAAGTAGGATTAGAGTTATTGAGTCTTCTTTGAATTTAATAAGATATGACAACTTAGTTTGAGTCCTATTAGGATATTTGAGTCTAATAGTTTGACTCCTAAGATTATGGACATTTTACACAAAGAACAATGAAGTTTATTGATTTTTTTTCAGATTATGCTAAGTTGGGGCTCTAATAATTGTCCTAGGCTCCTAGTAGTGGATAAATAGATAAGACCCATCAGATTTGCCTGTCCATACCAATTGATCCTTAGAACTACTAATTCTGACTTTATAGCTGATTTGCGGGGTTTTGAATATCCTCTTGGACATTGGAGTTATTAGAAAAAGACTATTTACCATTAATGCTTAGGACTTCTTGTAATTGGAAGTCTGTGATTGGATTAGTATTAGCTACGTGGAAAAGTAAGCCATTTGTTGTCCAATTGTGAAACCAACACAAGATCTCACCTAAATCAATTAACCATTATAGCTATCTCCTTAACCATTAAATCGCTTTCAAATATTTATAACAGGTAGGACTAAAACCAGAGAGAGCCGAGGGGGTAGAACCAATAGAGTTCACGACCTTGTATTGAGAATATCTTCTGATGATGCCTCTTCATTTTTCATACTTATCATCAGAAAATGTTCTCAATATAAAGTCGGGATGTGCTGTGGGATATTGTGGGGCGCCTCCTTACGAGACGATGATGTGAGCTCGAACCAATATATGTCTAACTGTGAAAAAGAAAAAAAAAGAAAAAAAAAACTGGCCCGTAGAGAGTCATTTTGAAGTAGTTTAAAATACACCTTTATCCTTTATCCTTTATCGTGAAGGCATTGAATCGATGAGCGAATACCCAAACCCCTCTGGTTACAAGGCTTACCAATTTGTTCCCAACTGTGCCAATGATATTCTTGTCGTTGAAGTCAATGTGTAGGCAGTCTTACCCCACAATTGAGAGAGGCTATATTCATGATTTAAGCCTTAATCACTGATGCTGCAATAATGCAACCCAACTGTTGCGCCAAGGCCCACCCTCAGCTAGGGGTGTCCATGAAAAACCAAAAAACTGAAAAATCAAACCGTAAAATGCAGTTAATCGAATCAATTGATTCGGAATTTTTGAAAAATCAAAGGATCGGTTCAGTTTTTGATTAACATATAAAAAAATGACGGTTAGTTGAACCAACCGGTATATATATTTATATGTATATTTTATATATATTTAATATATGTCACATATTTTCTATGTATTATATATAAATATATATTCATTATATATATAAATATATACTTATATTATATTTATAATGATCCATTCATAAATATATTATATATTTTTAAAATATTTATAGTATATTATATATTTTTAAAATATTTCATTTATTATTTATAATATAATATTACATATATATTTATATAATATATATTATAAATATAAAAATCGAAGAACCGAATCGATCAAAAATCGAAACTGATGGACCAATTAACCGATAATAATGGTTCGATTTTGGTTTGGCAAAATGAAAAAACTAATATCACCAATTAACTTTTGATAACATAGGTAAAACGGTAAAATGTTTATATGTCTAGAAAAGTATTTTCAACCAATATTATATATAATATCTATTAAAATCGATCTGACGAAATTATTTAATTGGGACAAAACCATATAGCCAAAATCGGCATAAAACATTAGGTCAATTTAGATAGTCATACTTGGCTGCCAACATCTACCTGCCATAAATTGCAACCACTTATAGCTATCTTGTAGTGTGAGATGTGCGGCTGCTGGAATAAGCATGGGTAAAGAAAGTGAGTAGTAAATCTGAGCCCTCACTGGGCCAGAAGTCAACTCGTTCTTTTGTGCTATGGCTCCATTGGCCACATGACATGGTCTCAATTAACTACAATATATTTCATGGCATTGTTGTTGGGCTCCATGGGGCCACTTGAGATGACAGTAGAAATGACAATTCACATCTCCACCCCACAGATTCCATGATAATTTCGAGAGATATATTCCCAAACAAAAAAAAAAAAAAAAAAAATAGATACAATATAAGTGAAATATTTTCGAATTGTCCATAAGTCATTTTGTGCAAAGTAGATGATCTGTGGGTTATAAATGTAAGTAGTGCGTCACTGGGTCGGCTCTTTGTTTGAAGGTGACTGAAGGAAAATGTTTTCTTTAGCTCTTTGTTTGTAATGCAATTTCATTTGTATTAATATATATAAATTAATAAGAAAGTGTAAATTTTAGTTCACTTTTGCTTCGAGTTTTAATTTGAAATTTCTATGGCACTTTACCCAAATTTAAGTTGTTATATGATTTATTTATTTTTATTGATTCACATCTCATAAGGTATATTATCACTGATCCGTCTATGTTTGAGTTGTGTTGTAGCGATTTCCATAAAATGCACTATAAATTTTACCTTAAATTTTTTCTTTAATCAACTTCATTTTTTATTTTAGATAAAAAAAATACAAAGCAAAATTTCTTTTAGAACTTTATTCAATTCATTTGCGCTCCCACTCTTTTTCAGGAAGCGGTAGAAAAGGCCAAACGTGGTTTTTGGGGACGCGTTTTGGATTATTTGATTTTCAAGCCTTTTGAATGGATTGTTAGCCAATAGAGTCAACAGAATTGATTAGTTGGTATGGTGCATGCATGGAAAACAAGTGCTGTTAAAAGAGGTTTGTTTGGGAGTACAAGACATGGTTTGAAAGTGGTTTCTTACGGAATCCACTCCTCTATCTTTACGTGGGAATAAGAAGCAAAAAAATATATAAAGATATTGTTGTGGACTATTAAATTAGGAGTTTAAAGCATCAATAAGAAAACCGAGTGATCTCCTCATTAAGTAAATAAGGAAATTTAGTTACCAAGTGTCTTTTTAGTAACTTAGTTACGAGTGTTTAACTTTCTTTATTTTAATTTATATTTGTATTGTTCTATGTTTCTGTGTGGATGAAAATCATTGTTTTTGGTTAATAATGTTATTTTTTATGACATTGGAATCCATTATGTATTAAAAGATCATTACTAATATTATAGGATTTTGGTTTTAATAAGATAGTAAAAGAAAAGAGGATGTTTAGTGATTGGTATAATATTAATATGGTGCCTATATTTATCAAGGGATTAAATTAATTAGCCATGAAATTTTGAGAGACAATGATTGAATAAATATTATGACTTAAAACAAGTGCACCACCGCTGGATAATGACAATTTTGGGAACAATTTCTCCAGTTGAATAATGACAAAATCTGGAGGAATTGGTCAAGCCATCACCGCTGGATACATGTTCCAAAATTGGCTGATAAATAAACAATTTTGATACAGTTTCTTGAAACTTGACTCACTGAGATGGTGAGAAGCTGCAGCGTCGAGTTGGATATTCACTTGGTGATGTTCCAAGAACAATTGTAGATAAATGTGGTGAATTATCTATTCTTCAAATTAGTCTCATTAGGGGTTGTAAGAGGGAACGACTTGCATGTGACCTGAATGAACCTCACTCATGGGAATTGTACGTTACTTCATTTTCGCAAGCCTTGGGCAATTTTATAAAACAAGAATTGATGATACATATATCTTACAGTTATAGTTGTTTGCGAGCTCTTAGTGGTTTCGCTCTTTCCGTTGATAGTGTATGTTGTGTGTTCGTATCAGCCATGAAGACGTGTTCTGTAAATCCAAGCTTAAGTTTAAGCCGGTTTTGAAAAATTGCACCTGTGAAACCACTCTAGCACGTTTAGCAGCCATGGACAAACCCTTTCTGTCCATGGAGAGTCGTCCACCAATACCAGTGAGTCTGCTCTTGGTAGTTTCGGCGAGAATGATGACGTTGAAACTGATCGCTCAGATGATGCTCCAATTGAAACCATTGCTTTTTTTTTTTTTTTTCATAGAAACCAAGAGGGGCTACATAAGACGGGGGATAGCACATCCCCAAAAATCAGACTTACAAATACAAGCTAGATTCCTTGGAAGATCACTAAGATTGAGGCTTACTATACCCTATAGGGAAGAAAAAGCTTCATTGGCAAACCAGTCTGCCGCTTGATTAGCTTCCCCTTACACATGATTGTAGGCCAAGTCTTCATTTGCTCAATTCTTCATATTCAATCACTCTTCAATGATGTTCTATAGATTCCAGGGGGGTCGATGAACCGTTTCAGACAAGAAATCACGATCAAGGAGTCGCCTTCAATGATGATGGAATGGTCAATGAGCCGTCGCTGCTTCTCACCAAGTAGTTACTATAACTAACTGGCAAAATGTGGGAGGCGGGTTCCCAACTGACCCAACGGGTAGTGGGCCCACCAAATCAGGTATGGAGAATGTCTTAACTCCTACTACTTGTTACATTAACCGTAAAGTGCCCACTTTTACTTTGGTTGATCCCTCTCCTATGAATTTACAAGAGGATATTGAGTTGAATTGTGTGAGAGTTATCCACCTATCTGACTTGGACAACCAGCAACCTGGTAAGCTATCCATCCTCGTAGAGTCCGACCTACACGGCATACCCACCTTGGTCCATTCGATCCACTTAATGTTCCTGAGATACTTAGTGGTCACGTCGCCCACGTGGTAACAGTTACACTAGTTTCCCCCATTTCTTGGGCAAGCGGTGAGAGGTCAACCTAGTGAACATTCCAAAGTATCCATCGGCATTTGATGGTTGAGGACCGTTACCTCCGACTATGCCAGGTGTGTTCTGATCGAACCCAGGATCCTATATAAGTTCGGCCCCTCGCCCACTAATGATAGGCATATGTTGGCTCTCTCTCTCTCTCACACACACACACACACAGTTTGGCACTAGCTTGATCGTCAGAGCTCCTTTGCCCAAGTCCATTCCATAGGCTCTTTGACGTATGCTCACTTTGCAGACTTGACCTACCAACCTACTTACTAGCATCTGAGTTGTTTGTGGGAAATGCATTAAAATACATCCTTACAAATTTCCCCATCACCATTTTCAGCATGTCATGACCCAATGGAAAAGGGACGCAATAGAATGGCATCAAATCCTCTTCTGAGGGTAACAACAAAGTGTTGACCCCTCCATGATCCCAACCAAAGTAGATTGCCCACCAATTCTAGAAGCTCATATACTACATCCGAGGAATGGACTTCAATGTTCAAGCCTGGGAGCAGCACATGGCCATACTAAGGCTCCCCCAGCCTGAGGTACCTATGCTAGAGTAGCACATGGCTACATTACATCATGCGTCGGTGAAGGACCACCTCGGTCTCCCTGTGCAACTAGCCCTGATGAAACCTCTGGCGTCCCCGAGCTCACTCATCCCTTGCCTTTGTCCACTGACATCCTCGTCGAACCACATTCGAAGGATTTCAAGACGCCTAACCTTGAGATGTATGATGGGATAGCCAACCCACTAGGTCACATGGAGAGCTTTCAGCCCCTCATGTTACTCCATGGGGCCTCAAAGGTGACCATGCACCTGGCCTTCCTAACCACTTTCCACCAGACAACATAGATGTGGTATTCGGGACTGGCACTAGTCTCCATCATGAACTAGAAGTAGTTCTTCGAGCTCTTCACTACACACTTCATCACTAGCCTACGACATACTAAGACTATAACCAACTTGATGACCATTTACTAGCGCTCTAGGGAGAGACTCTAAGAGTATGTTTGGAGGTTTAACCTGGAGTCTTTGCAAGTTTGAGGACTCGATCCAATTGTTTAGGTAACTACCGCCATCCACAATGCCCAATACTGCTACCTTAGATTCTCCTTGGCTAAAAACCCTCCAAACAACATGAAGGACTTTCTCAATTGCACTCAAAATCACATGAATGCAGAGGGGCTAATTGAGGAGCCAGCTACTCAGGTAAAAGGAAGATGAAAGACTATGATGAGGAGCATGGGGAAGCTAGTATTAAGTGAAGCTAGTGTGATAAAAGGTAGTCTAGATTCTCTAAATCACCATCCAAGTGTTCCTGAACTCCCCCCGAAAAAATACCATAGCTTTACACCACTAAATTCCAAAATAGGGGAGATCCTCATGCAGATCAAAAAGATGGACTACCTCAAGTGGCCACTACGCATGAAGGGGGAAAAGGAGAACAAAAACCAGGATAGATATTGCCACTTCCACTAAGCTAAGGGCTACGACACGGAGTACTACCAAGATCTCAAGAATTAGATCAAAGAGTTGATCAGTTGTGGGTACCTAAAACAATTTATTAAGAAAGACAACCGAGCACTCAACCAGTCGAGGAATCAACACAATGACCCCCAAGACAAACACATCGTCGGGGTGATCGAAACGATCACTGGAGGATCCATGGTGGCCAAATGTAGCACCTCGGCTGGGAAGAAGTGAAACCCACCTTTCATCATTTCTTCTGAAAATAAATTGTTTCAACCATTTTATGCTACATATCATGGAACTGTTGGTGGATCACTCCTAAAATGGAAAGATATGTTAAATATTGAAGTTAAGTTTAATGATAAGCATTTCTTTTTGGTAAAAATTAGGAGGAGATACACAAGACAGGGGGAATCTTGGCCCGAAACATCACACAAACAAATATGAGCTAGATCACTAGGCAAAGCAAGGGGATTGAAAGGAAGAGGTTCCCGTCTATGAGATAGAGCTTCACGCACCAGTCAATCCGCAGCTTGATTTGCTTCCCTAAAAGAATGTCTGTACTCCACTCCACTCCATGCTCCATAGACTCAAAAAGCCTTGAACAATCTTCAATAACGATCTTCAATCTCCCCAAGTTTTGATATTGGTTCTTGAGACAATAAATCAAAAAACGCCTTATAGATAGAGCCTCTATGGCCAAAATAACAATGCCCTAATGGGCTTCCATGAATTAGATTGCCAGCACTCATTGGAGCAAAGCTTGTATAACAGGTATTGGTCACTCACCAGGGATCATATTTGTGCCCCACAAACGCCCCACATGCACATCTCAGTGTGCATTAGGGACATCTCTCAAAGCTGTTAGTGGAAGATGATCCCTATACACAATTGGGATATGCTATGGGGCATTTGCGGTGTGCAAATGTGAATTCTGCTCACAAATGATTCTAAAACCAAAGTACTCAAAGGAGAGAGTGGGGGTAGAGATCTTGTCGGTAGGAGATCCTAACTACAAAGGATGTAGTGGGAGAACAAAGAAAGGTTGAAACTGAGCAAAACGTTACTTGTGCCTTACCTTCCACATCTATGAGAAGGGAATATGACGGACAAACTCACTAGCTCAGCCCATAATTTGCATCCTGAAAGGTTGGTTTGACATTGCTGAACACTCGCCAAGAGTAGTTTAATTTTACTTTTAGGCCTTGGGCCTAGTTTGAAAAGACTACAAATACAAATATGTACAGTGCAAAAAACATGTATTTTGTATTTCTAAACTTCTTTGGAAATGCTCACTATTTCAGCCCAGTGCTTTTATCCAAAAGGCTAAAAGAAGCTTCCTGAATAAGACTACAAAAATTCATTACTTGGTGTTGTCGAGCCCAGGAGGTCTACAGAATTGCCAGCCCTAACCATGATGGGTAGGTCCAATCTGAATGGGCCTGCCCAATTGCTTAAAAATGTAAATTTGAAAACAAAATGAGACTGCTTTGAGCGGAAGAATAGTTTTTTTTCTTTTGGCAGGTAAGACACTAAATTTTCAACATGTCTAATGTTCCCTAAATCAATCTTGAAGAAAGATATGAATATATTCCATCAATTCCAGAAAGCAATACAACATCAAAGGGGGTTCATTGTTGAAGGCGATCTCAGTTTTTAACAAACATTTCAGCGAAGGCTTCCTGTTTATTCCTCATGAACCTTTTATAAAACACAGTTAGATAAAAGTAGGTAGTAAAATATCACATACTAGCTTGTTCGATCTGCAAACACTTGAAGAAACAAATTAACGGAAGAGTCTTTTTGAGATAGCTGACAAGAAAGTTTCTAGCCTTCTAACCATCTAGACGCCTAAAATGGGCTTGGTATGAGGGCATCAGGCCCTTAAGGTTGGGCTGGGCTTCTTCATTGTAGACCATAGAAACGTTTAGGCCTAATGACTTTCCGCCAAGCTTAATTTTAAGATCATGGCCTAAAGTCCTGATTCAAAGTTAGATGTGAGGTGACTGAGGTCACCCTCCCAAACAATAATGGTTGGGCTAGACCGGGTCCATGTCAAACAACTGACACGTAATGTCTTAGACAATATGGCCCAGAGTCCTACCACTGCAAACAAAATAAGTCGATATGTTAGACAATATCACAGTTGCAATGCTGGACGATTGACTCGTTATTTAATCCCACACATTGAAGTTGGACAAGGCGACAAGCTCGCCTTTACAACTTTCTTACTTTCATGTATTTATGTTCTACCTAAATATAAAAGAGGGCAACTTGTCTAACTTCAATGCATAGTGCGCCCTAAACTCAACCCACTATGTATTTATGTTCTACCTAAATATAAGAGGGCAACTTGTCCAACTTCAATGGATAGTGGACCCTAAATTCAATCCATACTAGAGACGGGGTAACTAAATGCATGTATAATTTAATTTGAAGTTTACTATTTAGCTATCAAAAATTAAATTAAAAAAACTAATATGGGTCTCATATCTTTGTAATTAGCAATTTATTCTGACATATTTTATTTGAAACTCACTATTAATTTATGTTTTTTAATTAGTAATGACCCATTTTATTTGTTATTTACTATTTACCTAATAAATTTATTTTGAGTTATTTATTTTTAAAAGTTAAATTAGGTTACTTCCTAAAAGTTAAATCAAGTTTGTAATTAATAAAGTATTTTTCTTTTGAAAAAATAAATCATTTAAAAACAAACATGGGTTTATAGTAATATTTTAATGGGTTCCACCATTTGTATTTAATAGACTATAGATAAACACTTCTCCGAATTGTGGTAATGGGTTGTGGGCTTTAACAACAATTTCATAGAAAATGCCACGTGTTTGAATGGTTGGGGGTTGTGGGCATCTACCACTGAAGTCTTAGTGCTCTTTGAAGCATCAAACTAGCTTTGCAACTGGATTTCCATTCAATTGTTTTTGAAGGTGATGTAAAAATTCTAATTGATTCTTTGTTGAGGTCAACCCAAATCCTCCTTGAGGCCTTCTTGTACTGATATCATCCTACAAGAATCTGCTTAATCGCCTTCCTAACTATTCAGTTATATTCACTCCCAGATCAAGTAACATGGCATCCCACAAACTCGCAAAGTTTGCGCTGTCTTGCTCTTCACCCAAAACGTGGTCTTCAATTCCAGAATTCTTGAAAGATATTTGTATTTCAGATATGTAACTGATAGTTTCTTTGAATGAATTGGCCCTTGGGCTTTATCAACAATAAATAAATAAATTCGATCAGGAATTTGTTTTCATTCTTGTGAAATCAACTACCCAAGAAAGATAGAAATCCAAGGTTCCATTTCAAAGTCGGGCTTTATAAGCATTACCTGAGTCCCATCCAAGGCCCAACCCATTGAAAGTGTTACATTTTAGTTTGCATTCTGAGCCCAGAATTGTAATTTCATTATCATGTTTCCCCTTGCAGCCTATTAGTACATTAGTTAATAATGCAGGGACCGAAGCGGTTTTTGACCGAAGGGTGGGTTTCAATAGAAGTAAACCTAGAATCAAGGACGGGTGCTTTTTTGATTGGTTCAACCAGTCAGGTGATGGTTCAAGAAGTTTAACTGATTAGGTAAATGGCAGGTATAAAACATTGGTATCGGTTTGGGCTGGTTTTCAGTTTGGTTGGTCAATTCAAAAGATTTAAACTTTCAAAATTAAATTAAATTTAAAAAATTAAAATATAAATTAAATTAAAAGAATAAGTTTAAAAATTTAAATTTATAATATAAAATATTTTAAACTAAGAATTATGGAAATTTTACCACTTTTCAGTATTAAAAAATTATATTTGAAATATAAAATATTAATAAATATTTATGATCGGGTCAGCTTGATTTTAGTCAGTTTAAAAGTAGCCAAATCAAAACTTACCCGACTTGGCCGGGTTGGGGAATTGTTGAACTAATGCTGACCAGAAATACTAGAAACTGACCAAATCAGGTCAAGTTGGGTCAATTTGGTCAGTTTCATCGATTTTATAAACAGCCTTAGCTGAAATTTATTATTGTTATTTTTGTATTACAAAAACTTATTAAAAATAGTATATAAAATATAAATAATTATTAATTATTTAAAAATAATACATAAAACAATTGTCTATCCTTATGTATTTCTATAATTTAACAAAGTTTGTGCATAGCACGGGTTCCCGCTAGTTCCATTTTAATATACAAATATTGAATCGATCTCCAAAAATTATGGTTTTCAAGAAAGAGTTGGAACCCATAACTAAATACATACCAAAAATGGTGTTTCCCCCAACAGTTGGCTTTCACAAAAACCAAGAAAACATTTATTTAATAAATGGTCTAACCAAATAATTGTGTTTCCCCCAACGCCTACATAGAGATGACTTGGCACCACTTTTCAAATGAACGGCTACATAACCAAATGCCATCTTTATTATCTCTCCACATGGGGAATTAATTTGTAAACATTCATAGTTTCTTTCCTTGGGCTCAGTTTGGAATGAGTACAAATACAAATATATAGTGGTAAAATCTTGTATTTTGTATTTTTTGTATGTATTTATATTGCACATATTTGTATTTATACTCCTTCCAAATTGAGCCTTAGGAACTTTGGTTTATGCAAATTGGTTTCAAAAAATAAACAAAATTATAGAAGATCATTTCAACAACCACAAGTCCCAAAAAATTTTAGGACTTAGAGGTGTAAATCGGGTTGTGCCGCCCTCCCCTAGGATAACTTGGGGGATTCAGCCCGGTCCAGCCCACGGCCTAAGCCCATGCGGGCCCATGCTGTGCCATGCTGCAGGCTGGTTCGAGGGTTAAGCCTTGGGCGAGGCTGAGCTATGAATTGGGTCAAATCAATTTATTTAAAAAATTTGAAAAGAAAACTTAAAATTTTAGTTTTATACGAATTTTGATTTATGCAATTGCTTATATATAGAATAATTAAATAAATTAATATAATAAAAGGAAAACAATTGTTTATTTCATTAATATATTATATATTATATATTATATATTATTATATAATTATAATTTATCTAAATATATTAAATATTATATATATATATATAAATATATAAAAATATATCGTTTCGACATGTGGGTTGCGGGTTGGGCCGTGCTAGCACGTGGGCCACGGGCTGCATGGCCCGCTTGGTTGTGCCATGCCAGCCTGAACTACAGACCTAAAACTTCAGGCCCAACACGACCCACACGATCATGCCAGGCCTTACACAGCTTAGGTGCTATCATTCCGGGCCGATCCAAAGTTGGCGGCTCGGCCCGATTTACACCTCTAGAAGGAATTATACAATCATGTTGCCTTGAACATGTCATATATTTTACCTTTCATCCCTATCTTTGTTAACGTAAGAATTTCTCTATGATCGATTATGGATGAAGCTTAAAGTTGTATTTTATATATTTAGTTCATTTGGTTAAAAATCATAATGAAAGGAATAAAGAAAAGTTCACTCTAAGGAATTGAGGCCCAAGGTAATTGATTTGTTTCAAAAGCCAATATTTTGTTGGTTCAAAAAATATGTATAGTTTTTTGAAACAAAATCGACTTGTTTTTCCATTTGAAAACAAAAATAGAGTTCAAGAACACTATGAATACTAATAAGCTCATGGTTTGTTCAAAGAAGGTGTCACCACCCATTTTTTAGAGGAAATGGGTCCTCATTTCAGTTTTGAAATTTTGATTTTTTTTCCTAGATACTGACTTCATTTATCCATCCTTAAAGCACTTAATTAAAAGATTCTAAATTCAGTAAGATTGGGAGAGGGAAGGTGTTAAGCACCTCTTGCTCCAAGTTGTAATGATAACCCAATATAAGAGATGTTTAGGCTCTCAATTCACAAAACTCAAATTAATAATGATAGAATTCTAAAATTTGCAAATAGAATCCCTTCTAGCATCTCTTAATCCTAGTTTTAAGGAGATGTTATTGATGGTCATCAAATCATAAATACACAAGGAAATGGGGCAGTTTTGGTGAGCTTCAACTCTAGATTTGAAAATTTTCTTAAGTTATTACTGAAGTGGATGAAGATTCGAATGGGGTTTCTCTCTTTCAATACTCCCTTCTCAAAAGAATCGGTCTAAAAAGATAAAAATCCATCCTATTTATAGAAAGAGAAGGCCAGAGCTGGTCTGAAACTCATTCACCATGTGCCTAGGGTTTCAGGAGCAAAAGTATGCAAGAAAGCTAAAAAATTCAATCTATCATGCTTGTTCAGAAGATCTTCGAGGGTTTAATCTATTAATCTAAGATTTCAATGATTTTGTTAGGGTTTCTCATGCCCAATGATGTTATTTTTGAATATGCTCATGTCAAGTTCGAAGCTAACAACTTAGTGGTAGAAAAGATAAATTTGGAATGGCTATAATGACCTTTATGTCAATTTCTAGGTTCAATAATATTTTCTTTGGTGTTTTTTGGGTTCTTTTGGTCTACCTAGCTTATCCTAATTATTTGTGGTCCATGGGGATTAAGTGAAGGGATGACATCATCCCTAACTCTTTTGAGGTATTAGGTTGAGACATATGAAGGGGAAATTTAATCTGGTATGCCATAACAAAATCCTTTTATTTAATAAATTAAACAAGTGAATTAGGTTGTAAAATTGGCATGCTAAGGTTGTTTTTGGGTCTTTGATCATGGTGGTGAAATCTGATCGGTCGAATAAATCCTACATGATAGAGATCCACAACTAATAATCTTTAATTGATAATTCTCTAAAACAAAATCTTAGCTTAATGTAAGCCAAATAAGGGAATTTTAGAATAAAATTTGGTTGGATAGTCATTTTTAAACATCTTGAATCTAGTAAGAAAGTTGGATCATTGATTAGAGATACGAATTAAAAGATTTGATTTAGATCAAGGTTTTAATTTATATCCTTTTAGTCAATAAGAAGGCTTAAAATGGAATTTTACTTTGTTTAATAGTCAAATTGAGGAGTTTGGTTATGATATTTGATGTATTAGGGGTTTTGGGTTTCTAAACACAATGGTGAGGTTTAATTTGTCAAATAAAACTTAGGGCCCATTTGGCGTGTCTTTTTAGGAATATCTTCTGGTATCTCTAATAGTCGAAAGACACATTGAGATTTTGCATGAAGATTTTATTAGCCCGAAGCACATTTGGCATATGCACGTCTTTCCGTGCATCTTTCTGTGTCTTTCTATGCGAGAATAAAATGCAAAAGACGTGAAAAGCATCATTTAGAGCTTCTCAAAATCAGCCCAAAATGGGTTTTTCGCATTTTTTTGGTACTCCGACTTTTGGTGGCTAGATCTTCTATGAACTAAACGGAAATAGACCAAAAACCAGTCTGCCCGACTTGTAAACAGGTGAAAGACTGCATGGAAAAGATGCACCAAATGGGCCATTAAATAATGGAGATCTATGTCCAGTAAGCTTTGATTAATAAGATTTGCTAAAATAGAATTTATTCTGTATAAAGGGTCAAATGAATGAATTTCCATATAAAATTTGGTACGTAGGCATTTTTAAAGGTCCTAAATTTGATGAAAGAATTGGATCTTTGATCAAATGCATGAATTGAAAATTTTGGTTCAAATAAAGGCTTTGGCTTACGATTCATCAAGTAATAAGAAATTTCAAAATGGAATACTGGTTATTTTGGAGGGAATTGGTGGAATTTATGAATGAAATTGGATAGGTGGGTTATTTTGAGGATTTTGGACTTAATTAAAGATGCTTGGTTGTTTAGGCTATAACTTCTTATGTGATTTAATTATAAACGTTAAATCATAAACTTTGTCAATCGGACGGTTAAACTAGGGAGTTTTTAGTTGAAATTTTGCGTGCGAATAAGGATTGGGATGAGAAATCGGGGTGGATTACTCAGATATGAGAAATAATTTATTGATCTTAGTTTTCTAGTTCTACTCATCTATGTCCGTTAAAATAGAATTTTGACATTTTTAAGGTTGATATTTATAGATTTGATGTGAGATTTGAAGATTGATTACATCCTAGTATCTTTGAGGCAATGGGGATGTTAAATTTGATTTTGTAGAGCTATGGTTTTAACATTGCATGGATCAAGACTATTATAAAGAAGACTATTATAAAGAAGATTAATATGTGAAAGGGGATTTTCGGTTTAATATAGTGATTCCAAAAAGAAATGAAAGCAAAAACATTTATGTTATGGAACGCCCCATTTATTTTTAGGCTTTATTTGATAATATGACTCTCTTCTTTTTATAAATTGATAATAAGAGTCAATCATGACAACTTCACTATCATTCATAAATTCGTCCAATTAATGAAGAAACCTAATCAAGCAATATCACAATCTGAAATTGATTTAAAAAAAAAATTGAAAAAGAAACTGTCTAGTTCCATCTGTGACAGCTTCTTTTCTGCAATAAGTTTATCAATAAAAAGACAAACATGTATAGAGGAGAGACAAGCAATCAATTGTGTGATTGCAACTCAATTAACTGTATTGAAGTTGTTTGCATGATCAGGTCCAAAGCCGAGTACCTTACTCTTTTATATGTATTTAATTATCTTAGATGGGATGGTTGACAATCACATCAACTGACTTTTGCTTGATTATGAAGAAAGAAGTGGTTGTTGTTGCAACCAATTACGACTTATTTTTCTTTTTCTTTTCTTGTGTATTTCTTTTTTTTTCTTTTATATTTGGGGCTCAGTGGACTAAATAAAAGGGGATGGCAGGTCCTAGTACACAAAACCTCTAATCCCTAATCACAGTGGAATTTGCAGTTTGGATCTTCTACCGATAAGAATAGATGTTTCCTGTAATGTTATGTGGGTAGGATTATTATCATGGTTTTTCAAAATTGGACCGGATAGGATGGTCGGACCAAAAAAACTGGGAATTAGTCACCTGTTTTCCCCCAAAACTGTTAATTTTGATCAGTAAATCGCTGAATCAGACGATTAACCATTTTAACTGTTTTTCAATTTTTTTAATTTTTTTTAAATTAAAAAAAAATTGTCAGAACGGACCGATCATTCAGATTAAACAATTGGGCCATTCGAACCAATAACCGGACTGGTGACCAGATCAGTCACCGGTTCAGTTTTAAAAACCATGATTATTATTGTGGGTAGGTGATCTGAATTGTGGAATTTGAGCCCATATTACAGCCAACCAGAGAACTGGCTATCTATGCGAGCCACCATCAGCCCATCAGGTGGTCTATTATTATTCTTTTTTTTATTTTAATTTATTTATCTGTTTTTAAATTTTGTGGAGGAAGGGACGTTTGCAAGCATGTCCATTGACTTTTTCAGCTTTGAAGATTTATTTATTTATTTAGATTTTACTGATAAGGACCCAACAATGACATCCTCACTATGACATCTTAAATTTAGTCCGAATAATGGACAAACCTAGTCAAGCGATCTTGTATGCTGAACTTGTGTATAGAACTACTGTTTTTTTTTTTTTTCTTCTTTTTTCGGAATAGATAAATCTGGTTCTTATACCAGGCAACTAACCTTTTATTTTATTTATTAGATATATTTCTTTCAAGGTACGTAGTAGTAATGGTGGTTGCAATCATGTTAATTGGCTTTCAAGGTTTGTAAGAGAAGTTTTGGCTTATCGCTAAGTGAAAATGAAATTAAAATTCACCTGTAGTTTTGGCTTATCGCTAGCTAAGTCAAAATCTTTTTATTTTATTTTACATTCTGATTCGAGAATTAGATTATAAATAATAACCCCTACGTGAAAGAGAAAAATATGGGGTCCAAATCAATAATTTTAAAATGTTTTATTTGAATATTCACTTTCTTTTCTCAGTCTACCAGACAAAGACCCAACAATGACATCCTCAATCCTCATTATGATATCTTTAATTAATTTCTTTGTTTAATAATGGACAAACCTAGTCAAAAAATCTTGTTAATATATTAATTGAAATCATTTACAAGACTGAAGTAGACAGGACTGGTTCTAGATTTCTAATAGTAGGAAACTAACCTTTTATTTATATTTCTTTCAAGGGAGGGGTGGTTGAAACCATGTTTAATGGCTTTCAAGGTTTGAATATGAGATGTCTTGGCTCATCACCAAGTCAAAACCAAAATTCATGGACATCTATAGTTTTTCTTTTTCTGAAGCCAATGGACACCTCTATAATTTGAGTTTCACTGTTTATGGAATTATTGATACATCAGCGTGATCAGCTGTATATAATAATAATCCCACTCTGAAAGAGCAAATTATATATGGGCCCAAACCATTTTAATGGTTTTTTAGAGGTGCGTAGGTCTTTCAAGATTAAAAATACAAACATGGAATGATAGGTTATACAAATTTATTTTCATGACCTTCAATCTGCTGCATTGTTTTGCATATTGGTTGGACCAGAAAGTTGGATCGGTTGACCCAGGAATGGTCATGGATCCAGGTCCGGTTTTGACCCTAAAATTGTTTTACCTGAATTTGGATTATTGGATGGTTCAACCATTTGATTAAAAAACCCAGTGTTCTGAAAATTGGACCGGACAAACGGAAAGGACCAGTTGAACCGGGACTAATTGCATGGGACCTTGGCCAATTCTGTCATATTCCAATAATAAAAATGACCAGCCAATTTAACTAGAAAACCAATGAACCGGTCCTAGTTTCATAAAATCGTCTGAGTCCTTAAGTGATAGAAAGCTTAGAATGTACTTAACAAGATTCAAACCCATAAACTCTTATTTTCTGTATTATATAATTACCATTAGTCTACTCCTTAACTAATATTAATAATTGACTCTTTATTATATATATTACTTTATTATGTATGTATTTAAAGAAAATATAAATTAAGAGACTTAAACCCTAATCATTTCTTTTTAAAAAGATTAAGGAATTTGCCCTCAATAATTTATATTTAAATATATCAAAAGTTATAAAATATATTTTATATAAAATTTATATGATCTCTAAAATATTATATATATATATATATATATATATATATATATATATGTCATATCATTACGGTTCGACCTTGATTTCAACCCTGATTGAACCTTTGACCCGTAAATCTCTCCCTTTTCTATTTCTATGCCTTGTCCAGTTCTCTTATCATTGAAGAAAAAACCAGTTATCAAAATGAAACAGTTCCAATCCGATTTTTATAACCATGATCTATTAAATGTACTTTGTGTCGAATTGATGGCGAAACCTGTCAGACGAACTTATCTTAATTATCTTATTTATTTTTCTTTTTCGTGGATGGATGAGATGCTTGCAACCATCTATTGATCAACACATTCAATTATAATTTGAAAGGGAAGTTTGTTGTTGAATTATTCGTTTTTTCCTTTTTTTAGTGTTTTATGTCATAAGTACAATTAATAGATACAACGAACAAGTCAGAAGTAAAGAGAGAGAGAGACGTTATTATATTTAATTGCTTATTAACAACCTCAACCACTCTCAAGCTGATGGAGATTAGAGGTGACATGACACCATTAGCTTGCCAGGTGTACTAAAGTGAATCTGGGAAGTGATGACCGAGTTTTAGCAGAATGCCAACTAATTGATTATTTGCTGAAATTCATTAACGAGACAAAGAGTTCGAATACATACAATAAATCTGAAACAGAAGATGGAAAGAGATTCACTCCCCTCTTACTGACCATGGGAAAGAGTACTGTTGACTGATATACTGATACCGATCGACTCAAAAGCCTCTAATCCAACCATAGAAACCAAACCTCAGCAGGAATAAAGGATTCATCTCTTCTCTTAAGATCAAAAAGCTTCTTACAGTCCGATTCAATCAAAATACTACGAAAGACCACAGAGTTTCGCCAGTCCGTCTGTTAACAAATCAAAACCATTCGAACGGTTCGAGTAATATTTAGAATAAAACCATCTGAAATACTAGGAACGGTTCGAATAAAACCATTCGAACGGTTCAATCAAAATACTAGGAACGAATCAAAACCATCTCAAATAACTACACCCTAGCCCGAGTAATAACTGTTAACAAAACTGCCACCCATTCGAACGGTTCGAGTAATATTTAGAATAAAATGCAGATTAGTATTTTGTATTTTAGGTCTAATCTTACTTTCATATTTGAATTTCAAAACATATTAAGCCAGTGCCTGAATTCTCAAAATGTTTCAATTTAGTCCAAAATTCTTAATCGCTATTAAGTAGGATGAAAAAAACCCTTTTAATGTCATCTAATTTTCTTGTCTTTTCGGTTATTCATTAATGTTTTGTTTAATCTTGATTCTTTGAGGAAGAAAGAAGATGATGAACAATGTCTTATTTCAAAAGGTAATTTTGACATTTTCAAAACTTTTAAGTCGCACATGTCATCACGTGATACAGATAACTGATGGACTATTAATGGCAGGGACTAAATTGGGATGTTTTGGAAGTGAAGGTACTGGATTGATACATTTTGAAGTTCAAATACCAAAGTGAGACTAGGCCCAATGTACAAAGTATTAATCTACAATTTACCCTAATATTTAATCGAAAACCAAACCTTATAAATTAATTCAGTTTGATTAATTTGGATATCGGTTCAGTTTGGTTTGACCATAATTTTCAACCAAACTAAACGCCAAACCTTATAAATTAATTCAATGGATTTTGGTCATTTTTTTCTATTTTTGTAATTTTTGTTGTCAAAACGGGCCATCGGTTCGAACAAAGTAGTCGAACCATCGACCCAAGAACCGGTGGCCAGAATGGTTCTGTTTTCAAATCGTATGAGTCACAAGCTCGAATGGCATAACACGTATGGTACTACTTAATGGACCTCTTACACTCAATGGAACCGTCCAAGCAACCGGTTCTGTTTTACCCCAATCCCAGTCCCTGGCCAAAAACCGTTGAATCGATCAACAACCCATTGACTCGAGTGGTTGAACCATTAACCTGTTGACCCGTTCGATGGTTTTTGGCCATTTTTTTATTTTTTTTTATTTTTGTTGTCAGAACGGGCTATCCATTCTATTCGGCCGGTTGACCATCAACCTGAAAACCGGTGGCCAGAACAGTTCCGTTTTCGGGTTATATGAGTGACATGCTCAAATGACATAACACCTATGATACTGCTTAATCGACCTCACAACTCAATGTTTTTCCTGTAATTTTTGTTGTTAGAATGGATCATTTGTTCGAACTGGATGATCGAACTATCGACCCGAAAGCTTGTGGCCATAACGGTTCTGTAATTTTTTGCTTGTAATTTTTTGTTGTCAGAACAAGCCGTTCGTTCGAATCGAACGGTCGAACCGTCGACCAAAAAACTGGTGGGCAGAACGGTTTCGTTTTCGAGTCGTATGAGTCACGCACTCAAACGACATAATACATATGATACAACAAAATGGACCTCACAAACTCAATTTTTTACCTATAAATTTTGTTGTCAGAATGGAACCATTGACCTGTTGATCCTTTGACCCGGTCCATGGCCAAAAACCATTGAATCGACCAATGACCCATTGACTCAAGCGGTCGAACCATTGACCCATTGACCCAAAAAATTAGTCATTTTTTTTATTTTTTTACTTTGAAACCATCCAGGCAAACAGTTCCGTTTTATCCTAATCTCAGTCCCTGGCCAAAAATCGTTGAATCGGTCAACAACCCATTGACTTGGGAAGTCGAACCATTGACCCGTTTAATGGTTTTTCGTCATTTTTTTATTTTTTAATTTTTATTGTCCGAATGGGCCATCCGTTCAAGCCGAATAGTCAAACCGTTGACCCAAAAATCGGTGGCCAGAATAATTCCATTTTCAGGTCGTATGAGTCGCACGCTCGAATGACATAACATGTATAGTACTGCTTAATGGACCTCACACACTCAATTTTTTAACTATAATTTTTGTTATTAGAATGGGTTGTCCTTTTTTTATTCTTTTAATTGGGAACTGTCTAGGCAACCAATTTCGTTCTACCCCAATCCTGGTCCCTGGCCAAAAACCATTGAATTGGTCAATAACCCATTGACCTTAGTGGTCGAACTGTCAACCTGTTGACCCGTTCAATGGTTTTTGGCCGTTTTTTATTTTTTAATTTTTGTTGTCAGAATGGGCCGTTCATTCGAATCGGACGGTCGAACCGTTGACCCAAAAACCAATAGCTAGAATGGTTCCTGATGATGCACGATCTGGTCTGTCTTAGCTGCCGGTTACCTCGCTTTTGACGAGATCGGAGGTGCCTGAAACAGGGAAGAAAATGGAGATTTCCGAGGAGGAACCTAGTTGGGATGCTCTGAAGCTCAAGTTAGTGTTCTTTAGAAGGCAAGGGAAATGAGGAATTCTAAGACCAGAAAATGAAAGAATCACATACCCTCTTCTTTGTGAGATGGAAGCCCTTTATAATCACCCTGTACACTCACTTCCATGCCTTTGCCAGTTCGGGCATTATTACGTCTGCCAGATCGAGTCACTTCCTCTGCCAATTCGGGCATCATTACCTCTGCCATATCGAGTCACTTCCTCTGCCTGTTCAGATGTCATCTCTTCTGCCAACCGTCAGCTCGGTTGTCATAGCCTCCACTGCCAGTTTTCAGTTCGGGTGTCATAGCCTCCACTGCTAGTCGCCAGGGCTGCCTCTGTCCGTCTGGCTAACGGATGTAGGTGGCCGTTGGATGGTAGCTATCATGTATCAGTCCCCTAATCAGTCAGGTGCGCCGTCTCCGTGTACGGTCTCCTGGGCGTCAGGTACGGTTGTTCAGCCAGACAGCTTGGAGCCGAAGTGGTGTGCGAGGCGAAGTCTTGAGTTCGGACAGAAGTGTGGCCTAAACTGCCCCTGAGTGGGCAGTTCGGGTCTTTTGCCTTTTGTGCTCCCTACAAGGCTCAGGACCTCGAAGGGAGAGCTCGGGTTCCTCCTTGGGGAGCTCGGGACTATTTAGTTCGGAGCTCGGGTCGTAGGTTCCTCGAGGGAGCTCGGGACTCTTTAGTTCAGAGCTCGGGTCGCAAGTTCCTCGAGGGAGCTCGGGACTCTTTAGCTCGGAGCTCGGGTTTGTGGGCCTGCTGCCGTGCCGAGCTTGCACTTCTGCCAGGTCACTCTCGATTGCTTCCACGTGTCGTGCGGCCAAGGGGTCGGGTCGAATCTTCCTCCATCAATTGCCCCCCACTCCCTATGCCCGGGGTCCTGGCCCAGCGTGGGGAGTCCACGGAATGACAGGTGGATTTGCCTCGGGACACTTTGGCCTTGATCAGGAACTTTTCTAGTCCGGTCTGCTTGTGTTCTCGGCTCAACCAGGGTTGGCTTGGCTCGACCAGGGGTCAGTCCCGAGCTGCGTGCGGCTCATGCGTGCAAACGATTTTCAAATTTTCAAACGTGCACGCCGAACAATTTCAAACTTTCGAATGCGCACGCCAAACGATTTAAAACTTTTGAACGCGCGACTGACTTTGCGAGGAGCCGTTGGATGGTTTTGATCTTGGCCGTTGATACGCGGGTATAGTGGCTTTGAATAGTGGGGGGACCCCCAGTCACTTTCCTCTGTTATCCTTCAACATTTGTCCCTTGAGCTCGCGCCCAAGCCTGCCAGCTCACGTCACTCGTTCGTAGTTCGGTTGCTTTTCCTGGTGAGTCCTTAGCCTTCTTTGTTTTTGATGTCTAGGTTTAGTAGCACGGATAGTCCTCTGGGGGGTCAGACGCCGGTTCTACGAATCGAGCTGCTACCCCTGACAGCCATAGTGAGTCCGAGGCGGGGCCCGAGGTAGAGCTCGAGGAAGAGCTCGATTTTGAGCCCGTAGGCCGAGTCGCCTCGGGTAGTTTGGCATCCACCTCTCGTCGATGTCGGGTGCCAGATAAGTTTGGACCCTCTACTATGACGTCCGAAAGCCTTTGGTCCCTTATCGTCCAGTACAACCTGCCCGGGGAGTATACTTACTGTTTACCCTTGGGCGACTTTCCTTGGGAGCACGGTCCGGATGAGATCGTGATATTCTAGGAGCAGCTTGTTGCCGGGCTGCGCCTTCCCTTCCATCCTCTAATTGTTGAGGTCATGAACCACTTTGGCGTCACTATAGGTCAGCTTCACCCGAACTCTATCTGCAACCTTGTCGGGACTATCTCCCTTTGCTGCGACCACTGTCTTCCTTTGGACTTAGAAATTTTTTCCGCTATTCTCATACTTAAGAAACAAGCAGGTCCCCTGCCCGAGCGTAGGAAGGCGTACTATTTGTCACCTCGCCCAAGCTTCAAGCTCCAACACGATCTCCCAAACAAGGTCCCGACGTGGAAGCGGGACTACTTCGTGGTTCAAAGTGCTACGGGTGGCCGTTTCCTACTGAGTGGGGTTCGGCCGCTCCTGACTCCGGTGTTGTTTTAGATGAAGACACAGTGAAGGGCCTCCGGGACTGGGCCCGGCTTGGGCTAAAATGCAAAGCCTATCAAACGGAGGATAAACTGATTCAGGCCTGTCTAAGTTCAGGTAGGTCTCTTGCTCAGATAAAGATACTTTTGTTTATGCTTTTATTCCCGTCTTTTGATGCCGAGCTCCTTTTTGCAGGTGTTATGGAGGCAGACAAGACTCGAGGTGCGAACTTGTTTGCTGGCATGAAGCGGAAGAAGCGAGCTGCTAAGCGAGTTTGCGCCGATCCTTCCCAGGTGGCGGAGCCCGAGGTGCCCCCTTCAGTTCAGGAGGCGGCAGTGGGTCCTTCGAGTGTTGTCGAAGTCCCTTCTGACGGCGAGGAAGATTGACCTCTGGGCTTGTGAGCTCGTTTGTGTTTTTTGTTTGTTTTTTGCTTTTTCTTCTCTAAACACTATAAAGCAAACATTTATCAATGAAGTATTTTTCCTGTTCAAATGTGTTGTGCAATTATTCTCCATTTGCCGAAGTGACTATACCCGAGCTGCTAGAATTGTACCCCGAGGTGAGTTAACATTGTAAGGCTATGTGCCTGATCTGTTCTCCGCCTCGGGGTCCATACTTGTGCAGATTGCTTTCGTCGATGGGGTGCCGAGGTCATCTTTAGCTCGGTACTCTGCCCCGTTTGGTGTCGAGGTTTTTGCTAGCTCAGTAGTGGCTCATGGCCTGCCTAGCTTGATAACTTATAATTAAAACCGTCTTAAGTTGACGGTGTTCCATGCCCGGGGTATCTGCTTACCTTCCAGGGTCTCGAGCTCGTACTCTCCCCCGAGCACTCTCTTCACTCGGTAGGGCCCTTCCCAGTTCGGCCCGAGTTTTCCAACACCAGGCTCAGGTACCATGATTTTGCGGAGGACCAGGTTGCCGATGCGAAAGTCTCGTTTCTTAACTCTAGAATTGTAGTACTGAGCTACACTTTGCTGGTATGCTGCGGTTCTGATGTACGCGCGGTCCCTCGCCTCGTCAAGTAGGTCGAGGTTGGTACGTAGCAAGTCGTTGTTAGTATTGTCGTTGTATGCTTCCAACTGAAGTGAGGGGATCTCGATTTCGGTTGGGATTACTGCCTTCGTTTCATAGGTGAGGTTGAAGGGAGTTTCTCCAGTGGCGGTCTTCTCTGTAGTTCGGTTGGCCCATAGGACACTGGGTAGCTCGTCCGTCCATAGTCCTTTAGCTCGATCTAGCCTAGCTTTTAGTCCGCGGAGGATAGCTCTGTTCGTGACTTCTGCTTGACCGTTTGCTTGTGGGTGCGCAACCGACGTGAAGTTTTTCCGGATCCCCATGCCTTTGCACCACTCTTGGAATTTGATGTCTTCGAACTGCTTAGCGTTGTTGGAGATCAGCACTTGAGGTAGCCCGAAGCGGCACACTATGTTCTTCCAGAAGAAGTTCTGGACATTCCGAGCTGTGATGGTTACGAGAGTTTCAGCTTCAACCCACTTGGTGAAGTAGTCTACTGCCACTACTAGGAACTTCCTCCCTTCTGTTGCTGGCGGGAACGGCCCGAGTAGGTCGATACCCCATTGTGCGAAAGGCCATGGGCTGGTGAGGTACTTGAGGTCGGCGGCGGGCTGATGGTGAATATTGGCGTGCTTTTGGCACTTCTCACATTTCCTGATTAGCCCGACGGCGTCTGCTTTCATTGTTGGTCAATAGTACCCCTGTCGAAGTGCCTTCTGAGCGACGACCCTGCCCCCCAAGTGTCTGCCACATAGGCCTTCATGAATGTCACGGAGTACGAGCTCGGTTTCGAGAGGTCGCAAGCAGCGCAAGTAAGGGAGCATGTAGGATCTTCGGTACAACTGTCCATCTATCATGACATACTTGGTTGCCTGACACTCTACCCTCCTGGCGGCATTGCGTTCTTCGGGGAGGGCTCCATGTAGCAGGAAGCTCGCGAGTGGGTCAATCCAGCTCGGTTCTTCTTGGGCGATAGGAGCGACCTCCTCTGCTCCCCGGAGAATGCTGGGCCGAATCGCTGCAGATAACTATGTGTTTTGCCTTTACTTCTTGCACCAGGGCTAGTCCAGCTATCAATGCCTCGTATTCTGCCTCATTGTTGGATGCCGCGAACTCAAAGCGTAGTGCGTACTCCGGTTTCGTGCCACTCAGACCATGGAGAACTACACCGGCTCCGCTGCCTTGCTGGTTTGAGGAGCCATCTATGTGAAGGATCTAGGGCTCTTCATCCCAGTTCGCGCTTTGCCTAACCAGGAGAGATACTAAACTGAGTGCGACCTCACGGGGCTCGGACTCAGCCGGCCTGGGAGCGCCGAGCTCACCCGAACTGGGAGCCCTATGCTCAACCGAGCCAAGGTCCTCGGAGCCGAATGTGTATTCTGCAATGAAATCCACCAAGGCTTGAGCTTTGATAGCGGTTCGGGGCTTGTACTGGAGTCGTACTCACTGAGTTCGATGGCCCACTTCGTCAACCGTCCAGAGACCTCGGGTCTGAGTAATACTTGCCTCAAGGGTTTGTCGGTGAGGACGATGATGGTATAAGCTTGGAAATACGGGCGGAGTTTGTGGGCCGCGATGACCAGCGCATAGGCTAGTTTTTCTATCTTTGGATATCTTGTTTCTGCTCCCTGCAATATTTTACTAACATAGTAGATGGGTCGTTGGACCCGATCTGCTTCTTTTATTAGTACCAAACTGACCACTTCGTCACTTGCCGAGAGGTACAGTTCTAAAACATCGCCCTCTTCAGGACGAGTCAACACTGGGATGCTGGCGAGGTATTTCTTGAGCTCGTCAAATGCGAGCTGGCAGTTTGGGTTCCACTCGAACCCTTTGCCTTTTACTGCCTTGAAGAAGGGCAGGCAACGGTCTGCTGATTTAGACATGAAGCGACTTAGAGCGGCTATCCTGCCATTTAGCCTCTGAACCTCTTTTACTTTTCGGGGTGGTCTCATATCTAGGATGGCCTTTATTTTGTCCAAGTTGGCCTCAATACCGCGCCAGTTGACGATGTACCCTAGGAACTTACCCGAGTTGACACCGAAGACACACTTGTTTGGGTTTAGTTTCATACTAAATTGACGCAGAATTTGGAAGACAGAATGCAAGTCTTGTATTAATTCATGCGAAAATTGTGTCTTGACGACCATGTCGTCTACATAACATTCTATTTTCGTGCCAATTAAGGGCTGAAACAGCTTATTCATGAGTCTTTGGAAGGTCGCCCCAGCATTTTTCAGTCCGAAGGGCAAGACATTGTAACAGTACAGCCCGAACTCGGTTATGAAGGTGGTTTTTTCCTCTTCAAATGGTTCGATATCTAGTTATTAACAATATTTATAATAACTATTATATATTTGTATAATTTCATAATTATAATAACAATATTTATGATTATATATAATAACTATTATATATTTATATAATTAGATAATTATATAACAATATAATTAGATAACTATCTAATAATTTTTATAATTACTGGCGTGAAACATTATACAAGAGAGTTTGTTATCATAGCCCTATCCTTTGTAACTTACATAGATTTTAAAGTCGTTATAAACCATAAATCTGATTTGAATTTCTTTAGAGTACATGTCCTCAATATGGGAATCATCTTCAGCGGCTGGTGATGGTATAGATTTTCTACAAGCCTTATAATTGGTATAAATTAAGAAAAAAAAATTTGTTCGAGTCTTACCCAATGTTCGTAGATGATTGCCAAGAAGAGCAAGTCCTCAAATCAGAAATGGAAACATGGTATGATAGGGAGGAGTTATATTGGAAGCGGGTTAGTGTCCGCCCCCCACAGAGTTTCCCCCAAATACATCTCACGCGTTGTGGGCGTGCCACGTGTCCGCCTATACGTGGATTAAAGAAACTCGTGTGGAGTTAACGGGACGGTCGTTAGCTCTTCCCCATTAACTCCCTCTCACCCGAAAGGGCACATCTCCTAGGCTATTCTGTGTTCATATCCTATTTCTCTAGACTCTAATCTCATAGCTGAAAACTCCATCTTCCGTAACCCGCTGGAGATTGCCCCCCTTTGAGTTCCGCCGGTCGACATCGATGACCATTCTGACGGGAGCTCGACCGTCCGTAAGTTTTTCTCATTTTCTACCTTTTTTTTTGTTTCTTCTCATTTTCTACCGTTCTCAAACCTGAAACCCGTCGGAGTGGGAGCCCCCTTTGAGTTTGTTTGTTTTGACTTTGTTTTTCTTCACTGTAACGAAACCAACTGATTTCTCCATATAGATGGTTCCCCTTAAAAGCTTCTCACCTACAATCTTTACAACTTTTTCCTTCTTTTTCACAAAAATTTTAACTACTTCCATTGGCGATGTAGGCCATGAACGCGAATCAGACATTACCAGTTTACCACCACCACCAGAGACTGTGTTTCCTTTTTTTTTTATCCTAAAAGGAACCACTGAAATCTTTTCAAGATCCCCAAAAGCTCATTTTGGGGTTTGGGCGGCTTTTCCTTTTATCCTTTTCTTGTTGTTTGCTTCTCATGGAGACCATACTAGATGCCACTACCAGTGTTGTTAGTGTTGTTACAGTTACACTAAGTAAAATTCTTTCCTTCAAGAATCCAAACGGATGTGTCCACTTCCTCCCATGAAAAGATAGAGTTCAGATAAAAAGGAAAGAAAGAGATGAAAAGAAACAACTCCAAGTATGATCAAAACAAACCAATTTCAAGTTCTATCAATACACATTTCATCGCCAAGTATTTTCTGTTTTTTTTTTTTTTCTTTCCTATAATCACCATCAAATGAATAACTACATCCACTCTCCCTAGAAGAAAGAGAATTGAAAGAGTGAGAGAAAATAAAATTAAAAAGAATGGAAACAAGAAATTTCATTATGGGATCTTACAAGCACAGATCAACAAAGAGTTATTCACTAATGCTTTGTTTAATCTTGATTCTTTGAGGATGGAAGAAGTTGATGAACAGTAACTTATTTCAGAAGGTAATTTTGATATTTTCAAAAATTTTAAGTCGCACATGTCATCACGTGATACAGATAACTGATGGGCTGTTAATGGCAGGGACTAAATTGGGATTTTTTGGAAGTGATGTTACTAGATTAATAAGTTTTGATGATCAAATACCAAAGTGAGACTAGGCCCAATGTACAAGGTTTTAATCTACAATTTACCCTAATATTTAATCGAAAACCAAACCTTATAAATTAATTCAGTTTGATTAATTTGGATATCGGTTCAGTTTGGTTTGACCAAACTAAACGTCAAACCTTATAAATTAATTCAATGGTTTTTGGTCATTCTTTTTTATTTTTGTAATTTTTGTTGTCAAAACGGGCCATCGGTTCGAACTGAATAGTCGAACCATCGACCCAAGAACCAGTGGCCAGAATGGTTCCGTTTTCAAGTCGTATGAGTCAGAAGCTCGAATGGCATAACACATATGGTACTACTTAATGGACCTCATACACTCAATGGAACCGTCCAGGCAACCAGTTTTGTTTTACCCCAACCGGTCCCTAGCCAAAAACCATTGAATTGATCAACAACCCATTGACCCAAGTGGTCGAACCGTTAACATGTTGACCCATTCGATGGTTTTTGGCCATTTTTTTATTTTTTAATTTTTGTTGCCAGAACGGGTTGTCCATTCTAATCGGTCGGTTGACCGTCAACCTGAAAACCGGTGACTAGAATAGTTCCATTTTCGGGTTGTATGAGTCACATGCTCAAATGACATAACACGTATGATACTGCTTAGTTGACCTCACACACTCAACGTTTTTCCTGTATTTTTTGTTGTTAGAATGGATCATTCGTTCGAACTGGATGATCGAACTATCGACCCGAAAATTTGTGGCCATAACAGTTCTGTAATTTTTTGCTTGTAATTTTTTGTTGTCAAAACAAGTCGTTCGTTCGAATCGAATGGTCGAACCATCGACCAAAAAACTGGTGGGCAGAACGGTTTTGTTTTCGAGTCGTATGAGCCATGCACTCAAACGACATAATACATATGATACTACATAATGGACCTCACAAACTCAATTTTTTACCTATAAATTTTGTTGTCAGAATGGAACCATTGACCTATTGATCCTTTGACCCGGTCCTTGGCCAAAAACCATTGAATCGACCAACAACCCATTGACTCAAGCGGTCGAACCATTGACCCGTTGACTCAAAAAATTAGTCATTTTTTTTATTTTTTTACTTTGAAACCATCCAGGCAAACAGTTCCGTTTTATACTAATCTCAGTCCCTGGCCAAAAATCGTTGAATCGGTCAACAACCCATTGACTTGGAAAGTCGAACCATTGACCCGTTTAATGGTTTTTCGTCATTTTTTATTTTTTAATTTTTATTGTCCGAATGGGCCATCCGTTCGATCCGAATAGTCAAACCGTCGACCCGAAAATCGGTGGCTAGAATGATTCCGTTTTTAGGTCGTATGAGTCACATGCTCGAATGACATAACACGTATAGTACTGCTTAATGGACCTCACACACTCAATTTTTTGCCTATAATTTTTGTTGTCAGAACGAGTAGTCCTTTTTTTATTCTATTAATTAGGAACTGTCTAGGCAACCAATTTCGTTTTACCCCAATCCTGGTCCCTGGCCAAAAAACCATTGAATTGGTCAATAACCCATTGACCCGAGTGGTCAAACCGTCAACCTATTGACCTGTTAAATGGTTTTTGGCCATCTTTTATTTTTTAATTTTTGTTGTCATAATGGGTTGTCCATTTGAACCGGACGGTCAAACCGTTGACCCAAAAATCAATGGCTAGAATGGTTCCATTTTCTAGTCGTATGAGTCACACGCGCGAATGACATAACATCATGGTTTTTAAAATCAACTCAGTGACTGAACCAGTCAGGGGTCCGGTTACTGGGTCGAACGGTGCGAGTGTTCACATCGGACAGTCAAACCGTCAACCCAAAAGCCGGTGGCTAGAATGGTTCCATTTTCGTGTTGTACGAGTCACATACTTGAATGATATAACATCATGGTTTTTAAAACCGACCCGGAGACCAAACCGGTAAGGGGTTCGGTTAGTAGGTCGAACGGTCAACCCGTTCTAACAAAAAAATTAAAAAATTAAAAACAATCAAAACTGTTCAAATGGTTCGATATCTAGTTATTAACAATATTTATAATAACTATTATATATTTGTATAATTAGATAATTATAATAACAATATTTATAATTATATATAATAACTATTATATATTTATATAATTAGATAATTATATAACAATATAATTAAATAATTATCTAATAATTTTTATAATTACTGACGTGAAACATTATCATTGATTCCAATCGTTAATTCGATCTTATCAAGCATGTTGGTGACGAGGTCACTACTACTCGACACACAAGAGAGTTTGTTATCATAGCCCTATCCTTTATAACTTACATAGATTTTAAAGTCGTTATAAACCCTAAATCAGATTTGAATTTATTTAGAGTACATGTCCTCAATATGCGAATCATCTTCAGCAGCTGTTGATGGTATAGATTTTCTACAAAAATATGTTGCTCTACCGAAGGCAAGCTTTATAATTGGTATAAATTAAGAAAAAAAAAAATATGTTCGAGTCTGACCCAATGTTCGTAGATGATTGCCAAGAAGAGCAAGTCCTCAAATCAGAAATGGAAACATGGTATGATAGGGAGGAGTTATATTGGAAGCGGGTTCGCGTCCGCCCCCCCACAGAGTTGCCCCCAAATACATCTCACGCGTTGTGGGCGTGTGCCGCGTGTCCGCCTACATGTGGATTAAAGAAAGTCGTGTGGAGCTAACGGGACGGCCATTAGCTCTGCCCCATTAACTCCCTCTCACCCGAAAGGGCACATCTCCTAGGCTATTCTGTGTTCATATCCTATTTCTCTAGACTCTAATCTCATAGCTGAAAACTCCATCTTCCGTAACCCGCTGGAGATTGCCCCCCTTTGAGTTCCGCCGGTCGACATCGATGACCATTCCGACGGGAGCTCGACCGTCCGTAAGTTTTTCTCATTTTCTACCTTTTTTTTGTTTCTTCTCATTTTCTACCGTTCTCAAACCTGAAACCCGTCGGAGTGGGAGCCCCCTTTGAGTTTGTTTGTTTTGACTTTGTTTTTCTTCACTGTAACGAAACCAACTGATTTCTCCATATAGATGGTTCCCCTTAAAAGCTTCTCACCTACAATCTTTACAACTTTTTCCTTCTTTTTCACAAAAATTTTAACTACTTCCATTGGCGATGTAGGCCATGAACGCGAATCAGACATTACCAGTTTATCACCACCACCAGAGACTGTGTTTCCTTTTTTTTTTCTCCTAAAAGGAACCACTGAAATCTTTTCAAAATCCCCAAAAGCTCATTTTGGGGTTTGGTGGCTTTTCCTTTTATCCTTTTCTTGTTGTTTTCTTCTCATGGAGACCATACCAGATGCCACTACCAGTGTTGTTAGTGTTGTTACAGTTACACTAAATAAATTCTTTCCTTCAAGAATCCAAACTGATGTGTCCACTTCCTCCCATAAAAAATGGGAAAAGATAAAAACTTGTGGATTAGAAACATAGAGTTCAGATAAAAAAGAAAGAAAGAGATGAAAAGAAACAACTCCAAGTATGATCAAAACAAACCAATTTCAAGTTCTATCAATACACATTTCTACAACATAAAAACCAGAATGTCATCGCCATGTATTTTCTATTTTTTTTTTCTTTCTTATAATCATCATCAAATGAATAACTACATCCACTCTCCCTAGAAGAAAGAGAATTGAAAGTGTGAGAGAAAATAAAATTGAAAAAAGAATGGAAACAAGAAATTTCTTTATGGGCTCTTACAAGCACAGATCAACAAAAAAAACTCAACTCTCTCTTGGTCCTTATGTGTTGTCTTCTCCTCCAACCACAACCAGCTGTCCAACCCGCTTCTTGTCCTAAAAATGAAAACAGCATATCCAAAGTCTGGATTGAAGAACCAGTCATGAACATCCCACATCATATCAACCAGCAACCTATCAACAAAGATGGTCTGGTTCCCTCTGAAATTCCATTGCAACCTCTTCACTTGAATTACCTTTCTCTTATCGATACAGGCTGATAGCACCAGATACTTCAACACTTTGTCTTCTCTACTGCATCTGATCAAAATGTCGTGGGGCGTCTCAGTATCGCAAAATTGCACCTTGATCGAATACAAAGGGTTCCCTGAGAAATGCTTTGTTTGGGAGACCAAAGAGAATTGGAAAACCGAGACAATAGCCTTGAACTTCTTGCAGACCACTTCTTCACCCATGTCTCCAAGGACCAGTCCAAGCTCGGAGTCAGCCAAGACCACAATATAGAATCCGCCAACTGGTTCAGGACCTAAGTGTCGGTTCTGAGATTAGAGTCTGGAGAAAGAGGATATGAACACAGAACACGTGGGATGTATTTGGGGGCAACTCTATGGGGGGGCAGATGCGAACCCATTGGAAGTAGCGCTATAGATATGAATGGTTATAACGAGATCACATCTCCGCCCCACAACACATCCCGCCGTGTATTGAGAACATCTCTCGATGATGACATCATCAGGACTAGTACTATCATCGGGAGATGTTTTTAATACATGGCGGGGATGTGCTATGGGGCATTCTAGGGCGGAGATGTGAACTCGGATATAACATGGAGATAGAAATACACACTTTTTTTTAATATTTGTGCCACTAAATATAGAAGAAAAAATGGGATTTACTGATTGAAGGATGCACATAATATGTGGACTTCGGGTCCTAAACATAGAAGGAAAAAATGCACATAATATGTGGATTTTTCATTATTGGATTCTATTATCACTCTTGAGAATATGATTCTCACTGTTGTAGCAGATGATTTTGAAATTAAATAGACTCTATTCAGTCTAACTCCCCTTAAGGCTCTTGGGTTGAATGGGCTGCATGCATTATGTTTTCAAACAGATGGTCAGTAATTGGTCGAGACTTTAGCCAATTCATCAAAAGCCTATTTTTGAAACCTTTTCTCATTGTCACTGTCAATGAATCTCACATTGTTTTGCTTCCAAAACAAAAATGGTACAGTGGAAACTGGTGGTGACTTCTATCCCATAGATTTGGCAAATGTTTCTTCTTATAGAGTTGTTGCAAAGATTCATGTAGACTAAAAGGTTTTCTGCAATAATATTTCCCCATTCCAAAATGCTTTTAGCCTTGGCAATCAGATTATCAACAATATTATCATCTCGAAAGAGCTTATTCATTCAATGCATTATTGTAGTAGTGTTATTGGTTATTTTTTCCCCCTAAATTGATCTCTCTAAAGCATACAATAGGGTCGAATGGAGTTTTCTACTAGACAGCCTATCTACTTTGGGTATTTTTCAAATTTTTGCAAATTGATTAAGCAATACTTATCTATCAATGCCATGAAAATCCTAATAAATGGGACTCCTAGTAAAAGTTTTACTCCAACTCGAGGTCTCTGTCATGGTTGTCCATTGTCTCCATATTTATTTATTCTAGAGATGCTATCATCTCAAACATTAAATGAGGGGGAACAAAAGAGAATGATTTAGGGAGGGATGTCTAGGGGCAATGAATTCGTTAGATTAGGATCAAATGATCCTAGCCCTCCATTCTTTTCAGAACAAACCCAAATCTCTAAAAAACCGTAACCACTCTCATTCCTTCCCAAATGAATCCCCCGAACCAAACCAAGACTAAGACCCAATTAGGTTCTAACAAGATTGAACCAGTCCCAATCGGACCTAGTCCCCACCGATTCGGTTTTAAAGAAAACCTAACATAAAAACAAAAAAAAATAAGGAAGGAAAAAACCTATAAGACTAAAGTTGAACTGAACCAAGGAATTAAGACAACTGATTCTCACATTATCTCTTCTCCCTTACCCCCAACCTTAGACCACCCAACCCTAACCTCTCCATTCTCTCTCCCATATCCTTCCTCCTATCTTCTCCCTCACAAAGACGCCATGACTGAACTGAACCCTAGCTCACTCCCACCTCCATGAAACACCTTCTCCCTCCTCCAATCTCCCTCTCACACACAACATCATGGAATCTCTCACCCCAACCAAACTAGTCAACATCTTCTTCCTCTTCTCATCCCCAACCTACATGAAGCCTAGATAGTTGGACTCCTCTATCTTTCCCCATGTTTCTTTCACCAATATCCACCACCAAAACCTTCCTCCATCTTTCCCTCTTCCGTGCTCATTCATAGTCTCTTCTATTGGAAGGGTTAGAAATTAGGTTTGACATGGCCAAACTAAGTTTGGTAGATTGTAGAATTTAAAAAATTTTCAAACCTAGCCCGAGAACCAATTTTTTGATAATTTTGAAACCCAAATTAAAATTGATCATATTTGATACGAAAACCACAAAATCCAGTTCCTAGAGTGATAGTTTATACCCAATATCAGTCTCAAAATCGGCCTTCAACTGAAAATGGTAGAGTGTGTATGCGGAGCTGATTCAAAAACACCATTTTAGCAAAAATCATTCTCCAACTTGTTTGAACCGAAATGGGTGAACCTAATGTACCTTGATTGGAATTGGTCCCTGACAATGCTAGCTGAATTAAGGTTTCTCAAAGGCAAGGGAGAAAAGGAGAGAACAAGAGAATAGAGAGAATTAGCTCAATTGGACTCTTCCCTCTTTCTCCTTTATATAGAACACTCTCCTAATCTAATTAGGAACTGATCCAAATCAATTTTGGATTAAGACTCTATCTTTAATTGATAAGCATTATCCTCTTAAGAGGTAAGTGCTCCATACCCAGATCCATGCTCATTATCAACCTAAGTCACATGACAACTTAAGTTGTCATTGTTGGTACAGAAAAGTTGTATCACATATCCTGAATCAACTTGTGAGGAAAAATGGAGAACACAAAAATGGAAAAGTAAACAAAAATTCAAGCAAATAGAGATGAAGACACAGGAACTTACGTGGTTCGGAGAAAATCCTCCTACGTCTACGGGAAGAGCACACACTCCAGAGAGATTTTTCATTCAAATTATAGAAGAAGCTTGAAGATACAAGATAGCCACACTTTTTTATAACTAACTTTATGGTTACCATACACTAATAACCACTTTTTGTAACTAACTTTATGGTTACCATGCACTAATGGCCACTTTCTAAAACTAACTTTATTTTTTAGTCAATTCCAACATTCTCCACCTTGACTCAAAAAGAAAATTGTTCAACTCTCTTCTTCACCCTGCTCCATTTCTCTATTTAGAATACCCCCTTCTTCCTGGGGGCTTTACAAATTAGCACCACTGTATGTTTGAAAGATTCAAGCATTCTCTCCCTTGGCAATGGCTTGGTCATCATGTTTTCCATGTTCATTTGGGAAGAAATCTTCCCCAAACTGAATGTCACCATCTGATACAAAATCTCTGAGCTTGTGATACCACACATCTATGTGCTTAGTCCTTCTATGGTATGCTGGATCCTTTGCAAGACATATAACACTCTGACTGTCACAATGAATACAAATGTTCTTCTAATCAATTCCAAGCTCTTGAATCAATCCTCTCAACCATACAACTTCCTTGGCCGCCTCTACTACTGCCATGTACTCTACTTCTGTAGTAGACAAAGCCACTGTATCTTGTAATGTAGACCTCCAACTAATAGGACCCTGACCAAGAGTGAAAATATATATTGTAGTAGACTTTCTTTTGTCAAGGTCACCTGCAAAATCTGAATCTACATACCCAACCACTTTGTTTCCTTTCAAACCATTCTGAAATAGTAAACCTATATCTTGGGTACCATACAAGTAACGCAGAATCCACTTTATAACATTCCAATGCTCCTTCCCCGGATTAGCCATAAATCTGCTCACAACACTAACTACTTGAGATAAGTTCGGTCTGGTGCATACCATAGCATACATAAGGCATCCAACTATACTGGCATATTGTATATGTATCACCTCCTTACGTTCTTCCTTTGTCTTTGGACAATGTTGAAGAGATAGTCCGAAGTGCTGAATTAGTGGTGTGCTCATTGCCTTAGCCTCCTTCATATTGAATTTGGTCAATACCTTCTCAATATACCCTTTTTGGGTCAACACAACTTCCCACTGTACTTGTCACTTTGAATTTCCACAATTGAACAACCTGTAACAACCAGCAAGAGGCCAACCCCAACATGGTTGACCCATTGGTGCCCAATAACATAGGATAGAAGGTCAGTTAAAGCCTCATTGAGTCAACAACTCAGAGCACAATCCAATTAAAGAAGATTTCTCCAAGATTGAAAGAAGCAACCATTTGGTGAGTTGGCTCTACATCCGTACTTATACTAGGTGTCACATTGGCCATTCTACCCTAGACCAACATAGGAACACTGACAAACGTCGAGAGTGACACACTCCTAGCAAGCGGAATGGAGCTAATCAGCAACCCGCTCTTAGGGGTGTCTGAAAAATCGAGAAACCAAAAAACTGAACCAAACTGAGAAAACCAAATGAGAAAATGTGGTTAATTGAACCGATTAGTTCGGTTTCGGTTTGGTATTTTCAAAAAACCGAAGGTTAACCGAACCGACTAGTATATATACTGATATGTATATTTTATATATTTTAAATATATGTCACATAGTTTCTATTTATTATATATTTTTATAATATTTATAATATATTATATATCATTTTTTAGTTATAAATATAATATTATACATATATTTATATAATATATTATAAATATAAAAATTAAAAAACCAAAGAACCAAACCGGTCAAAAATTGAAACTGATGGACCAGTCAACCGGTGGTATCGGTTCGGCTTCATTTTGGTTAACCGAACCATGGACACCCCTACCCGCTCTATCTCCTTGGGTTTCGAACCTTCGTGAGAACCTAAACAACTAACGCACTCAAGAAGGGAATGATTTGGCCACTTCAAGGCACTCACAAAACAACACGGATCTCTTGTGGGTTAAGGAGACATCCTAGGCCGACGTCCCCCTCAGGGACCATGGTCGTAGATTCAATGGCATCGTTGTAAAACTTAGTGCTATTCAAGCTAAAATTGGCCAAATGAAAGAAGGCAAAGCTGACGCCTTATCCAACCACCACACCTCGGCAAGTATAATGGAAGTGTTTGCTAATTCAATAGTGATAAAGCCTCTCCCCCTAACTTTAAGGCTCCCACCTTAGAGACTTAGAAAACCACAAGCCTGGAAGACTACATAGAGAGCTTCTACGCAATTATGCTTTTCCATGGGTACTTCAATGTCCTAATATGTAAAGCCTTCCAGGCTACATTCAAGGGTGTCGCTAAAAGTTGGTTCTAATGTTTCCTTCCACAATCCATATCTTCATGGGGCCAGTTCGCAAACCTTTTCCTATCCCATTTTGTGAGTAATTGACTTGACATTGATAGAAAACCTTGGTTGCATTGATGGCTATAAATCAAAGATTCAAGGAGTCACTCTAGAATTATATCCAACATGGTTCAACTCTGAGGCACTTGGTGTTAAGGACTTTGACCATGCTATAGCTGTAGTGGCTGCCACCAATGGCCTCATGTCATCAATCTTCAACTTCTCACTGACCAAGAACCACCTAGGAACATGGTCTTATTCTTGACAAGAGTAGAGAAGTACATCAATGTAGAAAAAGAAGAGAAAGGATAGGGATGAGTTGAGGCCCAATAGCTCCAACTACAAAAAAAAAAAAAAAGAAAAAAGGCAATTCTAAGCAAGCCCCACCATCATACAATAACTACACTCCACTATGCCACTTAGAACCATATCCTCATATAGGTCAAGGAGTAGGAGTTCAAGCGGTGCATTTCTAAAATGAAGAAAAACCCCCAAAAGGAAAATCAAGACAACTATTGCAAGTATCACCACCACATCAACCATGACATGGAAGAATGCCACAAGTTAAAGAACAAAATTGAGATCCTCATCAAGAAGGGCTATCTAAAGGACTTCATCTTGAGTGACCAAATGGTTAGGTTAGCCTTAAATCCTACCAACCCCACAGCCAATAGACCCTTAGTTGGGGGTCATTAATGTTATTTTAGAAGGCTCAACATTAGGCAAACAAAGTTCTTCAATTATAAATGCCTATGCTTGATAGATCCAGATCAGACATAGGCCCTAGAAGAAGGAAAAATCAGTGGATGCTATCACCTTTTCTAAAGATGATTTATAGGGGGTCATCACCACCATGATAGTGCATTGTGGTCGCTCTCACAACCGCCAATTTTGAAGTAAGAAGGATCCTTGTAGACAATGGTTCCTTGAGCGACATCCTATTCTACGAGACCTTTGAAAAAATGAAGCTCTGGATCAACTACAACCTACCAACAACCCCCTAATTGGTTTCTCCATGGTAGTCATCAAACCAAAAGGCAAGATTGCCTTACCTCTCACGATGGGAGATAGTAAATCCTTGACACACCACTCTAATGATCGAGTTCTTGGTTATCAAGGCCAGTTTTTCATATAATGCAATAATTAATTAGTTGATGTTGCACGTTTTGAAGGCAATGGTATCTTCATACCACTAGTTAAGAAGTTCATGACAACATGGCACTGGAATTCTTAGGGGTGACCAATAGATTATAGGAGGTGCTATGTAGCAACACTGGAAAAAAAAAAAAAGACTAGAGAGCATTGCCTATTGTCGGGCCTTTGGTAATAATTTCCTTAAGACCCTCTCCCATCTACCTCTTTGTCCCAAGCGAGAAGAAGCTAAAAATGCAAATTTCTCAAGTTTTAAGGACCTTAAGCAACCTAGAACTAGACTTAGTTCAAGAACAACGAACTTGATGTGTTAGAGATGAAGTGAGATGTCATACCTCTCGTATGTAACATTGGTAAGGATTTTCTAGTAGTTGAACCAAATTGAAATAGTGTTTGAAAGAACTCTTGAATTGGTAGATTGCTTCTATTTGACTTTCTAATGACAAGGGAAATCTAAGACTGTCAAAAAGCTCTTGCAAATCCAAAATCTAAAACAAAATTGGGCAGATTTGAAGTTTAAGGCTTAATTACTTTGAAATGTCCTACAAATGGGACCTCTATAGGGATTCGGAATACTTCTGGGCTCTTTCCCCTCTTTGGGCTTGAGTTGGGTCTTTGTTTATAGTGATAAGATAAAAAAACAGGTCTGAAACTTTTAACTAATAAAACACTTAGGTTTTAAGAGAATGTTTTGATGAAAATGCTAAGAATTTTAAAATGGAGAAGGTTTGCAATCAACATTTCCTTCTTGATGCAATATTTTTCCTCGATTTTGAGTTGGTTTTCACAAGTTTTGTGTGTTTAATGAGAGTCTTGGGCATATTAGTCATTGCAATCTTATATTTGGGGCTCCCAATGGCATAAAATGTAAATGTGATTCAACAATAAATTTCATTTTGTCCTTTTTTATCTTTTAAGTAGCAGTATCTTTTGGTTTTTAGGTTTTTCAGTCCATTAGGCTCAATTTTATTGATCTAGGTATTTTAATAGATTAAGTATAGGGCTGACATCAGCCCCACCCTCTTAAGTCTTAGGTTGGGATAGATGAATGAGTGATTTAATCTAGTGTGTATAAATCAAATCTTTCCATTTTAACGGCTAAACGAATGAATTAGGTCATGAAATTTGACTTGCAAAGGTTTTTTTTTTGTCTCTAAGCATAGTGGTGAAGTTTGATTGGTTAATTAAGTTTTGAATAATAGAGATCTATGGTTGGTATGCTCTAATCAATGAGATTTACTAAACAAAATCACAAATTAATGATGGACCAAACAAGGGAATCTCAAGATAAAATTCAGTAGATAGACATTTTTGAAATTCCTGAGTCTAATGGAAGGATCTGATCTTTGATGAGGTGTGGATTGAATGATTTAGTTGATATCAAGGTTTTAGCCTATGGATCGTCAACTAATGAGAAGGTTTGGAACATAGCCTTTCTTGTTTAATAGTCAAATGGAGGAATTAAGTCACGAAACATAGTATACTAGGGTTTTTTTGAGGTCTGATTGGTCAAATGAGATTTGGATAATAGAGATTTATGGTTGGTACGCTTTAATCAATGAAATTTGATGAAACAAAATCTTGGCTTAATAGCATGTGAAATAAAGGAATCTTAGGATAAAATGTGGTGGATAGGAATTTTTGAATATCTTCAATTTAATGGAAGATCTAGATTTATGATCAAAGATGTGGATTGAATTATTTGGTTCAGATCAAGGTTTTAGCTTATGGATTGTCAACTAATGAAGATGTTTGGAATGAAATCATGCTTGTTTAATGGTCAAACAAGTGAATTAGGATATGAAATTTGACGTAAAATGGTTGTTTGGGTCTCTAAGTATGGTGGTGATGTCTGATTGGTTAGTTAAGGTTTAGGTTATGAAGTTCTATAGTTGGTATGCTCCAACCAATGAGATTTGTTGAAATGGAATATTGGCTTGATAGTGGGAAAAATAAGGGAATCTTAGGGTAAATTTTGGTGGGTGGGAATTTTTAAATGTTTTGAATATGATGGAAAAGACAATTTTGTGATCAAAGATGTGGATCAAATGATTTGGTTCAAATCAAGGTTTTGGCTTATGTTTTATTAACTAATAAGGATACTTGGAACGAAATCTTCCTTGTTTTGGAAGGAAATGGGGGAATTTAAGGTTGAGATTAGATGAGTAGGTTATTTGACAATTTTAGAGTTAATGAGGGGGCTTGGTTGTTTGGGTTACAATTTCATGTGTGATTCAATTGAAATCTTCCTCACTTGAATGAATAGTTAAACAAGTGAATTTTGAGTTGAAATTTGGTGTGCAAGTATAGATTAAGATGAGGAGTGAAGTGGAAGGTTTAGATCTGAGAAAGAATTTGTTGGTCTTGGTTGTATAACTTCATTCATCCAAAGCCGTCGAAGTGGAAATTTGGTATATTTTAGGTTGATCATCATAGATTAAAAGTGGGATTTAGGGGTCACCATATCTTAGTATCCTTGAAAAAATGAATGTGCTAGATTTGATTTTTGTAGAGTGAAGGTTTGAACATTGCATAGATTGGGACTATTAGAGAGGAAGTTGGTGTAATGAATAGTGGATCTATGAAGTTTGGTAGTGAAATTTAATGTGTAACTAAGTAATAATTTCCTAAGTTTAGGGGTCGTGCCTGATTGGGATAATAAAATCTGTGTTGTATGAGATGTTAATCTCATTACTTTTGTTAATTAAATGTTATGTTTATTCATATAGTTTAGTCAGACAATTAATATGTGAATTGTTTTAATAAAGGGGATTTTGGGTTTCAATAAAGTCTTGGGTTGGTTAAATTATGCTTGCATGTTTTTGGGTTCAAAAGAAGGTGTAAAGAGGTAAGGTGATGGGACCAAACAAAAATTAGGTGTTGATAGATGTCACTTGTTCAAAGAATGCTAGAACCACTTATCATAGGTCTATTAGAGGTCGGTCAATAAAATATTCAAGGATCAGATCGGCCATAGTGTTGAATTCTATGTTAACAACATGGTGGTGTAGAGTCTCCAAGCCAACCATCACATCACTGACCTCGACAAAGTCTTAAGCGTCTTGTGAAGATATTAAATGAAATTGAGCCCCACTAAGTGCGTTTTTAGGGTGACTTGGAGAAAGTTCCTAAAATTCGTGGTGACATAATGAGGCATTGAGGCCAACCCTAAGAAAATCCAACCCATCCTTGACATGGACATCTAAGATCGGTCAAGGAAGTATAAAAGCTCACTAACCGAATTGCAACCCTTACCAGATTCATGTCTTGGTTGGAAGATCGGTGCCAAAAGGCCTTTGAGGAGTTAAAAACATATGTCCACTCCATCTTACTAACAAGTCAAGCCTAAGGGAAGAACTCTAACTATACCTACTAGTAAGAGATGAGGCATTTAGTTCAGTGCTAGTCCATGAAGATGTCGAGATGTAGAAACCCATGTATTATGTTATCAAGGTTCTCCATGACATTGAAGCAAGATACTTTGATGTGGAGAAGACTAAATTTGCTCTTGTGACCTCAGCTTAGAAACTAAGGCCCTACTATCAGGCCCCCACTATCTGACCAACCAACCTTTGAGGCAAATACTATAGAACCTTGAAACCTTAGGTCGACTGACGAAGTATACTATAAAACTCAAAGAATGACATTGTATACAGGTCAAGGCTGGCCATAAAAGCACAAGTGCTAGTAAATTTCTTAATTGAGTGCACCTTCAATTGCAATAGTCCCTAGCCCTTGAAGACCTCTGATCCACATGGACTTTGCACGTAGACAAATCCTCCAACACGAAGGCAAGTGGAATTGGGCTCATCCTTCTAAGTCTAGACTATACTACACTAGAATCCACACTTTGCTTTAGCTTCCCAACCTCAAATAGTGAAGCTAAGTATGAAGTCTTACTAGCCAGTTTGTCTCTAGCCAAGGAATTGGGAGCAAAGCTAGTCAATGCCTTCAATTGCTTGCAGTTGGTGGGGAATCCGGTGAATAGGGAGTTTGAGGCCAGAAAACCCATTATGGCTAAGTACCTAAGCAAAGTCAAAGAACTTATAGCATAATTCTATCATTCACCTTGTAACATGTGCCATGGTCGGAGAATGCTTGATTTGACATCTTATCAAAACTAGCCAGCTCAACGGGGTCAGACCTCAATAGGATAGTGCACATTAAAGAACTAGCTTAATCCAACATTGAAGACAAACTAGTATGCCCAATTCAATTGGAGCATAATTGGATGGACCCCATTTTGGAAAATTTATGTCCAACCACTTACTAGAAGATAGGAATGAGGTACATATCACTAACAAGTTGGCTCAATACATACTACTAGAAGATAAACTTTACATGAGGACATTTACTTTGCTATACCTAAGATTCTTATTAACTGATGAGGGAAATTACATCCTCAGAGAAATACATGAAGGCCTCTATAGCAATCATTTGGAGGATAGGGCCCTAGTAGAGAAGGAACTTAGATAGGGCTATTTTTGGCCTACTATGAAGGAAGACATAGCCTAACTAATGCAAAGATGTTATTGATGCCAAAGACACTCTAACATATCACATCATATAGCGACATCCCTCATCTCCATTAGTAGTCCATTGCCTTTTGCATAATGGGGAACAACCACCCTTAAACGTTTTCTCCCACATCAAACAAGGGGAATTTGTTGATCATAGCTATAAACTACTTTACCAAATGGGTTGAGGTTGAGCCATTAGCAGTCATAATAGCCAGGAATATTCAAAACTTCTTCTAGAAGAATATCATCTACTACTTCAACCTCCTATACACTCTAGTTACAGATAACGACCAACAATTCATCAAATCTAAGTTCATGGATTTCTGTATGAATCTTTGAGTGAAGCAACAAATCACCTCATTCAGATATCCACAAACTAATGGTGAGGCTGAGGTGACCAACCAAACAATACATTATGGCTTGAATACCAAACTTGACAAAGCCAAAGGCCTATAGGCTGAAGATCTTCCCGGTGTATTATGGGCCTATAGAACTACACCTTGGGCCACCACTTGTGAGACTCTCTTCAACCTCACTTTAGGACAAAAATAATCATCACAACAGAGATTAGTCAGGAAACTTTTTGGACCATATCTTGATGAAGTTGAGAACAATGAAGAACTAGAGGCTACTTAGACTTATTAGGCAGTGTTCAAAAATATACCCAAATTAAAGTAACAACCTACTAACAGAGTGTGGCTCGATACTATAATTCCCGAGTTCAAAGATGTCAATTTAAGAAAGGTGACCTCATCCTAAAAAAGTCACCATCTAGGAACCTAGCTCAGGAAAGTTTAACCCTAACTAAGAAGGATCATATGGTATGACTAAAGTGATGGGACTAGGAACTTATCGACTATAACACATCAGTGGAAGATCAATGCCCCATAAATGGAACTCAACTTATGAATGTACTACTATTAATGTAAGGCATATGTACTCACTTCTATAATGAAATGAAAAGTTCCTCTTTACCCCACACTTGTATTCCTTGCAATTTCATTTATTTGGGTTACCCGATTTTCATTAAAACATGACCTCGGAACCTTATACATGCCTTGGGCACAAAACTCACCAAACCTCATCAAAGACATTTGGAATAAAACGTAACTAGTTCCATGCAACATGTCACCTTAACCGATTAAAGAATGTAGGGACTTAACCAATTTTAATTTGATAAGCTAAAATGACTTAGGAACCCTTAACCACCTTGGATCGGACACCTCAGCCACCTACAAGGGCTAAGCAAAAAGGAAATAGGCTCTACTAGCTAAGGCCTTAAACATCTCTAAGAAAAAATAAGTCTAAAATGGAAAAACATTTTCAAGACTAAGCTCCCTTAGTCTCCCCCTCGACACTTTCTGCTGCCATTTTCACTATTGGGAGAACACCATCACCCTCAGTCACTTAGGTCTTATATTTATCAACACCTCCTCCATCGTCAAATCTCAATTACCTTCTGACTTGGACCTTCCTCCTAAGTGTCCATAAGTGGGTTAATCTTGTGTTTAAAGTCTAGAATTACAGCTAGCAACTACTCCTAGCACAAGCAAAACCCTTCAAGAAAAGACTTACCTATGAAGTATATTAGGTCAATTTGGTATTGCTACTAGACCTGTTCATGGGCCGGGCCGGGCTGGGCTTTTACTATGTATTAACAAATTTTTTTAAGGCCCGAGCCCGAGCCGGCCCTCATAAAAAGCCCGAAGCCCGAGCCTGGGCCCGGGCCCGAAATTTAGCCTATATTATAATTATTATTAATGTTGAAGCAGCTGAATAAAGAGAGATAGATTGAAATTATAAAGAAAAGAATAAAATATATATATATTAAATTATAAATATATGTTTTAATAAATATTATATTATTTATATATTTTATATAATATATAAAATACATATTATATATTTTATAAAATATATAATACTGAGTCGGGCCGGGCCGGGCTCGGGCCAGGCTTTTATGACAAATCCCGAGCCCGGCCCGAAACACAGTCGGGCTTACTATGTTAAGCCCGAGGTCAGGCCCGCGGGCCTAATTATATGACCAAGCCCGGCCGGGGTGCGGGCCGGGCCGGGCCGTCGGGCTACCCGGCCCATGAACAGTTCTAATTGCTACTAAGCCTTATACTCCATGGTAACTTTTTCCACAACTACTTTTAGTTTACGCTCCATAGACCACGCCTTTGAACTCCTTCAGTTGAGTCCTTGTAGTGGAGTCCATGGATTTGGCCTCCATAACCTGAGACTCCACTTCCTTCAAGGAGGAAATGGCATTTTAACACTCGACATCCACCTTCTTGGCACGATCCTTCATCTGAAACATCTCCTTTGCCTCAGCCTTCTCATGTGTTAGGTGACTGACCTTGGCCCTACTTTGCTCTAGCTTTTGCTCCTAGACATCTATCCAGTTGCATAGGCCAACAGTTAACAAGGTTATCTACAATAACAACACATTAGAAGGCAAAAGAATATGAAGAATGGTTATAGAGTAAAGAGGTCGATGCTCACCTCGGATCCCTTGTCTAGTGCTAAGTTCTTAAAGGAGGAGTTTGGCTCCCTTATCAATGATTGGCGGTCACTTGGAAGTATGCTGCCCTTGGTGAGCTATCAGCCAATGCCCTCCATAGTGATCGAGTTTGCTTCCTTTACTGAATAGCTTGGATTCAAGGGGACACATCAGATAAGAGGCTCATTATTCGCATCGACCAACTTACTAGAATTAGTAAGCTACACTTACAGCTCACAAGAAATCAACTAAGAAGATGTCTCTACCGAGGATGGCTAGGTTGAGACTAGCATACACTAAGGCTTCCTCCTTTAGAAGACTTTCAACTAAAATAGGTCTACCAAGCTTAATGTGGACAAACTATCTCTTTTTTTCCTCAGAACAGAACGACTTATCCTTCTCAATGGTGTCGTTTGGATTTATCCACTTCATACTAAAGGACTAGCCCTTGGACAAGAAATAAAAGTATTTTCCTTTCTAGTTGTGCATAGAAAAGGGGACCCGTCAAATATTTTTTCCTTTCGATATTGGAAGTACCACTATCCCTCTCCCGATGGGTCATGTCTTAGGATAAATAGGTTCCTAAAGAAGTTTAGCATGAAAGTAACACCTCGGAGATAGGCTATAGAGAGGTTCCCGATGATTGTCCTAATGGCATTGGGGGCACTCAAGGTGTTCATGAATGCATATCTCATCACGGTTGTCTAGGGTCTTTGGCCCCCCTTGGGGACTTTAGCATTGAATTGGTCTGAGAACATACTCTAACTCAGATGCCTTACTCTTGGCGTCAGTCTTTGCCTCCTTTACCTTATCCTCGGAAGCCTTCTCAAAAACATATATCCTTGGGAATATGGTTGGAAGCTTCGCCCTACTCATCCCTCGACCTACTAGATCCCTCACTTTCCTCAAAAGTTAAGCCTATAATTTATCATGTTCGACCTTGCAAGCCATCACCCTCCTCTGCAGGACCTCCACCTATGGAGGCTAAGCAAAGCCCTCAAAGTATGGCTCAGACTCACTAGAAGAAGAAAAAGTGTCATTAAGGGTACACCACTATGGAAAATCATAGACTTCTCTATCTTGCACTCCTCTCACTTGAGAACCTCAACTACCTTGAGTCCTCAATTAACATAACCGTCAAAGGCATTTCCCTTGGAACCACACCTTAGGGCCTTTCATGTCCTTTTTGTGTTCACAAGTGGTACCCTTGGTGTCATCACCTCAGAAGTTCCAGCTTTTATCTTGTTGTATTCTTTGGCAACATAAGGAAGTTTCTTTGGCTTATGTGCCTAGAGATAGTAATAGGGCTGCTCACCTATTAGCCTATAATGGTTTTGGTGAATTTTGTATTTCTAAGAGTGCTCCTTCTGATTGGTTGTCCATAGTTTTGGAAGATGTTAGAAGTGCTAGTGGGATAGATGTTGGCTAGGTTTTTGTTTTTACCTTTGGCCTTGTCTTTTGGAGTTTTCTTGTCTCTTCTATTTTCTTTTGAATGGTTCTTTTTTTTTTCACCAAAAAAATGATGAAGAAATAATTTGGTAATTAGGTGAGTCTTCTCCGCATTCCAACATTGGGTGTCCATCCTACATTCTTTACATCGGCCTTCTTGTTTCGATTACAATGATCTAAGGACTCTCTTTCAAATGTATTGGTTACAATATAATTAGATGCTAATAACCACTAACCCTGAATGGGCACAACTTGCTCACTTATCATTTCATCAAATCTTTCCAAAAATGATAAGAGAAAAGGGTTGTGATGAAATTGTTACTCATAGAACAGAACCACTATACAACAATGTTGGACTTTCCAATTTTTGCCTATGATTCTTGAGTTCATATCTACGCCCCACAAGGGGGTGCCTCACAATGCCCCACAACACATTCTCACCTTGTATTAAGAACATCTCCCGATAACAAATATGAGAGATGATGAGACATCATCTGGAGATGTTTCCCAATACAATGTGGGGGCCGGTGTGCTATGGGGCATTGGGGGGCTCATATGTGAACTCATGACTCTTACAATAGATTTCTGAGGTGGATAACTGCACTTGTTATCGTTGAGAGAATGGGTTTTCTAGGATCAGACAAAGGTTCCAGATTCTTTAAGAGCTTGCATACTATGAAGAGTTGTAGTAGATTATTATTCTCTAAGATGGATTCAATAGTTGCTTAGGCAAACAAGAAATCATTGAACCTCAAAGTAAACCAATGAAGTGTTAGTATAGTAAGTTTGGAAAAAAACATGTTCATCTCATAACTGTAGGTCTTTGATGGGAGTCACTAAAAGGTTTTAAAAAGTTAGAGAATGTTAAAGAGAAAGGGAAAAAATGAAGGGGAGTTTTAGATAATACTCCATACCTACATTCAAAAATTTAAGAAGGATAAAATTTTTTTAGGACACAAAATTAAGTGGGAATGAAAAGTCAAAAACGGGTTTAGGAAAAAATGAGATGATAAGCTTGTAATTAATGTTTATAAATGAGGGTATTTCTTTTCATTTTCAAAAATATATATTTTGGAACTAAAACCAATACCTTATTATTATCGACATGTTAAAAAATACTTAGGGCCTGTTTAGTTCTCAAATAGTACTGGAATCAGAATTGGAATCACCTATTCCCTACACCTATTTGGTTCAGTTGAGAATCGGAATCGGAATCCAGTTATTGTTTGGTCTATTTGGAGTTGGAATCAAAATCAACTAAAAATTTACAATATGACAACAGTCTATTTATTTTCTTATTAATATTTTATTTATAATTAATTATTATTTAATAAATAATATCTTTGGATTTTATTATTACTTTGTTATTATTATTTTATTAGTATATAATAATTAATATGTTAGTATTTAGTTATTACTTTAGTTATATTGTACTATTATTTTAGTATAGTACTATTTTACTATTTTTGTTAATAGTTTATTAATATATTATTATTATTATTATTATTATTATTATTATTATTATTATTATTATTATTATTATTATTATTATTATTATTATTATATTTATTTAATAATATTTTATTATTTTATTAATATTAGAGTTTGAGGGGGGGGCTAGAATGGCCACTCCCCCAAGAATGGGAATTGTATTATTAGGTTGTGACAAAAATTTACAAAGATGATTATATCAATTTGTGCTCAATTAATCAACAAGAAAAGTTAAAGAAGGAAAGTCAAGATACTTATTTTTTAATTTTCTCCTAGTGAAGGGGTGGTCACCAATAATTTTATTAATGTCATTTTTCAATCATCTGATTAGGGGTGGATTCGAGTCGAGCCGAGCCGAATAGTATGAGGCTTGAGTTCAGCTTGAGACTATTTTACAAGGCTCGAGCTTGGTTCGAGCTCGGCTCGAGTAAAAAATTTATAAAGTCGAGCTTAGCTCGGCTCGAGCTCGATTTTGAGAAAAAAATTATAAAAATAAAAATAGTTATATATAAAAATATTTTTTATTTGATATTTAAAAAAAATAAGAATTATAATATTTTTATTATATATATTATTTTCTATAACTTTATTATTATTATTATTATTATTATTATTATTATTATTATTATTATTCGAGCCGGTTCGCGAGCCTCACAAGCCGAGCTCTAGTAGGCTCGAGCTCGGATCATTTCATAATCGAGCCAATGAATTGGACTCGAGCAGCTCGTGAAAAGATCGACTCGTTGCCACCCCTACATCTGATACTCTTATTGTATTATGTAAGTTACTTCATTGCCTTGTATAATTTTTTGGGTAAATTATAAAGACCCCCTGAACTTTAGCCATTAAACAAAGATCCCCCTCCATCAGCATTTTCTCAGTTAATTTGAAAAAAAAAAAATCATTCAGATTTTTAAATTTTTTAAATCCTTAAACTACCCGTTCTTATTTATTTGAATGGTGAGAAGACATAACCGACCAAATCACCATGAATTTCAGTGACCACAATGACGATTGATTTGTTCAATCCTCTTTAGTTGGTGGCTTTTGTCCTGGAAATCCACATGACTAGTGATCTTGCTGATTGTGCTATTCTTTGATTTCACCTTGATTTGTTTAATCCTCTTGAATTGGTAGTTAATTCTGTTTGTTATGCCATTCTTTGCCTGGTATAGTCATTTCTTCGTAAAAGGTAAGTAGCATTTTGGTCTCTGTTATGTGAGGGGTATCAAGAGACTTGGACAGAGGCCAATATTGCATTGACTTTTGGTCATCCAATTCCGCTATTCGTGAGTGAAGCTGGCGGTGAATGTTGAGGGTGAGTGGTGATCGACACCGAAGAAGGGTAGAGGTAGAAGCAAGAGGGGAGGAGAAAATGGTGATTGGTGAACAACAAAGATCAGGGAAGGGAATATGAAGATTAGGTTAGGGTAGGGTTTAAGAGAACAGGGTAATGAAAAGTTCAGGTGGGTGTTTTCATAATTTAACACATTCTAGCATTTGACGTAACGGCTAGGGGGTTTTTGTCTAACGGCTAAAGTTCGGGAGGTCTTTATCGCACTGACCCATAGTATAAGGGGTATTTGTAATTTACACTTTTTTTTGTCTAAAAAGAATGGAAGAAGGAAGATATATATCAGAAGTGAGAGATGACCAGAGATTTAATGGCCAAGGTTCTCTCCATGTAGATAGAGCAAAGAGAACCACCCAATCGAAATTGAAAAGTAAAGGGATTCCCCTTTAGGTCACGCAAGATGGATTCAAAGTATCAAGCAAGGCTATAATGCAATATGAACCTTTGGAATTATCAGTGTGAACTTTTGGGTATGTTCAACTCTCTTCCAATAATTGAAGAATATCTTGTGGAGTGGGGAATATTTAAGATGACTTAATTTTCCTGCCTTTGGCATTATTTTCATCGTTAACCTCTCCACCACATTTGAGAATGGAATATATCAAAAGAAAGAGCTTACTTGAGATTGAATGGCCAAAGTTCTCTTCGTGTAGACAGAGCCAAATGGAATATGAAGAGATAGAACCACCCAATGGAAAATGGAAATTACCATGAAGCTAAGTAACTACAAGACAATCAAATATACAATAATGCAATATGAATTAATTTCTGAATTCCTTTGACGTTATCAGTGTGAACATGGCTAAGAACAACTCTCTTCCAATAGCTAATGAATATCTTGTGGAATGGGCAATAACTCAAAAGAGATAAAATTAAAGTAAAGATAGAACGACCCAATGGGAGTTGAAAAGTAAAAGGCTTGGCTTCTCTGGTGGACAGCAATAATTCAGGATGACTCTTAACTTTCCTCCCTTTTGGCATTTCCAGTGAACTTGGGTCTAGTAATCTGACAGTGTCTAAGTCTACTGCTGGGCTCTGGATGGACTTGTCCATTCTCTTCAAAGGACCAACGTCAATAATGCCATAGAATTTATTTTATTTATTTATTTTTGGTATTTAATTATGCCGTAGAATGCAGAGCAACTGCTGAACCGCGAATGATGACTTGGATGGTGGAAAGACTAACCAATCAACCTATTAAAAGCTTTAAAGGTTAAGCCAATATTAATATTGTTAATCTTGGTCCGGAACAAATGGTCACATTGTCCGTCAAACTTAAGGTGTCAATGGACCGGTTTTGGACTGTACCGGTGTACCCCATCCATTTCAAAATCAATTTGGACGGATTAGACGGACCAAAAAAACAGTGGATTGGATCAATTCGGTCCAAAATATTTATTAGATTGGATTGGACCGGGTCCGTCTGTAATAAATTTATATTGGATTTGGTTGGATTATATTAAGCCAATATCCAATTCATTGATATAAGATAAGAATATAGGTGTCAAAGGACCGGGTTTGGATTAAAACCAATCTAAATTAAAATGAATTTGAACAAATAGGATAGTCCGGACATTAAATTGGACCGGTCCAAAATGGTCCAAATTATTCATTGGATTGGATTAGACTGGACTTGGTCCATTTGTAACGGACTCACATTGGACTGGATCGGATTGAACCAAATCCAATCCAATTGACACCCCTAGTCGAACTGGTACCCAGAACGTAAGGATTGCGGGCATTCAATTCTTAAAGTATTAAGGGAAAATTCCCGATTAGTACCCTGTACTATGGGTTTAGTGCCACTTTGGTCCCCGAACTTTAAAATGCAACAATTTAGTACTTGAAATTTCAAAACATGACAATTCAGTACCTGCTGTTAACAGTCGTTAAGTGGCATTTGAAAAAGACACAAAAGGCCCTTTGAGTGTCATCTAATTTTGTTCATCAATTATCCAAATATTGACAAAAAATTAATAGTCTCAAATCCTTGCCTCTTCTATTCAAGAAAGTTAGGGTCACCAGAATGCCCACTCAAACGTGACCCCAACTTTCTTGAATGAAAAAGACAAAGATGACTATTAATTTTTTGTCAACGTTTAGATAGTTGATAAAGAAAATTAAATAACACTTGAAGGAAATTTGTGTCTTTTTCAAATGTCACTAACGACTCATTAACAACTAGTTAACGAAAGGTACTGGATTGTCACGTTTTAAAAGTTTGGGTACTGAATTGTCACATTTTAAAGTTCGGAGACCAAAGTGGCACTAGGCTCAAAGTACAAGGTACTAATGGGAATTTTCCCAAATATTAACTTGGTCAAAGATATCCCAATGCATGTGCTAGTAAAATAGGTATTTATTTGGTATGAATCTAACAATATTGACTTAAATCCTTTTTGGTTTCAGATGGAGCACGATCTAGATACTCCTAGCTGGAAGATGATCCGAACTCCAGTTGAGCGGCGAGCTGGACCAAGCTGCAAAATAATAGATCAGAGAACCCGGCGGGGTCGCTCCAATGCTTAAGTCAGTTCTATACTGTGGATGCGAGTTGAATACTTGAATGCTTGAATTTTAGTGAGTAAATAATCACCCGTACCTTCTCCTTGGGGTTTGATATCCTTATATAGTGGAGTAGTCGTGGACCTTACGAAAGAGCCCCAGGATCTCCGGGCTGTGCAGATAAGATTTGTTCCGATTTTGAAGTAGAGCAATGCGTTAGTTGATAAGGTTTATCGTTTTCCTCCGATTCATACACTTCTAATTGTTGCATTACATGTGTTTATTGAAAATTTTAATCAGCTTCTTACTCCCATGTTTATCCTTCTAATTGATGCCATCAGACAACCAACCAGAGTAGAAATCCTGGTTCTTTTTAGTGCTTGTTCTTCACCTCTGCCGAGATGATTTGTTTTGTTTGATTTAGTTTTGAAGCACAAACTGGTTGTGGGAAAGCATTAAATGTAGCTAATCCAGATTGAAAGAGTATTGCATTGAGAGCAAAAGGAACAAGCGTTAGAATTTGGATAAGAGGGAAACTAGAATACATTCCCTCGTTTTTCAATTACATGGATCAATGGTCCTTACACGGCACTGCTCTCTTGTCACGGGGGTAGTTCTACAGCAGAAAAAACCCGTGCGGAGTCCAGGACAAGGCAGGCCAGGACAAGCCTTTGTATGCTTAGAGGCTAGGAGTTGTCCGATGAGATGGCTCCACCAAGGTCAGTAGCACTGGATCATGACCTCAAGTCGCATGGCCAGGGCACTCGGCTGGTTCATACCGGTCCATGGGAGGCGCCGCTTACGTGCTAAAGGGGACAACCATAATGCAAGGCGACTGTGCGCCAAAGAGGTGACTTGGCACTGATGTGAGGGGTCTCCTGTATGCCGATGATGATGGGCACCTATGTGCCATGATGATAGGCAACCGCTGGGCCAAAACACACTCATGCACTAGGGGCAATGGAATAGCTCAATCAGCTTGGGCAAGGGGCTGACGAAGTGAAGGGTCATGCTTGAGCCAGGCCCGCATGCCAAGCCTCCCTTGAGTGTCGGCAGCGCAGTGTCGGTCCATCCACTGTCCCCATGAGCATGTGTGCGCCCACGAGGAACCCTAGTAGCCATGCTAGCCATTAACCAGGGCCGCCCCGTAAGGGGATGATAGTCTAGGAGTGCTAAGGTTAGGCACCCAAGGAGGTCGACCACCCCTCCTCAAAGAGTACGTTAAGCTTTTGGTGGTCTGCCTGAAGATGACATCAATTCTCTCAAAAATCTTATAGGCGAAAATGACGGTGGTGTCCCTTAACGTAAGCCTGCCAAGCGTAGGCAAGGCTAAGCCTGTGTCAGACCGTAACAGGCTCCCCCACTCAACCCATTGTCATCCTCGACAATGGTCTTCTCGTGAATGGGCGTTTGTGTCCCACGCCATCCACTTCTCTACCAGTTCTAGGGCTCGTCTGGCTAGCCTGGGTCTTTCCTATGTTGGTGTCCATTTATGGGGACGGAACCATTTCACCATGCCGGCCTGCCTGGACTTCACCCCCTATGTTGAGGTTACTCAAACCGCACAATGGCTATGCTGTTGAACTGTGAAAGAAGGGCCCTCAAAGAAATTGAGTGTGGTGCTTCGCAGAGGTCCGCCCCATGTATCATCTTTAACTCAAGGCTCGATCATCTTCTGGGTAGCTTTTCGGTGGTGCTACCAAACACACTGATAGGTCTACTCTTCATGTTGGCGATGTGTCCTGGGTACCCTTTCACCATGCTAGCCTGTAGACTTCACCTCGCCGGTTCGGGTTACTCAAACCTAGCCATGGCTTCTGCTCTCTTGGCCCTCGAAACTATGCTTCGCCTCGCCGACTCGGGCTACCTCTTCGTTCCGAGGGGGCCCCACTACTGCTGCCTCAAGGAGACCTGACCGCAATATGTACGCAAGCGTGGCAACTTTTACCCATGATGTTGTCGAACATGCACTCGCCTTGTGATGTGTTGTCGCTGCCGCAAGTGTTCTGCCTTGTTGAACTGAGCATGTCCTCCAATGCATTGCCGGTGTAGAGCCGTCATGCTCCAACGACTAGTGTACCCACATTCCTAACATTCCAATATATTGTGGCTTCAACCAAGGACCCGTTTGATGCAAAACTGCCACTTCAGTGATATTCCTTGACCAACCATCGACACTGACCAATTTCGGAGTGCTGTCCCCACCTTAGTAGTGCCTCAGACAAAGCTATGGAACAATGGCTCATCTGTCGTGAAACCAAGATGTAGGCGCACCGCCCAACACCTCACAAAAACGAACAGCAACTGATGTCCGTGAAGAAGCATGCCGCTCCCCCACTCAAACTGCCACAATATGCCTTCCAGAAAGGCTCATGCGTCTGCCCCTGCATGGGCACAGCAACCAATGCAACTGCCCCTGCAAGGGAAGCTGTTTTAGGGTCAATGGAATGGGGACACGAATGAAATGGCCTCTTGCTAGGCCTGATCTGAAATCTGCTCGATCCTGGGTGGAAGTGCCTAGGGACCGCACCCCACAATGTGCTTGTCGAGATGACCGCTTCAACTGGCTCTGGGCTAATCTGCTTGACACCAACTGCGGCTGCAATTGGCTAGCTAGTTCTGATACCAACTGTCATGGGGGTAGTTCTACAGCGGAAGAAACCCATGTGGCATCCAGGCCAAGGCAGGCCAGGACAAGCCTTTGTATGCTTAGAGGCTAGGAGTTGCCCGATGAGATGGCTCCACCAAGGTCAGTAGCACTGGATCATGACCTCAAGTCGCATGGCCGGGGCACTCGGCTGGCTCAGACCAGTCCATGGGAGGCGCCACTTACATGCTAAAGGGGGACGGCCATAATGCAATGCGACTGTGCACCAAAGAGGTGACTTGGCACCGATGTGAGGGGTCTCCTGTATGCCGATGATGATGGGCACCTGTGTGCCATGATCATAGGCAACTGCTGGGCCAAAACACACCCGTGCGCTAGGGGCAACGGGATAGCTCAATCAGCTTGGGCAAGGGGTTGGCGAGGTGAAGGGTCATGCTTGAGCCAGGCCCACATGCCAAGCCTCCCTTGAGTGTCGGCAGCGCAGTGCCGGTCCATGCACTGTCTCCATGAGCATGTGTGCGCCCATGAGGAACCCTGGTAGCCATGCTAGCCATTAACCAGGGCCGCCCCGCAAGGGGATGATGGTCTAGGAGTGCCAAGGTTAGGCACCCAAGGAGGTTGACCACCCCTCCTCAAAGAGTACGTTAAGCTTTCGGTGGTCTGCCTGAAGATGACATCAATTCTCCCAAAATGATGGTGGTGTCCCTTAACGTAAGCCTGCCAAACGTAGGCAAGGGTAAGCCTGTGTCAGACCATAACACCCTGGCGCGCTAGAGATGAATAGAGTTGCTCTCTGAAACCACTTGAGTTTAGTATAGACCCTCAAGTAAGAAAGTTGATTCTGCTGTGATTGTATAACGGTTTCTTCTAGATCCGGCCCACGGGTTCCATGGCAGATTGGCATCTATACCTGGAATAGGACTAGTTTCAGCAATTTTGTCCCCATGTGGACCCCTAAATGGACGAAGTTATAGTCGTATGGATTCTCTTATTAGCACAGATTTGAGAATAGGATGCTACTGTATTGTCTCATTTCATGAGGCCGAGTAGGCTGCATTGTGGGTATTAAAATAATTCTATATGGAATTATGAGGTTAGGACACATTGATCATAGAGGAAGCTTATGATGAGCAAAAAAGACTAAATTCAAGGTTGCACAATTTCATCCTACCGATTTCGCTTGATCACCATGCACTCATCTTTTGCATTATATATGGAAGCTCCTGAGTTGTTTTTTTCTTTTTTCTGGATCATTTACTACACTCCCATAATCTCATGTATTTACTAAAACGAATCCTCATAATACTAAAACATCCCATATAGTCAAGGATCGAAATTTTGATACATATCAGATCGTCTCAGCTTATACGTATTGTATCGGAGTCTTTCTGATATATTCTTACAGGGGGTGTTTCAGGTCAGCGAGTGGTTCAGGGGATAGACCAGTCTTAAACCGGCCCCTCTGAACCAGATTCAAAAAAAAAAAAAACAAAAAAAATAATACTGATACAGGCCGATACGCCCTACTGGCATATTGCCCTGTATCAATATTCTGAACCTTGCATATAGTTTGCAATTGCTTTACTTAGAGGCTGTTTGTAGTGCGGATGAGATAACTATGTGGGCTGAACCACATCATGCCTATATAGGTGTTCAAGGTGTGGTATACTTCAATTCAAACCTTGTATTTTGATTCTATGTGTCTTACATACATACAACATGTGGGATGATATATACTATTGATCAATTGATCAAGTATGAAAACTATTGTGTTTTATAAATAAGATAAATAATAAAATATTATATAAATTAACTGTGATTAAAATAAAATATTAACATGTATTGACTAACAAGTAACAAGTATAAAAATTACAAAATGTATTAAATATAAATAAGAGGTTAATAAAATAATAAATCTTTTAAAAGTATATAAAAATTTAATAAAAAATTCATACAAATTTAAAAATAAAACTATAAAGACTCTCTTGTGGTAAAAAAGTAGGGCAATGAGAAGCATAAAATCACTTTCGAGGTATAAAACCATGTCTCACGAATGCATTGTTGAGTTGACCAGAAGGGTAATGCCTCCATTAAACATAAGGCTGAACTATAGGTTCTGTAATGGTAGGCAAGAAATTTAAAACTTTTGTCTCACGCATGCATTGTTGAGTTGAACAGAAGGGTAAAGCCTCCATTTCCCTTAGAACAGAAGGGTAAGGCTTAACAGAAGATGAACTATATATATATATATATATATATATATATATATATATCTAATTATATAAATATATAATAGTTATTATAAATATTGTTAGATATCGAACTGTTTGAACGGTTTTGATCATTTTTTATTTTTTTTATTTTTTGTCAGAACGGGCTGACCGTTTGACTCGGCAACCGGACCCTTGACTGGTTTGGTCTCCAAGTCGGTTTTAAAAGCCATGATGTTATGTCATTCAAGTGTGTGACTCATATGACCCGAACGGATGGCCCATTCTGACCCCATAACCGAACCCCTATTTGGTTCGATCTTTGGGTCAATTAACGATTTTGACTATTTTTTATTTTTTTAATTTTGTTAATTTTCTTAATTTTTTTGTCAGAACAAGTTGACCATTCGAGTGTGTGACTCATACGACCTGAAAATGGAACTGTTCTGGCCATTGGTTCTCGGTTTGACCTCCCGGTTCGAACGGATGGCCTGTTCTAACAACAAAAATTAAAAAAATTAAAAAAATGGAACTGGTTGCTTGGACGGGTCAACGGGTTGACGGTTCGACCAAGATTGGGGTAAAACGGAATTGGTTGCCTAGACGGTTCCTAATTAAAAAATTAAAAAAATAGGATGACCCGTTCTGACAACAAAAATTACAAGCAAAAAATTGAGTGTGTGAGGTCCATTAAGTAGTACCATACGTGTTATATCATTCGAGCATGTGATTCATACGACCTGAAAACGAAATCATTTTGGCCACCGGTTTTTGGGTTGACGGTTCGAATGGTTGGCCCGTTCTAACAACAAAAGTTAAAAAAATAAATAAAATGACCAGAAACCATTAAACGAGTCAATGGTTTGACTGCCCGGTTAATAGATCATTGACCGATTCAACGATTTTTTGCCAAGGACTGAGATTAGGATAAAATAGAACTAATTGCTTGGATGGTTTCCAAATAAAAAAATAAGAAAATAACTAAAAACCATTTTATGGGTCAATGAGTCGATGGTTAAACCACTCGGATCAATAGGTCATAATGATCTTTGGCCATAAACCGAGTCAACAGATCGACATTTCCATACAAACTAATTCTAATTGGACATGTTTAATAAGGAAAAATGTTTCTTTAGGAGGTATAAAGTCATTGTTCACCAAAGACTCGATGAGAGCTTTGCAATCACTTTCCACCAATTAATACTTTTGACAGGTATCTAGATGCCCGCAACTTTAAGCCTTCTAAGATGGTCATGATTTCAACCATTTGACAACTCAAGACTTTTACCGAGTCCGCCTAATCGAACTCATGGTTAAGATAGTCGTGCTGCTGACAAGTCTTCTACCGCAATAGTTCCAATCTCACATTGAATCTCAGTAGATTCCTCACCGATCTGCCAACTATACAAAATCATGTTTGAATTTGGGCATGGAGAGTTTGATTTGATTAAAACTATTATTTGTTTTTTGAAAATTTGATAAGAGACCTACAACATCATCCACTCTCATATACAGGTATCCCATTTGGAATGTCATCCTATGATTACTTTTATTTCAATTTTCTTTGACAATGCCCGCGTGTGGCACGGGCCCAACTAGTTATCATATAAAATCTAAAAATTATGTATTTATCAATTATCATAAAAGGAAAAATCTATGATACGGGAAAAATATGGTATAAAAAGAATTTTAATCAATTAAAATTTACTCATGAATTTTAATAAATAACATTTTATATATTCTTCTTCTTCTTTTTTTTAATAACAATAGAAAGGGCTACACAAGACGGGGTAATACGTCCTTAGAAATCTGCAAAACAAATGAAAGAGAGAAGAGGAGAGAAGGAAGAAATATTAAAAAACAAAAAAGCTGAAAAAGAAAGACGAAAGCGACTCAAGAGCCAATAATGTGCAGTCTGATTAGTCTTATTCACTACTAGATTATGATTCCAATTTATTTGGATATCATATCTTTTTCATATCATAGTCGAACCCATCGTATGGGTTCCGTTGAAAAATCTGAACTGACTTCAACTCCAGCTTAAATTCAATTATCTATATGTGTGTATTTATAGTAAATATTTTTGTGCTTGCATCAGCAATTGTAAGACAGATATTCCAGTATAATATCAAAGAAGTCAACAAAGACTTCGGATCTAAAACCCACAAAAATGCTGTCCACATCATGTACGAGACATTATAGCCTCACATTGGGAATCTTCCCATAAATGACAATATACATTTAGAGGAGATATTCATAATGCAGGGCTGCACTGTCTTGTGGACAGCAGATCCCAATGCATATACAAAGTGATAACCCCAACTCTTCTGCAGGAGCCACTGGGTTGGGTTGGGATTATACCGGGGGAATGGGATCTGCTCCTCACACAGGGACGCCTCACAGACACATCTACCATGTATTGGAACATCTCCCATGAATAATAATTTGTAAGTACGAGAGATGTTCCCATGCATGATAGGATGTATGTTTGAGGTTGGTGTGAGGCACCTCCTGTGGTTGTGGCCTGTGCGTAAATGATATAGCTAAAAGACTCCTGATCTTTTACCAAAAATCTTAAGATGCCCTTACAACTTTTCACCAAGCTAATAATACCCAGAATGTCCTCACACACAGCTTGACCAACTATTTCTTTTCGTTTTCTTTTTTTCAATCTCATTGGAGCAAGTAATATGTGTCATGGTCAATTAAGGACAGATGCATATAGGCATATAGCGGTGGGGCAGTGAAAGCTATATGGGAACCCATAAAGCCAAACTTGTAACGAGCATCAACAAAATGGCATATAAAGAAATGGTTGACTTGTATTTTAAAACACAAAAAATTTATATATAGATATAGATAAATAGATAGGTGGAGGGAGAGAGAGGGGTTATGGATCCTATGATAGAAGAGGCAAGAATGGTAGGGGCGGAAACAGAGGTGATAAATCCCATGTTGGAAGCAGAGGCCATGCATCCTGAACTGCTAAAAGCAGCAGCAGAGGGTAAATATAATGTCCTCCAACAATTCAGTAGCTCCTTCAACTGGGAGAAGCAAGTAACTCCCTTGAAGAACACAGCACTTCACATTGCTATGAGACATAGACATATAGACTTTGTTCGAGAACTATACAATCGGTGTCCGTCGCTGGCAAGCAGAAGAAACTCCAAGGGCGACACCCCACTACATGTGGCCATAAGGAGTGGATACTTGGGTGATCGCTTGGCCGATGCTGGTCGACGGACATCTCCTCGAGACCTCGAGAATGGAAGGAGAGAAAGGCGCATGTCCTTTATCGAGTATTTGTTGAGAAGTAGTGTGGATCCTCGTGTCTGGTCTTCAAACGAGCAAGGGGAGTCTCTCCTCTATCTGTTGTCGACGCATAAAGGGTCGGAGTCGGAGAGAATCGTCCGTCATGCCTTATCATCAACTACTCATTCTCTAGATTTTCGAGGCCCCAATGGTCTAACGGCTTTACACGCCGCTGTGATTGCCGGACATTCAGGTATCTTCTTTTATTGCCTTCTAATTTTTTTTTTTTTTTTGCATGGTTTTCAAAACAGACCGGACCGGACGGTCAGATTGAAAAAACTGGAAACCAGTTCATTTTATGCTGGAACCATTATTTTGCCAAAAAATATTGATTTGGTCAGCAAACCGCTGACCCTGGCAGTTGAACCATTCGAACTGTCCAACGGTTTGACCTTTTCTTTTATTCTTTTATTAAAATGAGCCTTCTATTCAATTCAAACGGTCGAACCACTCGACCCAAGAATCAGATCCTGACAAATTCATTGTTCCGTTCAATTTTAAAAACCTTACTTTGAAGTCAATATAATTTGCTCCCTTGGTCAATCCAGGTCCCCTACCAACACATCACACATCTCATTTATGGCGGGTCTCACTTTTATGATGATATGAGATATGTGGTGTTAGGGGGTTGGAATGTGTGTTGTTGGTACGAAATCCCAATTCATGAAATTCACAGTGAAAAAAGCTCGGCTGTTGGGCAAATTAATATAGGGGTTCCTGGTCTCCTCGGCATGAAATTTATTGCATTCAGTAGATTTTTGGAATAAAGTATTATAATTGGTTATAAATACTCTTTTACGCAGTTTTTTTTTCTTTCTTTAATCTGCCAAGCTTATCTCATGATCAATCTGATCTCATACATTGGTTGTAGGATTTAAATCTCCTATAAGTTGCATTGGTTATAAAATATATGACTTACATTTTCACTTCACTCCCTTATAATATATTTTAGGGTTATTTATTAAAATATACACTATAGTTTTACAGTTTGACTGAAATCTATCTATAATTTATGTTTTATTAAAACACCCCAAATGGTTTGCTGTCTGAAAATGATAACTTGACCACCTCAACTGAATGGAAAAATGTTTAAGGGCATAGGATTATGGGATTTTATTCCAAAAGTACCCTTTACACATCATATCGTGCTTTCAAAATGAAACAATGTTTGGTTGTTAGATTTACAAAACAATATTTGATTTCAATTGAATGAAGAAGACGAGAGATCAATGGCATCCCCGGGTTCCTATACTTTGCAACAACGTGAGACTTCCTCAAATAGAGAATAAAATTGATCGAAAACAGCAAGTATGATAATTCTATTTATATTTGTGTAGATTAATTTGGTCAAACAGACAGATAATAAGGTCAAAACTGTCATTTTCCACATCCATCTAATTGAAGGTGGATTAAATAAATCAGTTAGAAACTATAGTGGTGTTTTAGTAAAACACAAAATACAGGGTACCTTTTAATAAATCAATTAAACTACAAGGGATGCTTTAGTAAGTGGCCCTATATTTTATACTTCATTTTCACTCCCTTATAAAACTAAGATTAAAAAAAGGGGTGATTTACTAAAATACCCTCTGTAATTTCATGGATTTTTTAAAACCTACCCTACAACTTGTATTTTACTAAAAGACCACCTATAATTTGCAACCAATTTACTTAATTGACCTTCCGTAAGGATGTTTGTAATGTCATTCGAAATGATCAGGTAACCAATAAACTGAGTGAAAGATGTTTAAGGACATGGGCATAATTGTTTATGCTAAAAATAATAATGGTGTCCGATTTTCTTGTTGTCTGAACACATCACACATCACAGATGCAAATTCTTCTATTATAGGTTTATGATCAACCCTCCCTCAAGTGTCTTGAGAAGATGAAATTGAATGACAACAAAAGAAGTTGTGACTAGAGGAGAGCGGTTAAAAATGGTTACGACCCCAAGGAGAGCAAAAACTAGAGGAAGACAAACAGGTGGGCAGGGGAGGGCTTCATCCTAAAGAAGTACTAGCATGGGTTATTCTATATTCAAATAAAAGCTAAGTATGTGCCCCCATCTAGTAGTATTCTTCTTAGTTAGAAGAAGACATCATAGGGCCAATTGATAAATCTTTAACTACCTTGAAGAAGCTTTTATATAAATATAGCCTAATCTTCTATGTTTCAACTTTTAGGCATTATAGCAGAACTAGTGAAGCAAAAGCCAGAACTTGTCAATAAACAAGACAACACCAAGAAGACTCCTCTTCATTTTGCAGCCTTACTTGGTGATCTCAAATCGGTGGAACTATTTTTACAAAAAGAGGCTTCTATTGCATATCAATTAGATAATGAAGGCCATTCACCTCTTCATAAAGCAGCCATTAAAGGGAAAAAGAAGATCATTAAAAAGCTCCTTCAACGTTGCCCAGATTGTATTGATTTGGTTGACAACAGAGGCCAAAATGTTCTTCATGTTGCCGTTGTGGAAAAGCAGTTAAGAGTTGTTCAACATCTTTCTAAACACCATCCTTGGGGTCTTATAAACCAAGTAGATAAAGATGGGAATACGCCTTTGCATTTGGCTGCCATCAACTGCCATGTTCGGATCACATGGGCTCTTTCAATGGCTCCTGCAGTGGACTTAACATTGATAAACAATAAAAACCTCACAGCCCTCAACATTGCTGAGTTAGACATGGAAAAGGGAAAGACAATATTCCAAAAGGTAAAACCTTTTTCGTTTGGCAAGGATTTGTGCAGAAACAAAGATATATTCACACACACACATTTAAGATAGAAGCTAGTCTGTACTATCATTCTTAATGATAATTGGATTGATTAAAATGTAAAAATTTATGCAGCTTATGATCTCTTACATAATCAAATTGTTTAGCAAATTAAGGAATCAACAGCAAGTGATCACCACAGATTATGCCAAAATAAGGGAATCGACAATTTCAAGAGAAAGTTCCAAGCAACAAGTTAAAACCCTTGTAGTTGTAGCAACACTAATTACTTCCAACGCATTTGCTGCTGCTCTAACTTTGCCAGGTGGCTATGAAAATGATGGTCCAGAAAAAGGAACAGAAACCTTGATAAGAAGGAACACTTTCAAATTATTTGTTATATTCGATGCTTTTGCTATATGCAGTTCCATCAGTGCCGCATTTCTATTGGTTTGGGTGATCATTACAGATATGAGAAAGTCTGTTGGTACCGTTCTTACTGCCGGCATCCTTATTTGGTACTCTCTTGTTTTTTTGGGATTAGCTTTTGCAACTCATTTCTATGCAATATTATCCACAATTCATTGGATGGCCATCTTCATTAGTTTTATCATCGCTTTCATTCCAATTACTTTGCCATTGTATGCTCCATCAGTTGATAGATTCATGAGTTTCATCCTCGCATCTGCATCATCCAAATTTGGTCGAATGGGTCGGAGGACATAATTTGATAAGGCTGAAGATTGATTTCAAGTTTCTTTTCATTTCTTTCTGTCTTATTGTATCATATTAATTGCTACTTCTGACGTTTATGGCTATAATTTTATGCAATAATTTTGATTTGTTCTAATATTTACTGTTGTGATTTTAGGCTTGAGACTTAAAATCAACCTAAAGTCCTGTTTGTAATACAATTTCTAGTATAAAGTATAGGAATGCAAATGAGAAGAGAAGTGCAAAATCTAGTTTATTTTTTATTTAGGTTTTCCTTTACTTTGGGTTTTGTTTTACTTTATCTGCAATATAAACAAACAAAACAAGGTAAAACGTAAAATAACAGTAAACCCAAATTTGTATTCATCAAGTCATTTGCATTCACATAGTTTTACACCATTACAAATGAAATTGCGTAGAAAATAACAAATAGGATGCTCTCTTCTATAATTCTAGAACTAGTGAATGACCCTGTACTAAGTACGGGGAAGTTAATGTCATACATACATACGTGCAAATATACATACATACATATATGTATATATATTTAATATTAGCGGAGACCCGTGCGATGCACGGGAAAGTCTGAAAGATTTAATAATTTTATTTAATATTAATTAATATTAAATTAATAATCAAAATTTTTTGTTAATTAACCAAAATTATTCAGTTATTGTTAATATCTAAAATTTTAATAACTGTATTTTTATTTAATGTTGATTTAAGGAAAATAATTATTGTTAATTTAATATGAATAAATATTTTTTAATAAACTTAGTTTTATTAATAATTTATAGTAATTTTAATAATTGTTATTATTTTTAAATGAAATTTTGATTAACTTTAAATAAATAAAAATAATTAAAAAACTAACATTTTTATTAAATTCACTAATAATTAACAATTATATAGGAATGATAACAGGTGGATTCAGGGCAAGGCATCGGCATCCCTGTCCCTGCCCCATCATCAAGACACTCTACCCCATTCCTACCCTGTCCCCAATGTCAAGCAGGTTCAAGGCAAGGCAACCACTCTTCAATGTTGGGCCCTATCCGCTAAAGCTATCATTAGACTCCAAAAGTTTGATACCCAATTAGACTTTGGATCTAATTATCCCTGATAATGTGTGAGCATGGTGCATATCTCAGCTAGACCTAATTCAAAAGAAAATATTTGCTTGAGCTTGCAAATTTATAGACCTAATCGGGTTAGGTTAAGTTATAAACGATTTGTTACTTTTTATTATTAATTATTAAAATATTGTTAGCTACTAAAATTTTATAATTATTAAATTATTGTATCTATTTAAAATATAGTAATTTATGGAAATTATCATATTTTCAGAAATATTGCTAATTTCTTGGCTAAAACTAATTAAATATAATTTTCTACTATTTATAGCTTAAATTATAATTACTGCTAATTACAGTTTAAAAATAATTGTTGTTAATTATACCACTAATAATGAAAATATATTATTTTTTAATTAGTAATTAGTATTTTTGCAATAAAATACAATTAATTTATTTTTTTAATTATTTTTAGTATTTTAATTAAGTTTTAGGTTTTTCAGAATTTTTAATTAATTTTTGGTGTTTTTATATTATTATTCAGTATTTTTTGCATATGGGTATTTTTCAATAATTTCCAGCATTTTCATCATTTATTTTTGCATATTAGTCTACAAAATTAATTTGCATTTACTTTCAGTAAAAATAATTAAATAACTAAATAAATATAATAGTTATTAAAAATAAAACTAATTTTCATTATTTTCAATAATTTATGGCTTGGGTATTTTCTAATAATTTTTATTTTATTTTTTAATAATAAATTACTATTAATTGTATTTTAGTATTTTAATTATTTTATGTAAATAATCTTATTTTAATTAATTGTTAATTTTCAAATTTTTTAAATTATTTTTAGTATTTTAATTATGTTTAGGTGTTTTAGAATTTTTCTGATTTTTAATTAATTTTTGGTATTTTAAAACTATCAATTAATATTTTTTATTAGTGTTTATTAAGGTCTCAACTCATAAGTTATCTAATAGTATTATTATAACTATCAATTAATATTTTTATATTTAAATTTCTTATTTTTATTAGTGTTTATTAAGTTGGATTTTTAAGTGGAATTGAAACACATTTTTAATATTTACTAAGTTTTGTTAATATTTATTTTTAGTGAAAGTTTAGTGGATTTTTAAATTAATAATTTTTTGATTGTTTAATCACAACCTGTTTATATTATTTGATTTATATCATGGTTTTCAAAACCAAACCAGACTGGGAAAATCGAGAACTGGTCAGGTGATCGGTTCCATTTTACCCCATAACTGTTATTTCACCAAAAACCATTGATTTGGTCAACAAACCGCTGACCTTGGTGGTCAAACCATTTGAACCATCCAACGATCTTGGCCATTTTTTATTTTTTATTTTTGTCAGAATGGGCCATCCATTCAGTTTGAACGATTGGGCCATTCGACCCAGGAATCGGATCTCTAATCAGTTTGTTGTTTTGTTCGGTTTTAAAAACCTTGATTTATACTATTATTACTCTCTCTCTCTCTCTCTCTCTCTCTCTCTCTCTCTCTCTCTCTCTCTCTCTCTTTTAAATGTAATAATAACATGCATTAAAATAAGAGGCCTTGGAAAACCCAAAGGTCTCTCTCTAATAGTGTATAGCTTTATTAATCTATATTACTGTTTGTTTAATCACAACCTGTTTATATTATTTGATTTATATCATGGTTTTCAAAACCAAACCAGACTGGGAAAATCGAGAACTGGTCAGGTGATCGGTTCCATTTTACCCCATAACTGTTATTTCACCAAAAACCATTGATTTGGTCAACAAACCGCTGACCTTGGTGGTCAAACCATTTGAACCATCCAACGATCTTGGCCATTTTTTATTTTTTATTTTTGTCAGAATGGGCCATCCATTCAGTTTGAACGATTGGGCCATTCGACCCAGGAATCGGATCTCTAATCGGTTTGTTGTTTTGTTCGGTTTTAAAAACCTTGATTTATACTATTATTACTCTCTCTCTCTCTCTCTCTCTCTCTTTTAAATGTAATAATAACATGCATTAAAATAAGAGGCCTTGGAAAACCCAAAGGTCTCTCTCTAATAGTGTATAGCTTTATTAATCTATATTACTGTTTTATATTTTTAAAACAAAAGAAATTAAGAAAAAAATACAAAAAATGGAGAAAATAGATAAATAGCTTCTCTCAAAGGAGAGACATGCTACATGGACAAGCATATATATGTGGAACTTTAACAAATTTTATTTTAATAAAATTAATGGAATTGTTTGGAATTCAATTATTAATTACTTTTTAATAATAGTTTTAGTTTTAGTTTTATTTTATATTAACTTTATTTTGGAATAATAATAAATTAACATTTTATTATTTTCTATTAAATACTAGTTTTGTTTAATAAATGTCATTGAACTTTATTTAATAATATATTAATAAATTTGTTTTTATTAATTATTGCTTGATTAATTTTTATTAAATGTTATTAATTTTATTAGTTCTTGCAAGTAAGTTAGAATTTTTGAAGTACTAATTTTTATTAATAAAAACATTTTTATTAAATAAATTGCATTGGTTCTAATGGAAATTAATTTTATATGTAATAATGAATTATAAAATGAAACCATAATTTTTTATCTAAGAACCTTAAATTTTTGTTTAATTGACTCAAACATGGAGCATGGATTTGAAAAACGGTTTGGATGGAAGTACGGACCGGTCTATACAATAGAAAGTTATTAACCCATTTACATGGATTGACAACGGATGAACAATACATGTTTACTTTGTCATCCATACCCGAATGTATAAACGGTCCATACGCGCAATCAATTACTTCCAATTACCCATGCCCAATTAATCGGAAAATGGCCAGTGGCCATTCTGAACGAAATCTAGTTGTTCCAGTCATTGGTTGACTTGTAAAGGACCGAAGAAAATTGAGAAGTGAGAAAAGGGACGTTAAAAAGGAAAGTAGAAACTCCTACTTTGTCTAAGCAAAAATCCTGACAGTAACAGGTGGATATCTAGAAACTCATCTCTCTATGGTTCTAATGGAACTACCAACACCGACAACAATCTATTCATCTCCAATTGGGTAGGCAGTAGGCTATCCTCAAGTCCTCATTACGATCTATTCATCCATCGTGGACAGGTTGTGTCAGTTTACATTTGCAGGGAAATTTTCATCTTCGTCTCTCCAACTCAGGTACGTCGTTGTGGGGGTCTATTTATCTTCCCATGCTTTGGCTGTTCTGTCGATAGTTGTTCTGGTGACCAAAGACAAAGCTCCCAATCCTCTTAAAGGCCTAGATGGTGTTGTTCTTTTAAAATCTACAATCGCAGCAGATATATACTGTATGTTACATTCAACTTCCACTTAGAAAAATAGAGAATAAAGATTTGAACTACTACTAACTAAAGAAAAGAGATAATGCATAGAACAAAACTGGGTCTGGCTGCAACGGAAGAGACTTGGTTTCTCAAACAAAAGCAATGAACTGTTGAGATGAAGAATGCAATGCATAAAATAGAGGTAAAAACCTAAAAATGATATTAGAAGAAATAGGTGAACTGTTTGAGATGGTTTCTCAAACGTTAAAATAAAATGATATTTCGCGGATAGGTAGAGGGAGAATGGGGCGGAGCCCTGTTTTGCCATCTAAAATGTGATTTTCGAACAGAGAGTTTACCTGAAACGAAGGTTTGTGTTATGGTACATGAACTGAGTTGTTACTACCACTTGAATAACCTGTTTATGTAAAACATTAAAAGATCTTTGTCATTCAAGGATAGGTTGAAAGGGACAGTGGGGCGGAGCCCCTGTTTTGGTATCCAAAAGAAAGACTTCGAACCTGAACAAAGTCTTTGTGTATGTTTCTTGTACCTCCATGTGATGGAGTTACTCCAAGATGTGTGGTTCCTCATATACATAATAGAGGAAAAGTTTTGTGCCTTACCTGTCTTGAAGAATGACTGGAGCTTTGATAGTGAAATCAAAGCTTTGAGCTAGAGCCTCTATCCTGGAGAATGGCTAACAAAACCTAATCTATTTGCAAAACCCAAATGAAATCAGGAAATCTAAATAAAAAAAAAAAATCAAAATAAATAATTGAAATTGGAAGAAGATTGGCACGTCCAAACGTCTGGCATTCCAACTTGTTAAACGAATTAATAAGGAGAGCGGAAGACGCCTTTCATTGGGTTTAATCACAATTACGTGGAATAAAAAGAGAAGAAAATTCAAAAAACAGAAAATTAGGAAGGAGGGTTTTCCGCAAGGAGAGCTATGCTGACATGGCAGGACCGGTTTTAATATATATATAGATAGATAGATTATTAAATTTGTAATAAAATTATATAAATATCATAATAAATTATTTAATAATGTTAATCAATATATATATATATATATATATATGTATATATTTTAGATGACCCCATACTAAGTACGGGGGAAGATAATGTTATACGTAGACACATATATATTGTAAATTAGATTTTGAGTAGACTAAGTTTTCAATTTTGAAACTTATTAATAATAAGTTATTAATTTGTAAAAATTAATGTTAATAGTTAATTAATGAAGTAATAATTGCACTTATAGTTAATTTTGTTTAACAATATTTAATAATTGAAAGCTTTATAATTTGAATTTCACTAAATCAAACAAATATTGGATAATAATAAAATTATTAATAATTATAATTACTGATAATAATTATCAATTATTAATTATCAGTAATATATTAGGCCGCCGGGCGGCCAAATCGCACCAATGCCGCCCTACTATCCTATAGAACAATTCATTCCGTCTAGGGCGACTCATTCTATTCTCTCTGAGGTCAGGTAGGTGAAGCGTACATTACTAATTATAAAACCAGAACTAATAATAATAATAATAATAATAATAATAATAATAATGTATTCTTATTATGTATGCACTTATTAATATTTTAATAATTATTAACTGAGAAGAATAATATTAATTATTAACATCTTTATTAATTATTAGTATTTAATTAAACTGGGTTAATTATAATAATAATAATAATTATTATTATTAAGTAATAATTTATTCTTATTATGCATGTACTTAATAATACTTTAATAATTATTGAATGAGAATAATAATATTAATTATCAGTATTTAATTAAACCGGGTTAGGTTTAAAAACAAACTAAATTAATTAATGTTAATTATGATTAACATTTAATAATTAACATTACTTGTATAATTATAAATTAACTATTATGAATTAATATAAATATAAAATAATTATTATTATTAATGTTATTAATTACCAGTATTTAATTTAACTGGATTTGGTTTAAAACCAAACCGAATTAATTAATGTTAATTATAAGTTATAATTATCAGTATTTTTCATTAATTAATTATCAATTTCAACAAATAATTTTAAGTAATTAAATTTTGCTATTAACAATTTTTTAATAATAATCAGTATTATTAGTATGCTAATAAAATATTAATAATTATAAAATCAGTAATAATAATATTATTATTATTCTTATTATGTGTTTATTGATTTTGAAATCAGTTATATTAAAATTACTGATATCAATAATTTCAGCAGTGACGTGAGGAATGAGCAAGGACCTCAAAGGCATGCAGTGAGGTGAGGAATGAGTAAGGACCCACGGACTGAGAGGAATGAGGAGTGAGGAGGTGCCGAGACCGAGAGGAGGGCTACTGGGTTAAGGACCGTTTCCAGATTCCAACTACATTTCAATCACAAATTTTATTTTTTCTTCTTTCTGTAAACTGCACAAAGCCGTTTCTGTAAACTTCCGGCTGAGCATAAACGCAGTCTATCCTATTAACGTCCATGCCACTTCGGCCGGCCATAAACGATATCTGGTGGTCGGCGATCATTAAAACAGAGATTTTACTACTACTGTAATGTACTCAAACAGAGAACTACTGTAAACTACTCGAACAGAGGACTACTATAAACTACTATAAACGGAGATTGAAACAACTATAAAACAAAGAATTTACTAACTCCAAACTGTTGAACAAATAGAGAAATCAAATGAACATTAAATAACTACTAAAACACTAATAAAAAATTAAGCATGATAATACACTAACTGATTGAAAGTTTGTTGAACCGGAGACCTTCATTGCAACACCAATGCTGAATTTAATACTTCTCTGAGTAGTAGAGTTGTTGCAGAATTCTTTGAGTTGCAGACTTCTGAAGTTGGAGAGTTCTCTTAGTTCTTTGAAGTTGGAGGGTACAACTAGAGAATTGGACACCTTGAGAGTTATCTGTGTTCTAGACTTCTCTGAAGTTTAGAGTTTGGCAGAGACGGTTGAATATGGAAAGTTGGTTAGAGTGAATGTGCAAGAAGAAGATTGAAAATTGTTTCATATTGTGGTTTTTTTATGAAGAGATTGAGTGGGAACTTCCTACTTCTCACGTCTCAAGAAATACAGTATGTGAAAGCACTAAGAGAAAAAAAAAAAAAAAATCAGAGATGGCCATGTGTCTGTATGGTAATTGGTTTTAGACTTTATGGGTCTCTTTCTTGTAAGACAGGTGTCTGAATGGAGGAGCGCCACATGTTAGGCTTTGGCCTGAAATCATTACTTATATATATATGTGGCCCATCGATAGTGGGATGCTATCTGTTATACAATAACAAATCTTATGACCACCAGAGTTACGAATTCACACATGCGCCCTACAAAGTGCCTCAAAAATGCCCACATGCACATCTCAGCGTGAATTGGGAAGATGATGTGCATGTGGGCGTTTCAGGGTAGGGGTGAGAAAAAAACCGAAAAATGAGACTGGCCTAAATTGAATCGAAAAATCGATTAACCATATCGGTTAGTTCGGTTTCAGTTCGGTGTTTTTAAAAAGTTGAAGGCATTGGTTTGGTTTCGGTTAACCAAAACAGAAAACCAACGGTTAATCAAAACGATTAATATACAAATTCTTTTATATATTTTATATATATTTATGTATATTATATTATATATATTTTTATATTTTTTATATATTATAAATTAATAAATATGCATTATATATACAAATATATATTTATAATATATAATATTTTATTTATTATTTAAAATATAATATTTTATATATTTATAATTTTTATTATATATTTTTATAATATATATTGTAAAAATTATAAAAACAAAAAAAAAATGACGAACCAAATTGATGGTTAACCGAATCGATCAGCCAATTAACCGATAGATTTTGGTTCAATTCTGATTACCAGTTTTCCAAAAACCGATACTACCAATTCAGTTACAAAATATGCCCCATGGTTTGGTTAACCAATCTAACAGTGAGCACCCTTATTTCTGGGATGCGCTTTGTGGGGGGCAGATGTGAACTCCACAGTAACAACGTTATGGTGCATGTTTATACGAGTAGTCCAAACCTTGAGTTCACTCCGGGCTTCCTCAAGCAATATCTAATATTGGACTTGTTTAGATGGCTAGTTTCCAAACCAAGACCTATGTTAGTTTATTTATATTACTAGCGGGGGGCCCGTATGTTGCACGGGCTTTGATAAGCAAAATTGGAGAAGGATGAGTTGATCTCCCAATTGGGCTTACTTTAAGTCAATTCGAAACATTAGTTTTCATAACCAGTTATTCATGATAATCATTGGTAATTTCTGACAATTTGTGGCAATTTCTGATAACTTCTAGTAATTTTTGGTAATTTTTAATTATTTAGTAATTATTTATATATTATTAGAGATAATTTCTAGTAGTTTCTGTTGTTTTCCTAATAAATTGAAAATTATAAGAAGTTTAAGCTATTTACTAATAATGTCTGGTAATTTCTGGAAATTACTGGTAACTACTTATAATTTTTAATAATTTATAGTAATTTCTAACAACTACTAAAAATAACAAATAATTTATGGAAATTACCAATAATTTCTGACAATTTCTGGAAATTTTTTATGACTTCTAGTAATTAATGGTAATTTTTGATAATTTACTTATAATTAATAACTTATAATTACAGATAATTTATGCCAATTACAGACAATTTCTAGTTATTTCTGTTATTTTTCGGGTAAATTAAAATTACTGTAACTTGTTATGTTTACTAATAATTGTTGGTAATTTCTAGTAATTTTTGTTATTTTTCTGATAAGTTGAAAATTACTGGTAATTTCTTGTAATTTCTGTTGTTTTCCTGGTAAATTGAAAATTATCAGTATTTTTGGTAATTGCCAAAAGATACACTTAATTTCTGGTAATTACTGATAATAGCAACAATTTATTGATAATTTATGGTAATTTTGAATAATTACTGCTAATTTACCAATAAATAATTCAAGGAAAATAAAAATAAATAATTGAATATATTGGGTAATTTCAATAAATACTGAAAAATTGTAGTTAAATACTGAGAAGAAAAAATCAATAATTAATTACTTATGATTACAGATAATTTCTTCTAATTATACATAATTTCCAGTAATTTCTGTTGTTTTCATAGTAAATTGAAAATTAGTCGTACTTTCTGGTAATTTTGAATAGCTACATTTAATTTCTGGTAATTAATGATAATAGCAATAATGATATTTTCTTGGTAATTTTCATTAATAACTGATAATTTACCGATAAATAATTTGAGGAAAATAACAATAGATTATTGAAGATTTCTGGTAATATTGAGAAGAAAAAATCAATAGTTAAAACATAATTACTATTAACTTAATAATTAAACATTTTTCAATTATGACTACTAATTTTTGGCAATTCATAATAATTATTAATATGAACTCAACGTTAAAGAAGACAAATAAAAAACAATAAATTATTGATAATTCCTAGTAATTTTCAATAAGTTCTGCTATTTTATTGATAATTTCTGATAAAATTGGTAATAGAAAAAAAATTACTAACAATATCTGGTAGTTTTCAATAATTCTTAATAATTTACTCTTAAATACAATAATAATTTTCAATAATTGTTTGTAAATTTTGATAAATTATCAGTAATAATTACTAATAAATTTCAGTAATTAACCATAATTTTTATTAATTTATCAATAGTGAAAGCAAACATTAATTAACCGTAATGAACAAAAAAATTGTTTGCAATAATCAATTACTGTAATAGCAATAATTTACTGATAATATCTGGTAATTTTAAAAAATTCCTAATAATTTACCTTTAAATAATTAAATGGAAATAACAGTAAATTATTGATATTTTCCAGTGATCTTCAATGAAAGAAAAATGAATAAAAATTATTCTAAATTTAATAAAAATATTCAGTAGTTTCTGAATTTATTAAAATAATGAAATATGCCAATATTTATTAAAATAGTCCAATATTTAATTATTAAAATTTTCTAATAATTAATCAACAATAACTATTACTGAATTCAAATTATTAACAAACAATAATTAACAATAAAAAAATAATTAACAAACAAAAATTTTCTAAATGAATAAACAAACCATAATTAAGAAGAAACAACAATTAATTATTGAATTCGAATCCATAATTAATAAGGAACTATAATCAATCACTGAATTAATTTCTAAAAAAGGGGAAATGGGCTGATTATAATTAATCACTAAATTAATTTCTAAAAGAGAAATTGTCTAAAACTCACCATGAGTTTTCAGCATTTCTCTTAAACTCACCACAACTTTTCAAAATGTCTAAAACTCACCATGTCACTAACTTGACATTAACTAGACTAATGAGTGTTAATATATGCTGACATGGACACCTTTGTTAAGAAGCATTAATGGTGCACTAACAGAATGTAAGTTTTAGAAAATAAAAACTTACTGACATGGTGTGTTTTAGACATTTTGAAAAGTTGTGGTGAGTTTAAGAGAAATGTTGAAAACTTATGGTGAGTTTTAGACAATTTCCCTTTCTAAAAAAATAAAAAAAAAAGATAAAAATGGATACGACATTAAAACCCGACTTGATTATCAATTCTAGGTCACCTTCTTCACCCAATTAACAGTTTCGTCGTCCGTTCGATAGAGCGACAACAGTAATGTTTTCAGGGCCTCTCAGGTGGCTCAAATGGGTGTGTTTTTTCACTAATATTTCCATTTCTTTTGATAGGAATTGATTAAAAGTATTAAAGAAATTATTTAAACAACTAAAAAAAGAATTGAAAAATAGGCGAATGATTGCAACTGATACAGAGAAGGGTTGAGTGGTGGAGTTCTTTAACAGATGACTTACAGTCATTGCTCCACTTCAACAGAATGGTAGGGTAGCTCCATGGTTCAGTCATCTATTACTGTCATTGCTGGACTAAGTGATGACTATAACAGAAATGACAGGGTTGAAGGAGAACCGAATGACTAATACAATCATTCCTCGACTAAGCAATGAATGTAACAGAGGATTTACAGTCGTTGCTTGACTAAGTGATTGATTGTAACATGTTTGCTATGCTGATTTAGGCGTTTAGCACCTATTGGTAAGAACTACAGGAAAGCTCACTAAATAGTGGAAAATGGCATCTTAAACAAATCCAAAACAGGGATGTTGAATAGTGGATCTGAAGAAGAAGAATGGGAGAAAAACCCCAATGGAGTAGGGAAGAAAGGAGGGAGGATGGGAATATTTGAAAAGTTTCCTTCCGAGATACAATGGTGATTACATGTCCATCTAAGATACTGTGATTTAGGTCATTAGGTGTAATAGGATGGTTGGTATGTATTTAGATGGTTTAGACATCCCTTGCCACATGGTCTATTGGGAGGCTAGGAGCGAGAAGGGAGGAAAAAGAGAGTGAATGAGAGAGCTAGGAAGGGGTAAGGGAGAAAGCAGAGCTTTAAGGAGAAATGAAAGAAAGGAGAATTGGAGGAGAGGTTGATGATATGAACTTAATCGATATATAATATAATAGTAGATGTTAATTTATTTTATATTTAGGAAAAGGGTAGTTGAAATGTTGTCTCCATTGACTTTTTAATTTGAATTTGGAATCGGAGGTTTTTACTAATTACTCGTTTACTTTTAAATCTATTATGCAGAAAAGATATGGTATGAAAAGAGTTTTGACCAATGAAAATCCACCCATGAATTTTGATAAATAACAACTTATTTGTTACCACGATTATGATTCCAGTTTATTGGTCAATTATTTTATAGATGTTATATCTTTTTCATATCATAGTCGAACCCCATAATAATAATACATATAATCTAGGAGCCCCACATTGGAAACATCTCCTTTACCGTTCATAAGGAGATGTTCCCAAAGCATGGATGTATTTGTTGTATGGCCTGGGTACGTAGCTACAATGATAGTGCCAGTCATTAATAGAAGAGTCTGATAGAATAAGAGCATGAAAAAAGGTGGTTCAAGAGACCACATATGAGTGCTTGTAATGCTACAATCATGCTTTTCTAGACGATGCATGTGCAACACTTTTACAACATCTGGGCATGTGAGAAAACTTGTACATTGGAAATGAGGTATTGAAACTTAGGCCTCGTTTGTTTTTCAGTAAGTTATTCATTCGGGTAAATGTACTTACCTAGGTAAGTCTTTCTTGGGAAACACTTACCCAAGTAAGTGCATTTATCCATGTTCTTTTATTTTCCATGTAAATAAGGCAATGAACATTTGGGCATTTTTATCCTATTCAAGTGTTTCCAACTTTCCCCTCAGGTGGGAAAGTTATTTACCCACTTAGGAGTAGGGGTGCAATCCGATCTTATTTGGTCAAATTCGGATTGCCCATGTTCAAATCTTCGGATATAGGATCGGATAATAGGATCCGATCAGAAATCGGATCAGATTCGGATCACCCCCTATTCAATCCAATATATATTATTTATATTGTATTTTTATAAATTTGATATATTTATTTTTTTATAAAAAAACATGTATATATATGATGAAAATAATTAAAAACACTCATTTTTTTGTTTATTATTTAAATTTGTATATTTTATTTTTCTTTTAATAATTTGTTAATTTTTAAAGAAAACAAGTTGGACCGGATCATATCCGAAGATCTAACTTACCGATAGGATTCGAATTCAGATCAAGACCTATCAGATCTAGTTGGATCTTTGAATCGGATCAAATCCAAAATGAACAATGTCAGATCGAATTTGGATGTACCCTGATTCGAATCCGATCTGATCTGTTTGCATCCCTACCTAGGAGATGGGTATCAATTACCTGGGTAAGTGACACCCAGGAAAATAAACTTTTCTTGGTTTCCACATAAATCTGAGAAAAGAACATGGGTTTCTTGGTCAATGAGATTTTGCATTGACCAACTTTCCTCCTCTCAAAATCCAAAAAAAGAATGCCCCCTTACTACAATCTATAATGATATTGGCAATACACCAATGCTGTGAGGAATGCTCTACCAACAAAAATTTGACTAGAGATAAATAATCACTCTCAACAACTATACATTGGAGGGCTAGGATGAAGTAGGCACAACATTGTAAGCACATTCAATGAGCACTTTAAATGTTGTGCCTACTAGATCCAGTCCGTACATTGGATACATAACTCTCTTACAAATTGAAGTGTTCCTCTGATGAAACCAGATTTGCTCCTCACAAAATGCATGCCATACCAAACTCACAACGTTTTCAACCACATACTTTGAAAACATTTCCCATGCTTGATGTTGTCATTCATGGGAAAATGTTCCCAATGCACAGCTGCTATGTGTTGTAAGGTTGGTGTGAGGCACGTCTATGAATAGCAATCTGATTTCTCCTAGGATGGTCAATCTTATGCAAGTCACTAATAGAGTTTAATGGCTCTACTCCTGCACTCTCACTTGAGCTAGAACCATAAACATTGAGGCCCTGTTTGCTTTTCGATCGGTAAGTTACTTACCTGGGTAAATACACTTATCCGAGTAAGTGCGCTTATTCATGTTCTTTTATTTTTCAGGTAAATAAAATAATGACCATATTAGCCATTAAAATTCTATTATTAAAAGGGGCATTTTTGTTCCATCCAAGTGTTGGCAACTTTCCCATGACGGAAAAGTTAATTTATCCACCCAGGAAAATAAACTTTCCCTGGTCCCCACATAAATTTGAAAAAAGAATATGGGATTCTTGGTCAATAGGAACCAAAAAATCCCATTGACCAACTTTCCTCCTCTCAAAATCCCAAAAACGAATGCCCCGAATTTCAAGAACCAATGGGATGTTGGTGACTATCAAGTTACAACAATTGGTGCTTTCAATAACTTATGAGAGGGAGCAAAAGAAGATGTAGGTGTGTGTAGCAGTTCCACTTCCATTCAGCAAGATGGGCTTGGGCTGAGATAATAATGTCCTAAGAATTGAACTCATAAAATTGGTACTCACACCCACCTCAAAGCCCTTGCAGCCATGTGTTGGAAACATCTCCCATGAATATAAAATACTAGGGAGATGTTCCTGATTTGGGGCTGCAAGGGCTGTGAGGTGAGTGTATGGACCAATTTTGTAAGTACGGTTTGAACTCTTAAAATGGCAACCCTTTATAACTTTTCTAAACCGTAAAGCTCCCAATCATCATGAGAGTCAATTCGAACATGGAAAGCAAACCAAACCAGTTTCATACATGGCACCTCATGAAGCAATGAGTGGATGCATGTTTAAGGTTAAAAACCATACCAGGCAATTGCTTTCAACATGAATAGAAAGCTTGATAAGATTTGTTGACAGAGGACCCCTGAAATGCACCTCCATATATAAGAACAAATGAAACCTTAGCGGGATGTGCTTAAACTTCCAAAAGTCTTCCCATGTGCGGCTGGGACAGGGCCGACAGGCAATAAACCTGGAGGAAGTGGAAGCCTCATTTTGAACTAAGGTTTTGTAAAGAGATCAGGATGAGAAGTTACCCAACTTTGTCTAGGTCCAAACCATAGAATCTTCGAAGTCATCCTATCATATTGGTTGCGCCGAGTAGAGAGAATACAATCTCCAATGAAGGAACCAAAGATCTGAAAATTTTACTACGATCCAATACTTTGTTTAAGGGATCAATAAGAGAAGCCACTCTCGAGTCATCACAATTTGAAGGAAAAGGATAAAGCTTGTTCTCATGGGAAAATGAATCGAGTCCTTTAGAATGCTAGCCCAAGTAGAAGATGAGCAAGCAAGTTGATGGGCTGTCCATAATGTGTCACCCCTCCGAATGTACTAAAAATTCGAGCCCAACATCTATACCTTTCACATTCCAACCTCCAGCCCAGCTTCATGACAAGGGAGATTGTTTTTTAAATACATGTCCCAAACCCAAGACCTCCTTCATACAAAGGTCTAAAAAGTTGATCCCGCCCCTTGAGATATATGTCTTCTGTCATATCGTTCCAACTCCACCAAAAATCTCTTGCAATGTTGTTCAATTTCTGGCCAATGCTTCTAAGAAATAACTAAGAAGCCACAAAATGTAGGTGTTGTTCAATTAGTAAAGTTTATAAGGTTCTTTATGGGACTGGATGGATTGGATACAAAATCATGCATAGCGGTCTAGGCAACTTATCACCAGTGAATACACCAACATTCCATACCCATGAAGCCCACATGGAATCCACACCTTATACAAAATATTGTTGCGCTTATTCATGATGAGAATTTCAAATCCACTAGTCGATCAAAGAGTGCAATAACCAATTTTGACAATGTTAGTCACTCTACTCCCTAACCAGTTTTCTTCAATGCTGGTCACACGTCACCCCAACTAGGTTTATCTAGAGTTTTAGTCATACCTCACCTTGTAGGTTGAACAATGCCAAGAGGGTTCCGGGCATTAAAAATCTCAAATAAACCAAAAATATGCAAGAAAAAAAATCATTCCAAAAGTGAAACTGACCTAATCGCTGGTGAGTTTATAGCTTATTCGATGGTCATCGGTCGCTCCCAGAACAGGTGCCACCGCTAGGATGTTCAACCCTATTCAAATGAGGAAGATGAGGGTCTTGAGAAGATGCAAGGGTACTTTGGGTATTAAAAAATAAACTCTCAAGTTGTTTTTTTAATAAGCACTTCTTTTTTAAATAATCACTTTTTCCTTATTTTTTACCAAATACCAACAAGTGCTTATTTTCCACTTAATATATAGTTGCAACACTTATATTAAGTACTTATAAAAAATACTTATTACAAGCGAAATCAAATAAGGCCTTAGTCATACCTCACCTTATAGGTTGACATAGTGCCTATACACTAAGCAAGACCCCACCGACTCTCATAATCAACAAAGTTCCAAATTGTCTATAGTGAAGAACACAATAAAACCCTTCTCGATTAAATGTTTCAACATAGCTCAACCCCACTCAACTCTACAAGAACCAAAGATTCAAAGTCTTTCTAAAATGGATTCACCAATTTAGCTCAGTTTTTGAAAAATTTTCTTTTCAAAATCTCCCTCTTATTTTTCTTCTTATGATTTTCAAAGACTTTTAAAAAGTTATCACCAAATTGATCTAGATGGGCTTTTTAAGTAGGGATGGCAATTTCACAAGAACTTTCGAACACCCGACCATCCCAAACTTATAGGACCAATTTATCAAAAGCCCATAGGGTTGGGTTTTGACCTCCAAACCTAATATCTAAACCCAATTACATTTAATGTGAGTCCCCACTCCCAATAACAAATTTCACAGTACCTAAATCCAATTATATTTAATAAAAATTTAACAAAAAATACTTAACAAAATATAAAATAGAGAATAAATTAGAAATTTTATTTCATTTGAATTTTAATAAAAGTGGAAATAATAGAGAAGAATTAGAAATATAAGTGAAGGAGAGCATAGAACATATATTGAACTAATTAAGGAAAAAAGTGAGAAACATGAATTGTAGGAGAAGAGAGAGAACCCAATAGAAAAGGAGAGGGTGCTGAGATGGCAAATTAAGAGTAATGGGATGGAGGAAAGAGAGAGAGTCAAGGAGAATCTAGGATTTTCCCAAGAAAAAAGATTAATATATGTAATTTTCCACAAATAACTCATAATTGAATAAGGTCCATATTTTTCAACCCTACAACCACCCTCAATCCAACCGAATTTTTAAAAAGTTTGTTTCGGGCTAACTGGCCCAAGTCGTGCCTAGGTATGCTTGTGCTTGCTCAAAATTCTGTTAATCCCATTCCAATTAACCCGGCTGGGTCCCATTCCATGCTTTTTATTGAAAAACAATTGGCTCCTTCAATGAAAGTGATGTTATTTATTGATGATGCCACATAGGTATCATTTCAAAATTTTCTCTCTTGCTCTTTTGCATACATCCAAAATAAATAATGAATTTTGGTTTATGTGTATGTCAAATATTTATAAAAATTATGTTTTGAAGCTTTCACAAACATCAAATTTTTATTTATTACGCTAAAATGGCGTCTAATTGTCACAAACGATTACAATTATTGCATTTTTCGGTTTTACCGACAAATAAAGTACAAACGTTTATTAATAAACATAAACGATACCAAATCGAAGCCTTTACAGCCGTGTATTGCAAATATATCTGTATCTATATGCATTTTTTCATAGAGATATTCTCAATGCAAGACAGGAAGGGACTGGGCGAGCACGGTCTGTTTACGACCGAATCCGATTTCGGCGCCACTTTACACAAATTTGGCGTTTGAACAGAAAATCAGAGCGAGAGCAGAGAGAGCGAGAGAGAGAGAGAGAGGTGCTAGCAAACTCTGCAATGTCGATAAAAGAGTGGATTAACACCAACGAGAGCGCCAAAGAAATGCTTGAAAGGGTTTTAACAGAACGTCCTTTCTTGCTTCTCCCTCCTCTTCACCGTGTTCCCCTACGTGTCGGTAACGTCGTTGAGATCGTGGGCCCTTCTCCCTCCGCCAAAACCGAGATTTTAATTCAGGTATCCTCTTCTGCATCAGTCATCTTGTCATCGTTTTCTTCTCATTTGTTGATACATAATTGGCCAATGTGACAAAATCCCTAGGACTGTTGGAATGACAAGCTCTTTTGTCAATTCGCAGGTAAACTTTTTTCTTTGGCAGCGACGTGGAAGCCTGGTACTATTGGAACACGTCAAACCAAGTCGGTTAACCTTTAGGACCCTAAAATTTCTCTTTTTCTTTGTCTATCACTTTGCTTCGAATCCGATCACGATCTTTTGCGGGAAAGTCACATTTGGTTATTCGAATGCAAAGCATGTACAATTTGTTGCATGCATTATAACTTGATTGTATTTCGTATGACTTGTCAAATGAGGTTCTGATTAATTCATAGTGTTTACAGTTGAATTTAAGAGAAAGCTAGAATATTAATGTTTACAGTCCAGAGAATGAAAGAACAGGCACCATTGATCACTTCTACAATGTAAAATCATATAAATGTTGACATTCCTTTGAGTTGCTTCCTACCAAAAATATCGATCATCGACAATCCTTGACAATGATCGGATTAGTTTCAAGAATCATTGGGGAAGCAGGGATCGTTCATTGACAATGCCTTTTGATATGAGGAAATAAGATAGGATTAGTTTCAAAGACCCAGATGTCAATGTCATCAGGCTAAACTTAACAGGAAGCCTGTTGCTCCTTTTCTCAAATTATTGGATGTCTGTGTCACTGTGTCCTCTAGAGTTATTTTTTCCCCTCAAGTTTTAGCTTAGATTGTTAAAGTCATACACTTGGTAAACTAATGCTTTATGTAACAAATGTGCTACATGCAGGCTGCAATCAGTTGCGTCCTTCCCAAACAGTGGAATGGTGTGCATTATGGTGGGTTGGAGCGTCTAGTTATGTACATTGACTTGGATTGTCGCTTTGACATTCTACGCCTCTCACAATCGCTAAAGCTGCGCATAATGGAAACTAAAAGTATGTTTCATTTTTCCACTTGTTATTAGACTTTCTTCTATTGTTTTTAAACTCTTTGTTAATGTCAGGTTTCTAGGTTTAAATTTGCATTTTATTTGGACTTGGTTTCTTTTAGTGGGCTTTTTTTTTTTCTATTGACTTCTTGTTAATGTTATTTGAGGTCAATCTAGAATTGTCTTTATTGTTTTATGTTTTGTCACAATTCTGTTCCCTAATTACTTGAATCATATGTTGAATGCCCCCTCCCAATTATCATGGTGGATTTAGGCACTGGGATTGGGGTCAAGAATGCCGCATTGGTGCTTCTTTGGAAACTTGAGGATGGAATTCAGACAGTGCTTTTATGACATCATTTCATATATTTTTTTCTCCTTTCTTTTTTGGTTCATAATGGTAAAAGTATTTTGTTGATAATAAATAGAGGTGCAATGTGGGGTTATGGCCCACTTTTGCAGGCCACCCGCACTGTAGAGAGCCATGCCTGCCTAGCATGAATCCCCCAAGAGGGAAAGCCTAGCATGGCCCAAGATGCTGGCCTAGTGGGCTACAGGCTGGCACAATTTTTTTTTAAGAAAAATTGAATTTAATTAACAAGATAGACAACAAGTTCAATAAAAAAATGCTTTGGCTGATTGTCTAGCAAAGCAAGGGGTAGCTAGGGAACTTTTGTATTGGGCACAATTGTAGTTTGGTTTTGTTTTGTTCTTTGTTAGGAAAGGTTGCAGCTCACACCTCTCCAAGGGATACTTGTATTAGCTTATTTCTTGATCTAATAAAAGAATTATTTATCAAAAAATTCAATAAAAACTTAAAATTTAATTTCATATGAACTTTGATGTATACAGTTGTTTATATATGAAATAATAAAATGGAATGAAAAAAATCACAATAAAGTTGAAAATAAAAATTTATATACATACATACATATATATATATATATATATGTGTGTGTGTGTGTGTGTGTGTGTGTGGGCTGTGCTAGCTCACAACCATTTTCCTGAAAGAGCTTTATTGAAAATCTTCAACCTTCTAATCCCTAGCTCACCGTCTTTCTTTTCCTTGCAGACCTTATCCCATTTAACTAAGTGGAATTTCTTCTCAGTACCTTTTAACTCTCCATAAGAACTCCTTTTGCATTTTTTCAGTTGAACTTATCACAGAATCTGGTGCCTTTAAATGTGAAAGGTAATATACCGGGAGATTGGATAGCACTCTTTATAGGAGTAATCCTTCCACCAGGAGATAGATACCTCCCCTTCCACCCTGCCAGCCTTTGATCTATCCTATCAAGAACCGGTTGCCAAGTTGAAGAGACTGAAGCTTTCACCCCAATAGGGAGACTGAAATAAGTAAAAGGAAAATCCCCCATGAAACAGCCCAAAGATGTTGCACAATCCTACAAAAGAGAATCTAGGATATCACCCACTCCAATCATTACACTCTTCTTCAAATTGATTTTTTGTCCTACCAATATTTCATAAAATCCGATGATCACTTTTAAATTCAGCACTTGCACATTGATGCATCCAGGAAAATCAATGTGTCATCCACAAACTGAAGGTGAGTAATGGAAACTCTATTTCTTCTTGCTTTAAACCCTTCAAACATCCTAGTTTCTGCTCCTTTACATAACAAGTGGCTTAGAACTTCTGCCACCAAAACAATCAACCAAGGTGGCAATGGATCACTTTGTCTCAAGCCCCTTTGGGCTTGAAAATAAGGCGTGGATATACCATTGACAAGAACTGAAAAAGAGACAAGAAATGCATGTAAGCATCCAACTTCTCCACCTTTCCCCAAACCCATCCTTGCCAAGATATATTCTAGAAATCCCCATTCCACATGATCATAAATATTGAGCTTGCAAACTAAACCTTGTTGTCTGTTTTTCAATTTTGAGTTAACACATTCACTTGCAGTCATCACCCCATCAAGAATTTGCCTGCCTTTCACAAAAGCCATTTGGTTTGGACCCACAGCATCATGTAAGATAGATCTTAATCTTCTAGATAGCACCTTAGCAATGACTTTGTAGGGACTTGAGATCAAACTGATTGGTCTAAAGTCCTTGACTCTAGATGCCCCTTTCAATTTGAAATCAGAGATATAAAAGTTACATTTCCACTCCTCTCAATGAACTTTTCTTTCCAAAATTCATTCATCATCCTCAATACATCCTCCTTTAGCACATGCCAACAACTCATGTAGAAAGAGATATTGAAGCCATCTGGACCTGGAACCTTGTCACTCTTCATAATATTTATTGCTGACCATACTTCCCTTTCATCAAACTTCCTTTCCAATCAGTCCCTTAAGCCTTCTCTAATCCTACCCAGTTCTACATCATCCAAGAAAACCTTCTACTTGGGGTAGCCTTGTACCAATTGATATAGAAATTTCTAATTTCCTTTGTCTCTTCTTTTGGATCATTAATGATTTTATTTTCCTCCTCCAATCTATAGATGAAATAATTTCTCCTTCTACCTCTTGTTTGATGATGAAAGAAGGCAGTTTTCTTATCTCCCTCTTTTAGCCAAAGTGCTCTAGGTTTTTGTCTCCACATGACTTCTCCCATATGAATCACCTCCAATAATTCCCCTCTCACACTCTCCTCCCTTTTGCCTTCCCTAGATAAGATATCCCTTTCCTCTGATCTCCAAATCTGCCATTTTTCTGAGCAATTCAACTGTTTTGATTGCAATATTCGTGAAGACCTCTCTGTTTCAAACTTTTAAATCCTCTTATAGAGCCATCAGCTTCCTCATCAAAATTAAATGTGCCCTTCTTTCAAAGTGATAACTCCTCCATTTCTCTTCCTCAAAGGCCACAAAAAAGAGGGTGTTTAAGTCACATATATTCAAATCTAAAAGGTTTGGCTCATATCAAGTTTGAGAAATTTTCTCAAGAGGATCGACTTCTGATTTGATAAAGCAGAAGTCAGAGTTTCCTGAACCAAGTCTGAGAAAAATTCCTCCCACTCTCCATTAAAAAGAAATGTATCCAGTCTCCTCAAAATAGGTGGATCTTTGCCATTTGACTATGTATAGTCTGACTCTAGCTTGTTACAATTAATGGTGCTTTTGGTGACCACAAGGGGGACATCTCATTGGCATTTTCATGGTCAATAGGCTTGTGAAACACAATAAGAGCAGAGATGCATGCTTTTCTAAAGGGGTTCAAATTGGCAGAGATTTTAAACCTTCGAAATTTGATTAGGAGATTCACAGGTGATTGTTAGCTGGCTGAAAGGGGAAATGGAAGGCACCAATTGCAACTGAGACATCAGATCTGGGAAGCAAGACAGCTGGTCAACTATCCAGAGGTTTTGGATATCCTGATCTGCAAATTCTTTACAGGTTCATTAACTAGAGGATAAACAGGCAGACATTGATTTGAGGAGGGTATCCATTAAATTAAACACTAAATTTTGTTTGATTTCACTCTCTGATCCTCGAGGCAGAGTGGTGAGCAACAATGAGCCTGCTCTTTGTTTGCAAATAATTAAAACAGATATATCATATGCCATGCTGTAACAAACCATGTTGATCCTTCATATTATGGACAAAAATTTTCAGTTACCAAGCAAAATTATAAAAGATGGTGAGCACTTATGGCTAAGGACATATAGATCTTCTTTGTGTTCATCTTTGGAATAAATAATAGTCCTCTAGTATTACCACCACCTTTAATGAGCCAAGTGTGGCTGGATATTACTTTTGAAGGTCATGGTCAAATCCAATAGTATAATCCTGCTTGCTCATTTTTGAAACTTTGTTTGAATGCAATAGAATGATTGGTTATGAAGGAGACGAAATTGAAACCAAGGATATGTTGAAACATTTCTTCTTATATAATGGACTTTGAGTGCTGCATTTGAAGGGGTTGAGGATATGAAGTGAATACATCTTATAAGACAATGAGGTGAGATTGTGAAGCACTGTTATTTTTTTTCAAGTTTTTCCTCTTTTTGTTATTACAAGGATAAAATATCCAAAAACTTATAAACACTTTTATCCATATATGTAATTATGTATATATAATGGATATAGTTTCTATGTCAAATCAGAAACAAGAAATTCACTTTCTTGCGTCTTTCCTGCTCCTTGTTCATTCTTTTTGCCTTATTATGCTGATCTTATCCTATGTTTTTTCTTATGATATTTGCTCTATGGTATATCATACCAAATCTATATTTTAAAATGTTTTTCTTGGTTCTTTCATCTTTGTTCTTTGTGCATTATTTAAAACTCCATAATGCAATTCTTATACATCCCAATACATTTTTTAGCAAACTAACTATATATGACTTGCATATTCCTACCTTTTGAATGGACGCAAACAATCTAGTTCATTGAATTTATGTTTAAACATGCAGGATCAAGTGATCAAATTGATTGGAGCAGAGAAGAGGGTTTATGTAAATATAAGGAAACGAAGGAAACAATAGCTGATTTTGATGAGGATCTATTCTTAGCTTGCATGAGACGGTTCTTGTATGTTTGTTGCTACAATAGTTTTGAATTTTTGTCTACTCTTAAGGTAAGGAACTCAATGCTTATAGTGTGTCCATCTGGCTATCGTTAAATAGTACTGAAGGATATCATTCTCTTTCCGAAGTACATCTGCTTTCATGGTTTTCCATTCATATGACACAGTGATACAGGATGGGTATGATCCATGGCTGAACTGGAATTAAATTAGAAAAAACTGAATAAGATTGCATGTTTTCGAGAGGGTTTATGTTTAGAGTTTGGGTTTGTGAGGTGTGGCATGACTTTGAGGAACATGGATGAAGTGTTATTAGGGCTAAAAAGGTTGTGTCATTTGAATAGGAGGGCTTTCCATGTCTGAATTCCTACTAAATGCCGAAATTTCTACAGAATAAAAATAAGAAAATTTAATAGGAATTTTTATTGACACTTTAGAGGGGTTTTTAGGATGCTAGAAATTGCACCAAAGATTAGGTGGGGCAATTCTTGGTAAGCTTTTTGTTCATGGGATAAAGAGAACTAGGTTTTTGCAGGTTGGAATGGAAAAATCATTTTACATTGATTTCAGTCCCTTTAAAGTGCTGAACAATTGCTTTTGTTCTTCTGATGGATGAACTGAGAAAACTTGTGATAAAGAACAAGAGAGGGGACAACAGTGACAAAAATAGGGACAATTTCTAGAGTTCTTGCAATCACTCTAGGAGTTTTAGAATCACTCACCAAAAGTTGCACATAGCTAAAAAATAATCTCCAAATTCCATTAGCCATATTTTGCACTCAGAAGTCAAAACACACAGATACATATATAGGATCTGCCAAGTCCAACTTAAGGAAACTCAAAATTTCAGAATTGTAAATAATAAACTTCTGTCCAAATAAAACTTTATAACTCCTAAACTACTTAACCATTGCTGAGGAAAATTTGAACATAAGTTACTAATGACCTAATGAACCAAACCTGAGGGTGGAGGAGCAGCAAAGGAAAATAGACAAAATACCCATACTGTCCAAACTCTAAAGATGCAAAGTTACACGGAATTTAAAAGAACTATTTGGGCTCTATATCACCTGTTTATGAGATATGTAAAGATATATGGTTGTTTATTTTGGACCGATTGATGATGGTTTTGAAAGAATTCAAGGGGATGAGAAGTGTTGCGTTAAGTGGTAGTGGTATGAGATTGTATGGCAATGAGGTATTTATACTTTGTATTCTATTGGGGAATAGGGACATTAGTGTTATCGAAGTGTTGAGTAGTCATTAGCTAGTTGATCAACTCGTTAGATGAGAGTAGGGGTGCAACTTGGGGTCAGAACCAGCAAAGTACTCCCAAGCAGTACCAGTCAACACCCCTGCAAACTGAGTATTTTGGGCTGCCACATTTGCTACATTATGTGCTGTATCAGGCTTCTTCTGACCCTGCACCTTATCCTATTCTTGGTTCTTTACAGCCCACTTTGGCCTCCCATGGAGCTCCCAACATGTGTCCCATGTATGTCTTGAATGCCAACAGTGGGTACAAAACAACTTGTCCTTATAATCAACCTTCTTGGAGTCATTTTTCTTTTCCATATTGTTACCAGCCATTGCAGCTAATGCTGCCTATTGCTCCCCTTCAGTTGTAACCATCACACTCCGTCTACTTTCCTCTGACTGAACCAGGGCATACACCTCTTGAACTGAAGACAACTCTTTACTCCCTAAAATCTGAACTTTAAGAGGTTCATATATGGGGTTTAGTCCCAACAAGAAAGCAAAAACTCGTTGCTGAGAAATCAACTTTTATAGGCTTTAGCATCATCATCATGTTTCTATTCTATAGCTTGATAGTGGTCCAACTCCTTCCATACTGAAGTAAGGGCTGAATAATAGGCTTGAAAGCTAAATTACTGTAGCCGAAGTAGTAGAAAAGAGAAGAAGAAGAAGAAGAGATGCTGGAATGTCGAACTGCCCTGCTCAGTCGACAGTACTATTATTTATATTATGGTGTAGTACAATGATACAGGAAGTTACTAGAATGCCCCTGATTAGTGATGGGACACCCAGACAACTTAAAACATTAAACAGGATTAGGCCCATTAACAAAGGCCCAGTACAGGACAACTTAAACTTAAGTATAGGCTAATAAGAACTCTTATCAGCCGAATACTCGTACATACAAAGACTTCAATCCAACACTCCCCCTCAAGCTAAGCATGGATATCAATCATGTTTAGCTTGCCAAGCATGTCCCTAAACTTTGCTGCTGCCAGCCCTTTAGTCAGTACATCCGCAATTTGCATCTCAGATGGAGTATAAGGCACACAGAGTTCACCCGAGACAATTCTTTCTCTAACAAAGTGCCGATCAATCTCAATATGTTTTGTCCTGTCATGCTGCACGGGATTGTTGGCAATGTTGATGGCAGCTTTATTGTCACAATACAGCCTGAGAGGACCTTCAGCCTTAATGCCAAGTTCATTAAGAAGAGTTTTGAGCCATAAGAGTTCAGCAACCCCGTGGGCCATAGCTCGATACTCTGCTTCTGCACTTGATCTAGCCACTACATTCTGCTTCTTACTGCGCCATGTGACCAGGTTTCCTCCCACAAATGTACAGTAACCCGAGGTTGACTTCCTGTCTCCAACAGACCCAGCCCAATCTGCATCAGTGTAGGCTTCAATTTCAATTCTATTGTTTTTCCTGAAGAGAATTCCCTTCCCTGGGCAAGTCTTCAAGTACTTGAGAATCCTTTCAACTGCTTTCATATGAGGAATCTTTGGAGAGTGCATAAATTGACCGACAACATGCACAGCATAAGCAATATCTGGCTGAGTGAGGGATAAGTATATCAGCTTCCCTACCAATTTTTGGTATCTCTCTTTATCACAGTAGTCCTCCCCTACTGATTCCTGCAGGCCATGGTTCTGTTCCATTGGAGTATCTGCTGGCCTGCACCCCATCATGCCTGTTTCCTCTAGGAGGTCAAGAACATACTTCCGCTGACATATGTAGATTCCCTCTCTTGACCTGGCAACTTCAATCCCAAGAAAATATCTCAAATGACCCAAGTCTTTGATCTCAAATTCAGAAGCTAGAAACTCCTTCAGTCTTTTTATCTCTTCTAAGTCATTCCCGATAATTACCATATCATCCACATAAACAATGAGTGCAGTAAGTTTGCTATCTTGTCTCCTTATGAACAAGGTATGGTCTGCACCACTCTGAGTGTACCCCACTTTCTTCATGGCCCCACAGAGCCTCTCAAACCATGCACGGGGAGATTGCTTCAACCCATATAATGCTTTCCTCAGTTTGCACACCTTTCTACTAAAGTCATAGCCTGGTGGAGGTTCCATAAATACCTCTTCATGAAGGTCACCATTTAAGAAGGCATTCTTCACATCCAGCTGATGAAGTTCCCATGAAAAATTTGCTGCTAGTGACAATAGAACCCGAATTGTGTTGAGCTTTGCTACCGGGGCAAAGGTTTCTTTGTAATCAATCCCTTCTTTCTGAGTAAACCCCTTTGCCACAAGTCTGGCCTTGTACCTTTCAATGGACCCGTCCTCCCTATGCTTTACAGTAAACACCCACTTGCACCCAACAGTGGTCTTCCCCTCTGGCAGATCCACTAATTCCCAAGTTCTTGCTTTCGTTAGGGCTTTCATCTCTTCATTCATAGCTTCTTTCCACCTTGGATCAGACACAGCCTCTGAGTACCTAGAAGGAACACGCACAAAGGAAAGAGCAGACACAAAGGAGTGATAGGTAGGAGATAAATGTGAGTAAGAAACAAAATCAGCAATGGGGTGCTGGGTGGTGCAAGAGCGGATAGGCTTACGGAGAGCAATAGGAAGATCCAAATCAGAAGTATGAGAGTTGAAATTACCTTGGATTGTAGAGACAGATTGATCCGAGTCTAGCTGGTTGCTGTCATGAGGTTGAGGACCCCTTTTTCTTCTGTTGTATGTATCTCTTTTTGTTGCCTACTGGAGCCTTCAAGAACATCTGCAGCATCAGGAGAGGTAACCGGCACAGTGGGAGCCTCACTGGATTGACCCGGAATGTCACAACAAGGAGTAGGAGGAGAGGATGGAAGACCCGAGGTAGATAGGGGAACAAAAAAGGAGGGAGAATGAGAATCCTCTTCCATCCCACTAGTCTCCCCCTGAAGAGGATTCTGAGAAGACTGAAAATAGGGTTGAGACTCAAAGAACACCACATCTCTGGTGACATACTTTCTCTTGGAGACAGGGTCATAACACTTGTAACCCTTTTGTGTAGGAGAGTACCCCAAGAAATATTCCCTTTGTAGCATTAGGATCCAACTTAGTCTTCTTTGGATCCTTCACATGTATGAAACATATACAGCCAAAGACCCGAGGAGGAAGGGGAAAGTCTGGAAGAGTGGGGCACAAAACAGAGAAAGGGGTTTTCATACCCAACACCTTAGATGGCATCCGGTTTATCAGATATGATGCAGAAAGTACAGCTTGAGACCAGTATTGCTTGGGGACTTTGTGTTGGAATAGTAAGGCTCGAGCTGTCTCCAATAGATGTCTATTCTTGCGCTCAGCAACCCCATTCTGCTGAGGAGTATAAGCACAGGATGACTGATGTAGTATGCCAGCATCTTCTAGGAATAAGTTCAAGGATTTTTCAAAGTATTCAGCAGCATTGTTTGACCTGAATTGCTTAATCTTCTTATTAAACTGTGTTTCAATCATCTTGCAAAATGCCATAGTTATCCGTGGTACTTCATCCCGTCCTTTTAACAGGTAGATCCATGTACAACGAGAGTAGTGGTCAATAAAATTGATAAAGTACCGGAAGCCATCAAAGGAAACAATGGGTGAAGGGCCCCAGACATCAGAATGAACCAAATCAAAAGGAGCACAAATTTCATTGCTGGAAATTGGATACACAGTTCTACATTGTTTTGACATTTGACATACTTCACAGGTTAGACTCTGACTTGGAATGCCCTTAAACAATTCGGGAAATAACATTTCTAATGAGGAGAAAGACACATGACCTAGCCTAGCATGCCAAAGATGCAGCTTAGCTATTGACTCCACACTTTCCGGATTACTAGCAACAGATGCTTGTAAGGTTGAGCCGATGTCTGCATCAAGGTAGTAGAGGCCTCCATACTCATGACCACACCCAATCGTTCTCCTTGTCAATCTGTCCTGGAAGACACAATGAGTAGGAAAAAAGGTTATACTACAGTTCAAATTTTTGGTAAGTTTTGAAACAGACAAGAGATTTGAGGTAAGACTGGGAACATGTAAAACTGATTTAAGAGAGAGGTCCTTGCTTAGGTCAACAATTCCCTTTCCAGAGATAGTGGAGAAAGACCCATCAGCAACTCCCATCTTATCCTGATCAGACAACAAATGATATGAAGAGAATAGGGAAGACATATGTGTCATATGGTCAGTAGCACCGGAATCAATAACCCAAGAAGTAGAGTCAATAGAGCAAGTGGCACTGAAGGCAGAGGCTGTACCTGATCTAGCAAGAGATGTAGAAGCAAAAGAATTTTTTCTTAGACGGGCTAATGCCCTACTAAGGATCTCAACCTCACTAGCAGTGAAGCCCAATGTACTAGTTCCAGAGGAATCAACAACCTGTTCCAGAGGAATCAACAACCTGTTCCAGAGGAATCAACAACCTGTTCCAGAGGAATCAACAACCTGTCCCATAGGAGAAGAAGACATTGTTGGTGTATTTTGTGAGTTGTCATCATTGTTGCTGGCGACAAAATTCCCACTTGCTGCAGGCCTGTTATCTCTAGAAGAAACATCTCTGGGTATTGAAGACATCTTGACTACAGCCACTGTGTAGGTGACACTGATTGAGACTAGCCGAAGCAATTCTGAAGGTTCTGAACCAGTTCTGGAGCAGATCTGATTAGCTGAAATGATCACAGCAGGTTCTGACAACACTCGACACAGTTTCAGACTTGCCGAGACTGTCACAGTTCTGAAACAGTTCAGTTACAACAGCAAGCAAGGAGTTCTGGGCTGGTAACCGACCTGAAGCTAAGGGTTCTCAATTATTGTGCTATGTAGACTCCACTTGAACTTTGAGTACTGCAATTGTAAAGAGAGTGCCCTTCCTTGCGGCCAATACTAGGATTGCTGATATCAGTCCTCAACTAGGGTTCACAGTGCTGAACAATCTGGAGCTGGCAGCTCCCTAGGTAATTTCACAGCAGTGGTGAGGGGTTTCGGACTGATAACCACCCTGAACTTGGAGCTGTTTGCCACATTGCTATGATGGTAGAAGCGTTCACAGTGCTGGTAGAACACTAGATAGACTTCACTTGGGCTGAACCAAAAACTGCAACAGTTCGGGTACAGTAGTGAGTGAACAGTTCGAGGCTGCAATAGTAGCAAGTGAGCAGTGGGCTTTGTAGAAGAAGCTAAGTCTGTGCGAGTCTTGCTGGAGCACCGAAGCTGCAACTGTAGAAGTAGCTAAGCCCCTTTCGGCTAGTGCTAGGACTGCTGAAATCAGTCCTCAACTAGGTCTGTCCTACACAGACCTCTCTTAGTAGCCAAATAGCTACTATTTGCTGGAAATAACCTAGTAGGACATCTACTTCTGGGTCTTACTTCCCTTGAGTCCTACAACCAAGAGAAACCCTAGGTTCGAACTTGCTTTACTCTCTTACACCCCTAGGTCTTCACTACAGCAACCCAGAAATGGAAGAGAGAAGATGAAAAGACAACAAGATAAGAGAGTGTGTGCTGGCTGAAACCAGGAAGAAGCTAATGCTTTGATACCATGAAAGCTAAATTACTGTAGCCGAAGTAGCAGAAAAGAGAAGAAGAAGAAGAAGAAGAGATGCTGGAATGTCGAACTGCCCTGCTCAGTCGACAATACTATTATTTATATTATGGTGTAGTACAATGATACAGGAAGTTACTAGAATGCCCCTGATTAGTGATGGGACAGCCTAACAACTTAAAACATTAAACAGGATTAGGCCCATTAACAAAGGCCCAATACAGGACAACTTAAACTTAAGTATAGGCTAATAAGAACTCTTATCAGCCGAATACTCATACATACAAAGACTTCAATCCAACAAGGCTGACAAACTATGGTTCCCTTGTTTACTGGTTGAGGATTCAGCTTGTAACTGGTAAATCTTGGCATAGTGCCTTTTGCTCAGAATAGGTGGTTTTGTCCTGTTCTCATGTTTCATTAGCAGTGTCTGCCCACATAGTGTTTTTCTTCACATCAGGTTCCATGACTGCAAGAAGCCAGGACATCACCATACTATTCTTTTGGTCCCACTTATCATGTTCAGCTGCCCCTTTCTTGGGTTCTTTTTTTTTTTTGATAAATGAGTAAGATTTTATTAAACTAGTAAATAAGAGTTACATGCAACCCATGGAAAGGCACGGGGTGTGACCTTTCCTTTAAGACTAGTTATAGAAATTACATAGAAGCCCAAAATAAAGTAGCCCGAAGAACCCCCCCCCTCTCTGTTTTGCAAGTGAATCAGCCATTGAATTTGCTGATTTGCCTACCCACTAAACTCTGATTGTCATATTCCTTGTTAGCCATTTAACCTTTTTGAGAAGATCTCTAAAAGCCCAGATCACAGAGTCTGGATCCTTCAACCAGCCCACTATCACCTGGTAGCCCCCTTCAATAATCAGATGCTTTATGCCTCGCTGATTTGTGAGCTGGATTCCTTGTACAACAGCAAGTAATTCGGCCTTTAAAGAGTTCCCCACACCTGCTGGACCTGAGTACAAAGATATAATGCTAGTATCTTTATTTTCTTTGCACTCCTCCTATGCTTGAAGGTCCTGGATTACCTCGGCTACTTCCGTCAAAGTTCAGCTTAATAAACTCCTCCCCTGGTGGCATCCATTCAACCACATGTCTGTCCTTCCTGGCAGAAGTATTAGCCATTGTTAGCTAGCTTCTCTATAGGTCATCAAAAGAGTATGCATCAAAGAGATTTAGAGTTTTCAGCCACTGAATTGCCCTTGCTAGAATACATTCTTTAACTTCTGAAAAGCTCCTTTCATTTTCACAAAAAATTCTGGTGTTCCTTTCTTCCCAAACTATCCACAACAAAGCTGCTCTTATGCACTTCCACATAATTCTCCCTCTCTTTGTGTGCTATTCAAAGATAGACGGACTAAACAACAAGCTAGTATCAGATGGCAAGTTCCACCTACACTCGAACAACATAAAACTCCAATTCCATAAAGCTGTAGCACAAGAGCAAGAGATCAGTAAGTGGTGACAGTCCTCATTCTATGATTTACAAAGAACACACCAATTAGGGGATAAGCATCATTTTGGTCCCTTCTTTTATAGGTTTTCAAAGGTATTAATCTTACTGTAATAAACTTCCCAACCAAAAACAGTAATCTTTGGGGGAATGGGTCTAGTCCAGAATTCTTTATCTGGGAAGTTTTGGGGTGTAGAAGTGGAGCAAAGGGACTTGAAGAAAGAGGAGCAAGTGAAAAAGCATTTGGGGTTAGGGGTCCAAATTCTTGTGTAAGGTTTGAGGGGATCTAAACAAATAGACTCAAGTGAAAACAACAGTTTTGAAACACAAGCACTTTCATCATCATGTAACCCTCTACGGAAACCAAAATCCCAGTTTAGGGCCACAAAGAAGTTAGGGAGGAAATAAAACTGGAAACCGGCTCTTTCTTATAAAGGGAAAAAGAGTGAAGAGAGGAAAAAGGTCTTTAAGAGGTTGGTTGCCTACCCAAATGTCTTCCCAAAAAAGAGCACTGTTTCCAGATCCCAACCGTTCTGCGAACAACCATGAATACTATTCACCACCTTGTGCCACAACCTCTCTCTCTTTCTCTCTCCAACGGCCATCTGCAAAGCCACTTCCCTAGTAGAGCTTCATTCTTAAGAACTAGGTTACTTAATCCTAATCCCCTTTCTTCCTTACTTCTATTGACTATCTCCCACCTAATCAGATGATCCTTCTTCTCTTTCCTTGGCTCCCACAGGAAGTCCCTCACCATCTTTTCTAGCTTCTTAGCTTTTCTTGAGGGTATCTTGAACACCGAAAGAAAATAAACTGGAAGACTAGCAAGTGTTGCCCTAATCATGGTCACTCTACCCCCTAATGAAATGTAACTTTTCTTCCAAGAAGCCAACCCCTTTTTGAATTTTTCCACAATTGGATACCAGAACCGACTTTCTTTTGGTTAGCTCCCAATGGAAGACCCAAGTAGGTTAAAGGCCAATCAGACATGGAACACTCTAGACAACTTGCTATAGCTCCTACCTCCCAGACTTCCAAATTGATTCCAACCACACAACTTTTGTCAAAGTTAATTATCAGGTTTGAAGTAGACTCAAAGGATTTAATAAGATATTTTAGGTTCCTCACTCTCCCCAAGTCTTCCCCTTCACAAAAAATGATAATATCATCAACAAACTGAAGACAAGTCACCGGGACATTATTCCTACCTATCCTCCAACCACCTATCAGCCTTTCCCTCTCTGCTTTAGAAATCATTCTACTAAACACATCTATCTACCACAAGTGTGAACAAGATGGGTGAAAAGAGGATCTCCTTGCCTGAGCCCTCTACATGCTGGGAAAAAAATCCTTCACCCCTACATTAACTAGAATTGAAAACTGACAAAAGTTTATACATCCATTCACCCACCTGCACCATCTATCCCCAAACCCACATTTTCTTAGCATTTCTAATAGAAAATCCCAATCCATCGAGTTGTAGCCCTTCTCAATGTTCAACTTGCAAATAAAACCTTGGGTTCTTTCACTCTTCCATTTATGTACCCAGCTTTTCTCCTTGTTATTATGTAAAGTTTTACACCTTTAGCCCACTCTAGGTAGGTCTGGCCATTTAAAGGGGTAATTGGCATAGGAAATATCATATTTTCAGCTCCCGTACCAGCGGTACTATGGGTTGATGTAACCCCAGATGAGGCAGAATCATCCTTTTCCATTGATACTTGATAGAAACAAAAACTACAAGACAAAATTCAAACCACAGGTGCACAAGACCAGTTGCCACTCAACTACTACCTCTCACAGTCACAATTAGGGCACTAAACACCAAGAAATCTGCTTCTGAAATAAAGAACCCACTGCTGAAGTCTAATGGCAGCAACTAAACAGTCTAGAAATAACAAACCACACTGCTGAAATCCTCTTGCAGTAATTAAACCATCCAGGAACAGTCCAGAAAATTAGGCTTCAACTAAATAGTTCAAAAAACAGTCCAGAAATAACAAACTACACTGCTGAAATCCTCTAGCAGCAATTAAACCATCCAGGAATAGTCCAGAAAATTAGACTTCATTCACCAATGGTCTACGCACAACACACACCAACCAATCACAGTACAGACCTATGACAAATGGGGATCACAAACCCCTATACAGCACCTGTATGAAGGTGCAGGTCCAAGACCAAGTCTTCATAGCATCGGCCCCCTCCTACTAGGGTTACCTTGGTGCTACGACCAAGGAAGAACCCAGAAAAAACAGCAACAGCTGGTTCTGATCAGTCTGATTAGGGTTTCTTGCCTTCACTGTCCAAGAATCAGAAAAACTGGGTGGAATAAATGTGATTTAGAGGAGAAAAGAGACTCCTATTGCCCAGAGTTATGCTCTGATACCATGTTTTCTTTCTAGAAGAGAGAACAGAGAGGGGGGGGGGGGAGAGGAGAGAAAAGAAGAGAAGAGGAGAGGAAGAAAAGTGTTTGAGAGTCAAAAAGTTGAGCTGGCGGCGCCCAACTTCTTATTTATATTAACATGATGTAAAATAAAAGAAAAAAATTACAAACATGCCCCTAGCGACACACCTTAGTAATAAGAACTTAAACAAGAAAAGAACCTGATGACAACATCCTAAACTGACAGCACTCTAACAGTAGAAATAAAACTAAATCTAACAACAAATGGTATTGGCCCCACACATCGGAGTGAACAATATGAAAAGAATCTGTAGATCAACTCGCTTGACTCACAATGTAAACTTGACACCTTGGTTTCCTTAAAAACAAAGCTAAAAACAAAAGACTTAACAAAGAAAAAGAAATATGGCACAAACGATATTGACATAACATAATATGACTGACCGACTCTTGACACATTTGAACCCAAAGATGCTCTCGGAGGTAATACTTGACTCTATCTAGGCATGTCCAATAGGTACATCCCATTTGACTCATGGCCACTTCCAATCCCCTTATGAGATTTCATGTCCTAGAAAACACATTAAGAAGGGAAAATGGTCACATTAGTTCAAGGATTTTGTCAAATTGCTAACTGAAAGCAAGTTAGTATTTTTCTTAAGAACATGAAGAACTAAGGATAAGGTGAGGGTATCTGAAGCTCTGATGTTCCCTTGCCAGAGATAGGGGTAAGGGAGCCATTAACATGGATAAAAGCTGCTAAGTATAAAATAAATGGGACGCACTAGTCATATGGTTAGAGGCACCAGAATCAATTATCCAAGGGATCCTATGATTACTTGAGATAAAATCATGATTTGTAGTAGCATGAATACCTGAATGGGCATATGCAAATGAGGTGTCACTTCCTAAAGATGTACTAGCTAGTAGCTACAGTAGTAGACTCTAAGTAGCTAATGAGTTGTTCATACTTCTCATACTCTGCTCTGGAAGCTACAAGCTGTCCCCCACTAACTTCTCACACTAGAACCCTTTTCAACCTCAGAAGAGGTGGCTACATTGGCATTTCTCTTTTCCAATCTCACTCTTCTTACCATTGTTATTCTTGAATCTAGGAGGTATAAGCTTTGGATGTAGTTTCCAACAAGCATCCTTTGTGTGCTTAGGTTTCTTGCAATACTCGCATACTACATCTTTTTTTTTTTTTTCCAGTACCATCCCTTGGCTTCATCCTGGCATTTGCAAAATGATTTGTTGAGACTTCTGTAACTTGCACTTGTCTTTGACTTTCCTCACTACTAACCATGGCATAGGCTTGGGACAAGGTCACTTCATCGTTTGTTAGAATATTTTTCTAACAATGTCATACTCGAAATTGAGTCTAGTGAGAAATTCAAAGACCTGAGTTATCTCCACGAACTTCCTATGAGTCTCAGCATCTTTAGTATGAAGGGATGGGAGATCCATCATATGGATGGTCGTACCCTACAGGAAGGTTGGCAAAATTTCAAAAAATACCCCATCCGGGAATCCTATTCGTAGTTTAGAAAGCTGCATTTTCAAGGTTTGTTCTTGTAACCAAACCGGACCAAATCTGAAACCAAGATTAGGGAGGGATATACCTGATATGGAATCCACGCAAAAAGCTCTTCCCAACGTAGGTGTTCACACCTAAAAGGTGTACAAAATCCTCCCTCCACTGAAGATGACACAGCTTAGGATGAGGCAGGATCAACATGTAGTTTTTCACCAAGAACTTGTGATTCTTCAGTAAGAATCGAATAGGGTAGTGAGCACAGTTTCAGAATTGTTTCTTCTATCAAGAAACAATATCAAGATCTAATCTTGATCAGTTCCAAGAAATGGAGATCGAGCAGGGTAGGGCAGCAAGAGTAGGGAGAAAAAGAACTGAAGGCAGAAACAGTCAAACTGAGTTGTCTTCTGTGTTGTGTCTTTTTCAGGTCCACCCTGCTCTCTATTTATAGCCTTAAAGAGACAACATCCTAATCTGATTTGGAGTCTCCAGATCCAAATAAAATTTGGATCAGGACTCTTTAAGTGATAAGGATAATCCCTCATCTTATCTATAGATAAAGATCAACTATTCCTAATCAAATTAGGAGTTCCTTGATCCCAATCTCTATTTGGATCTGGATTCTTTAAGTGGATAAGAGTTAACCTCTTATCCTTATCTGCTGATCCATACCTTGATTCACTTCTATTTAATTAATCCAATTAACCCAGTTCGAAATGGGCTTTAGGCCCATTAAGCTTTCAGGCTCACTTCCTTTTAATGCTGACTATCTTGGCTCTCTTTGTATGGTGTGGGACCTTATCATTGATCTACACATCATCCACATGGGTTCAGCCTAGCATCTGTTATAAGGCCTGACCGAATTCACTACTGAATATAGTGAACTCCTGAATCCATCACTGTGAGCTCTTAATGGGTCCAACATTTACATTAAATGGTCCTTACGTCCAGCCATCTTATGAAGGCCCAAGGACTGTGGGCAGATGCAAGATTAGCCCATCAGGTATAGCTCTCAATGGTCTTACACTTAACCACTCAGCCCTTAATGATCAAACACTGCCCAACAAGAGAGGACCTCTCCTTCGGCTACAAGGTACAATGCTACACTCTCTACTTACATGGATCCCGGGAATTAAAACATTTTGCAAACAATTTGTGAAACCATAATATATAAGTATATCTCTTTATAAATATATTTTACAAAACCAAATTTCAAACACATTTGAAATCCACTCCTGGCAGTTTAGGTTTCCATCAAAGATAGTGCATTTCCCTGATCATTCACTTTGTCTGGCAAAGGGGCTGATCTTGTCATATGATCACCCACTCAGGTGAATCTCGGACTGTCCCAACATACCTAGGTTTTGACCCCCTCTAAGGATCTCATTGATTGGCACATCAAAGACAGCCCAATCCGACACCTAGTGCAGTATCATAATTGAGTCTAGGGGTTAGGTGTAACGTTCTAGTTTTGCCCATTTGTCTTCAAGGTCCAGGGCAATACTAGAATTTGGTTTGGTTTAGGGTTTCAAGAAAAACCCACACTGCATGTACCTCGGTTTACACCCTGGCAGTTGAGACAAGCCACCCCAACCAACTTGGTGGTGCATCAATGTCAACCTTGGTAGGATAAATCTCCCCAGATCTATCCAATGGTTGTGAAGGTTCTAAATTAACACGAGTCTCATATGTGTCTAGTTTAAGGGTATTACACAGAAACACACCACAATAACATGAATCAAATATGTACTTTATTCATTTACAATAGATGTCATAATGTACATCATGCTGATTGGAGCTAAGGGCACACACTGTTTGACATAGTACATCCCTATAGTCTCCATTAAGTCAATCTCCTACCAAAGAGATTTCAGCACAGAGAAATAAACAACCAAAGCTTTCTCCTTCTGTCTTAAATTATTGACGTCATTCTTCAGCTTGTATTCCCTAGCAACATTTAACTTCTATGAATAGGTCTCTATAACACTGTCCTACACCTCTTTAGTAGTCTTCATCGATAGGTAATGCTAACTGATATGAGGTTGCATGGAATTCACTAACCAGTCTACTATAGTGTAGTTCTCCTACATCCACCTCTCATAGGTAAGGTCATCCTTTGTAGATTTCTACTTGGTCCTAGTGATGTACCCCCATTTCCCTCTATTGCATACATGAATCTTTATACACTGAGACCAAGCTATTGCCCCTAACAGAGTCTCCACAAACCCTCTTGGACCAAACCCGGAATCAGTGGAGAGTTTCATCTCACCTTCAATTCGCTCCATTGGCCAAACAGAGACAAATGGAAAAAAATAGGGTGTTACTAGTCAAGACTTATTTTCCTATGTCCAAAACTACTCTTCAAATAGTCAAATTAGGGTTCTCATTAGATCCTAGGATTCAAAAGCTTATCAATTTACTCAAGGAAGATGTTAGTATGTGGAAATTCTCGAGTGAAAAAAAGAAAATCTACCAGCTTACTCAAGACATGCAAATTCAGTTTCAATGGTCAAAGAGGAGTGCCAATTCTTTTGCATACTGTTTAGTGAATGGGAAGAGCTAGTTTCTTTTGGGCAGTGTTGTAATATGATGCTTTTCTTTTAGGGTGGGGTAAAAGTTTTTACCCCCCCCTCCTGTTGTATCTTCTTCCTTCTCCTTTATTAATAAAAGTTTCTGTTATTGATAATACAAAAGCTTATCAACTTGGATCGATCTCAAAGATAGTCAGAATGCTTCTATTCTATTCCCAAGCGCCACTTCTAGACTCCCTCTATACCCCATAATCAAAAGACTCTCCATTTAGGTAGGTTTTTTGGTAAACTCTCCAAGAACCTGCCTTGGGTCTAAAAACCTCTTCTAATTGGACTGAATACTTGCTAATCAATTAACCAATCAATTCTCCATAAGACCTGTGTATGGGATTATGAAGAAGAGAAGAGAAGGTAGGACCGCTGCTATAATACCAAGTTGTAGATCCCACCTGTAATAATCTGAAATAAAGAAAAGAAAAATAGAAGAGAAGAAGAAGATTGAAGAAGTTGGAAGAGAGAAAAGTAATGGAGGAAGAAGATGGAAGAAAGGGAAGGAAGAAGAGAGAGAGTTCGAATCCCTCTTCATCCCTCAATTATCTCTTTTATTCTCTAGTTGTAAAAATGAAGACAATTACATGAGTGCCCTTAGTAGGGTGGCTAAAACTAAAGATAATAATAAAAAAGAGAAAACATGTTCATAACTAAGGCCCACTACCTACTAACATAAGTCATAATATAACTTAAAGAAAATAAAGAAACTTAGGCCCATTTGACCCATTTGACCCATTTGGAGCTTGTGGGACATCTCCCACTACATCTAAGATCTCCTCATTGAGAACAATTTCTTGATGATGATTGCTTAGAATGTAGTCCTCTTCTAAGAAACGGACATTTTGAGTTTTCGACTAATAAATACCTTTTGTTCACTTGAATCATAGAACAGATGCCCAATGGAGTCCTTAGGGCAGCTTATAAATAGGCAACAGCTGGTTTTGGCTACCAATTTGTCTGTTCTACGAGTAGACAACATCATTATGTGTGACCTAGATCCTGGATTTTTCTTCTAGTAACTGCATTCAACTTGATTTTGATGGGTGTTCATAGGCAACCTTGTGCCTTCAGGGACACTTGCTGCTTTCAGGGGTCATAGTGGTCTGGTTATCTTGTTTTACTCAGGTTGAACTAGGCAATGGTGATTATGTGAGAGCTGATATCCTATCTGATCTTATCTCTACTTCAAGATTCCAAACTTTCCCTTTCTTTTGGTCATTTGAGCATTTTGGTAGAATTAGATCTAACTCTGGTTATTGCTTGGCTTTATAATGAATCTGGAGACTCATGTAGATTGATGCACTTTATAAGAAGGATTGAGCCCTGGCAAGGAACTAGTGCTGTTGTGCATTGCACTTTGTAATGAATCTGGAGGCTTATATAGATTGATTCTGCAGTGCATTAGTGCTGTTTTACATTGGTGTCATATTTCTTTACTAAGATTTGTTTTTTTGTAATTTTGGCCTTTTTGGATTTATGTATTTCGCTATTAGTATTCATTCATTTTTTCCTTTTTGTATCCAATGCTTTTGGTTTCTTTTGGACTGGACTCCTCTTTGTTCTTCCTTATATGTTAAAGTGTCATTCCCAAGAAAAGAAACAAAAGAAATTGCGGAGTTCCTTTTTAGCTTATTCTCTTATTGAAATCCGGTATAGACATTTCTGCAATGTTGGTATTGGCATCATGCTGTGAGATCAAGAACCTGAATTTTTGGTTTCTTTGTAATTCCTTTTCTAAGGTTCTATTTCGGCCCCCTATTCCTCTGCAACCCTTCCCTATTCAAGAGGTTTGGGGTAGAGTAGGCTTTTAGTTGGGAGATCTTTTATGAGAAATTTAACACTTGTGATATGTTCCAAAAAAGGAGACCCTATGGTTGCCTATTCTGTAATTGATGTGTATTGTGTGAGGCCAATGGCAAGACCTACTATCACTTACTAAGCTCCTGTCTATTTGCTGCTTGCATTGGGGATTGGTTTTTCTCTTTATTTTGATGCAGGTGGGCTCCCTTTTCTAATGTTGCAGCCTCTTTTCACCTTATGACTTTCATATGGCCAAAGAAGAGGGGAGGGTGGTGGTGCTCTAGCGCTGTTGTCATCTAGTCAATTTGGGAAAAGAGAAATGCAAGAATATTTATGAAAAAAGAAAGGTGTAAGCAATGATAGAGATCATTTCAAATAGGTGGGCGCCTAGGCGTCGCCTTGGCCCTTTGAGGCTTGCCTCGCCTAATCGCCAAGCAGTTTTCTACTTCCTACTATAAAATACTTTTTTATTCATTCCTTTTTGAGATTATAATTATAAAATAGACATTATTAAACTAAAATAATCATTTTGTGTGTTTATATACTAATTTCTTTTTATTATTTTTGAACATTGCTAAATGCTGTATTGAACCCTCAAAGACTTAAAAACCTGAACCAATAAGTAGGGAAGAACTTAAAATTTTATCTAATCAGCACATTTTCCTCTTCCATATATTCTTCTTCTACTTCTTTTTCTTCTTCTACTACTACTACTACTACTACCACCACCAATACATTTTATTTTCTTCTTTTCCTATAACAAAAATAAGGGTTCAGCCCTTATATTTTTTGAATTTTATTTTCTTTCTTCCTTTTCTTCTCATGAATATGTTGGTTTTCTATACTTTAATATGAAATTTATACCTTTCTTATGAAAATCATGAATAACTATTAAAGAAATATGGTTATGGTACCTAGGGAACTACCCTAGGATCTATGTTTTTAACATAAAAAATCCATCGCCTAGGCGACTAGGCAACAAGGAGCCCCCCAGTTGCCTAGCCTTGCCTTGGTGCCTTGAAAACTATGATTGGGTGAAATCTATGGAGACTCTCTCATTTCTCAACAGATGGCATAATTAGAAAGTGGAGAGGAGTGGCAGACTCATCATTAGGTAAAAATCAAATGAGTGGTAGTTGGATATCACTGATGAAGGATTCACAAAACTGAATTTTGATGGAAGCGGTGGAGGTAACCCCAGTCCATCAGGTTTGGGAGGTGTATTCAGAAATGATGAAGCTCATATTATGGCATTGTTCGGAGGACTGGTTGGTATAGGAGACTCATTAAGAGTTGAGGTTATGGCTGTCATGGAAGCTGTTCAAAGGGCAAGACAAATGAATGTGCATAAGTTGATCATTGAACAAGATAGAGAAGCAGTTACATGGGCCTACAGAAATGAAAATAAGAAATTTAGGTGGCTTACTAGGGGTATGGAAGTGAAGATGCAATGGGTCCAAAGGGAAGCTAATTGTATGGCTGACAATTTAGCTAACCAAGGATGTTATGGACGCATTTGTGGGGAAGAAGTTCCGCCGCCGGCAGCAGCAGTAACGTGGGACCCTCATCAGATTATCTAGCTAGCCACAGTTCATCGTACCTTATCTTTATCTTATCTGCTTTCTTACTCTTATCTTATCTGGATTAGTATAGAGTCTGATTTATCTTAGGGAGTTTTTATCCTTCTTGAGTAGGGAGTCTTATCTAGGAGTCTTATCTATCTTATCTGTAAGCAGTTTAGTTAGTCTTATCTAGGAGTCTTATCTGCAAGCAGTTTAGTTACCAAGGAGTCTTCCTACAAGGAGGACTCTTACCTCTTGTAATCTCCTATTTAAGAAGCTGAAATTATTGAATAAAGATATCAAATTTCTAGTCAAGAAAGAGAGTAAAAGGAGAGTTCGGTGATCTCTTGGACAAATCACCCTCTAGGACGCCAAGATAGGTTCGGTTAGGAAGGGGAGGAACAAGGGAAAACAGGAGCTTTTCCCCATGGACCGACCCGTGATGCGATCCTACGCCCGGGCCCATAACATCTCCAGGAGGGGAGTAATGTTATGGACGCATTCGTGGGGAAGAAGTACTGCCGCCGGCAGCAGCAGTAACATGGGACCCTCATCAGATTATCTAGCTAGCCACAATTCATCTTACCTTATCTTTATCTTATTTGCTTTCTTACTCTTATCTTATCTGGATTAGTATAGAGTCTGATTTATCTTAGGGAGTTTTTATCCTTCTTGAGTAGGGAGTCTTATCTATCTTATTTGTAAGCAGTTTAGTTAGTCTTATCTGTAAGCAGTTTAGTTATCAAGGAGTCTTCCTACAAGGACTCTTACCTCTTGTAATCTCCTATTTAAGGAGCTGAAATTATTGAATAAAGATATCAAATTTCCAGTCAAAAAAGAGAGTAAAAGGAGAGTTCGGTGATCTCTTGGACAAATCACCCTCTAGGACGCCAAGATAGGTTCGGTTAGGAAGGGGAGGAACAAGGGAAAACAGGAGCTTTTCCCCGTGGACCGACCCGTGACACGATCCTACGCCCGGGCCCATAACAAAGGAGTGGGGAGAGAGCAAATATTTTGGGTGCAATTGTAAAAAAATGTAAATGTAAAGGGGAGAGATCATCTGCTATCTCGTATTTGGGTGGATATATATGCTCTTTTAATTGTTAATTTTATAAAAGTAATGATTATTGATAAAGAATATTTTTAGGTTTTACCAATTGTGTTTACTAAAATATCTCTATACATACAGTATTTACCCTTTCTATATGTTCCATAGTCTTTAACAAAGAAAAATTCTTACTCTAATCTCTCTTCCTATATGTGTGTTGCTTGATTTTGTTGTATTGTGAGACAAAATAGCTAGATAAGAGAAATATTTATGTTTGCTTTTTCATTGGGCTTATAGACATTGCATTATCAACTTCAGAAAGAAAGTGAAGCACATGGTGTTGCTGTTCATTTCCTCATGATTGACAGGTCAGCCTTAGTCTTGATTCCTTGTACTTCCAGTTGGCACTATGTTCTTTTCATTTATTTTTTAATATATTTGCATCCTTTTTCTTGTTAAGTATTCTATATGTTATCATTTTGCTGGTTCTCTTTCCATGTTGTCACTTCTTTCTTTGTCAACCCTATTACCAGATTGAGGGCCATGACCCAATGGTAGTCCTGGCTATCTACAGCCTTGGGTGGTATAGATTGGAAATGGTAACATTTGGCCTTTTTTTGTTTTCTTTTTTTGGGCATATATAGTGGCCATTCTTATGCTTGTTAGCCTGAAATTCCTCTGAATTTTTCCTGCAAAAATTTAGAAGAAAACTGATCTCTATCAGTCCTTGAAAGCTTAGGTCGTGATAAGGTTTCTTGGAAGACAAAAGAGAAGAAGAAAGAACAAGAAAGAGTGGTGTTCTAGTCTGGCTCGCCCTCTTCTTCTTTTATCTCCTTATGGAGCACTTTTCCTAATCAAATTAGGAGATTATCCAAATTTAATTTGGATCTGGACTCTATTAAGCGATAAGCCTTGTCCTCTTAAGAGGATGGGTGCTCCATACCCATTTCCAAACCTAGAGCACATGACAACTTCAGGTTACTTAATCTTATTAACTATGGGCCTTAGGCCTATTTCCTTCAAAGGCTCACGACCCAAGATGTTGCATGGCCAACTTAGGTCTGATTTGTATAGTGTGAGACCCCACAATGACCTCACATAAGTCCACATGGGTTCGGCCCAACCTCTGTGAAAAGGCTTGGCCGAATTCACTACTAAATGTAATGAACCCCTAAGCATATCACTATGGGCTCAATATGGGCCCAACATTTACACTTAAATGATCATTGAATTCAGCTATCTTATGAAGATCCAAGGATAATAGACTTAAGTGAGATAAAGCCCATTAGGTAATCAACCTTGTAATGGTCTCTCAAAGAATCATTCAACCTAAAAGTTTAAGCTGTTAGGTGAGGTCCTTGAATAGCTTGATATTTTCTAACATGCCCCCTCACACGAAAGCCCATTGAGCTTGAAGTGTGAACAAGCACAAGCCCACCCATACCTTGTGCTAAAACTTAATTAATGGGGGTAATGAGGATTGGACACTAGACCACTTGGTCAAAGTGGCTCTGATACCATCTTAAAGAACCATTCAACCTAAAAGCTTAAGCTATTAGGTGAGGTCCTTGAATAGGTTGATGTTCTCTAATAGTCTCTTACACTTAACCTCTTCACCCATAATGATCACAACAATGCCCAATGGGAAAGGACCTCTCCCTTGGTTGCAAGGTACAGTGTCACGTCTCTGCTCGGATGGATCTTAGGAATTAAAACCTTTTGCGAACATTTTTTCTAAAACATTAATATATTTCATATAAATATATTTTGCAAAACCAAATCCCAAACGTAGTTGAAATCCATTGTCGGCAGTTTAGGTTTCCACTTGGGAGGGTGTAAGCCCTATCGTTCACTTTGTCTAACAAAGGGGTTGATCCTATCACTATGATCACCCACTCAAGTGAATTCTCAGACTGCCCCAACATACCCAGGTTTTGACCCTCAATGGATGTCACTGATTGGCATATCAAAAATAGCCCAATCCAATACCTAATGCAGTACCATAATCAAGTCTAGGGGTTATGTGTAACTTTCTACTTTTGCCCATCAATCTCCAAGGTTCAGGGCATAATTGGAAAATTGTCCGAATTCAGTGTTTCATCCAAACACACACTTCATGTGCTTTGGGTCTATAACCCTAGCAGCTAAGACAAGCTGCCCCAACTTCTTTGGTAGCACATCAGTGTCAGCCAATGTTTTAAAATGTGGAGGCGTGACATGAGGCATTCCACTACCTAGAGGCGTCAGGCGTAGTTCAAAACACGAGACGTAAGCCTCCCGAACGCCTCCTTGAGAGGAGGGGGTTAGGAGGAGGATGAAGAGGAATGGGGGATCTCATTTATTCTTTACTTTTAATAAAAGTCTTTTATATTAAGAAGAATAAAGATGCATAACATTAGTTGAAAGGGGGGTTCTTGTCGAAGCGGAGGCAAGTGAGCGAAGTGAGCTCACCGAAAAGGGGGCGGGGGGATCTGGGGCACGAAGTTCCCCAACCGAAGGGGCAGGGGTCTAACCACTTTCTTTCCCCTTATCTTTTCTTCCCTTCCCTTCCCTTTCCTTTTCTTTCCTTTTCTCTTTTTTTTTCTTCTCTTTCTTTTCCTTTCCTTTCTTTTTTTTTTTCTTTTTTCTTTTTTTTTTGTCTTTTTATATCAGATGTGCATGAGGCGCATGAGGCATACGCCTCTAGCATGCCTCATGAAAAAAGTGCAAGAGGCATACGCCTCAGAGGTGTCAGCGCCTCTGGCATATGCCTCAGGGCATTTGGGAGCGCCTCTCTTGGAGGTGCACCTCCAGGCATATGCCTCCCACGCCTTTTAAAACACTGGTGTCAGCCTTGGCAGGATAAACTCCCAAAGTTTATTCAACAACTGAGAATATTCTAAATTAACACAAGTCTCATAAGTGTCCAGTTTAAGGGGTAATTTCATGGAAACATACCAACATCAACATGAAACAACAACGTACGTTTATTCATTTACAACATATGTATATATACATCAATTTGATTGAAGCTAAGAGCATACACTATCTAACAGTTGGGGGCCTTGAAGTCCTTGGGTCAAGGAGCCAAAAGAATCTTGGCCCCCAGCGGTGATACATAGGTGATATGCAAAGTAGACGAATTGGCGACCCGAATGACCTCTTCCCTGGGTTTTGTTGAGAGCGTATGTGGCATCTCTTTTGGGACCCCTCTGCTGCACCAGTGTTGGTGGGGTCAGCCATTGAGCTAGCTTGGCTAGTTTCTTCGAACTGGGTGTATGAGGAATCCCAAGCTTTCAGAATGCAAGTCTGGGCTTGGTTGTTTACTCCCTACTCACGGCCCTGGTTCTGGTCGTTCTAGTCGCGGGGAGGAGCTAGCACTTGGCTCTAAGCCCGGTTTAACTTGTTGGGTTGCTACTCCTGGTTCGCATTCATCACCGTGAAAGGGGCTTGACTGGTGACTTACTACTTTTGCTGCTGCTGAGGTACCTGCAACATTTGCATGTCGGGCACAAACTGGTGGGGCATTGAGACCATTCCAACATTTGCATCTGCAGATCTATGCCGTAGACGTATTGCATCAACTCATAAAACCGGTGGCCATCAATCCCTACGTGAACTACTGAGGGCTCAATTGTCGGGAGAGGCGCAGTCTATGAGGGTAGAGGGAGGTTTAGTCCTGGGGTGGCTGCGATGCCTGGCATAGTAAGAGGGATAGTGAACTGTTCGATCATGATGGATAGGTTCTTCATGTTTGACGCAGATTGGTTTTGCCCTCCAAGTGTAATGCCGTCAACCTGGTTGTTGTTGGTGTTAGTGTTGGCATTGCTCAGAGATGCCATTGCTCGTTTAGTGAAAAGGTGAGAACTTGATATTTTGTAGCGAGTTCCCACAGATGACGCCAATTAATGGTGCGCGATCTGGTTGTTCCCTATTGGATGATAGCTAAAGTGGTTGCTCCTTGCTAGATGACAACTTTGATGGCGAGCCGAGTAGGTCGGTGGGGCGAGTAGAGATCAAAGTGTGCAGGATGCTCTCCTGGTGTAGGCACTCTGATGCTTAAGTCAGCGTAGAGAGTTTTAGAGAGCTAGAAATTGAGAAAGCAAGAGAGCTGTGAAAGTTAAGTTGTGCGTGCATTTTGTGAGAGAGGGGATGCCTTTATATAGGCATAAGGAATCAGGAGCTTTGTGTAATGGGTTCAAGATCTCTGGGAAGCCATGTCCGCCATATTTGGGGGCGATTTCTTAGTTGGAAAACGTGATCCACATAGGGGAATAATGTTCGTCAAATCAACTTCGGAGTGGACGATGCAGAGAGAGGGGTCTAATGGTTGAGCGTCGTGATCCCAGAGTAGTTAGGGACAATAACTCATGAAGGAGACCAATTGCCACGTCAAGAAGGTTGGCAATTGGTCCCAATCAGGTCAGTTGGGTCTCAGGGGAGGTCGCCCTTGACGCCGAGGTCCCAAGCTCAGTCGTGATCAGGTCGCCCTTAATGCCGAGTTTCCTAGTTCAGTCCTGATCAGGTCATTGGGTTTGATTTCTGACGTAGCTCTATGTTGTTTGAGGTGTGAGAGTCTCCTCTAAGGTGTATTTGAGGTGCGTCCGATGTGGCTTGGAAGTGCCATGTGGCGTGTTATCATTGGAGGGCCAAATTCTTCTTCATCATTTGTCAATTAGAAAATCAATTAGCTAGCATCCTCGCAAAAGGAGTTCTGAAATCCAGGATTGATTGTGTTTTTGGCTAGCTGGGCATGCTTAGCATCTACATTGAGATTGAGGAGGATATGTTAAATGAGTTAATAATTGAATGTGGGAGCAAAATCATATGTTTTCCATAGGTATCCCATTGTCTGAATTCAAATCCAATTCCCATTAAGGGTGATCCAAATTCAATCCATTTATAATTGGATCAAATATAGTCCACCCCTATATGATCCGATTTAAATCCAATTTGATTTGATTTAAATATGTATGCTCATATATACTTCAAATTTATATTGTATCTATTAATAAAGTTGATTTCAATGTTGTGTTTTTACTAAAGTTTTCATAGGTTCAAGTTTCATATGAGTAATTTTCAATTACTTTTGTTCATAAAATATAATATTGCAATCATTTTTAATTCATTTTATTAATACTATATAATATTCTGATCATTTTTAGTTTAATTTATTTATACTATTCATTATTGAACATCCGATTGCTTCCGAATTCTATTTGAATCTGACATAAGTCCAATTGATAAGATCCAATTGGAATTCGAATATAAACCAAGAAAATTTGAATCTACCTATATCCGGTCCTATTTGATCTGTTTGATGCCCTAGTTTTCCATTTATTTTATTTAATGGAATAGGCTGGTTGACTAACCTATTAGGCAGTCACCAAAATGTCTCCTTTCTTTTCTTCTTTATCTCTTATAATAATCACTTAACTTCATAACACAAAAACAAGTTTTTATTTTTAATTCCCGTAGGTCTCAAAATAGACCACTGGTTTTGTATGTTGTACATTTTTATTTTGGTTCTAGTACTTATTAAGAGTTTGGAATTGTGCAGGGTTATTCTTTTTACCAAATTTTATTTCTTTATCTTTCATTTGACCATTAATTGCTGGTTGCCAAATTGCTGGATTGGTAGCTACAACTCATGGAGGAGCTGCTGCAGTTGTTATATGGCATTCAGATGGACTATATCAGAATAGATAGGAGGGTATGGGCTTGGGAGAAGACTGGTAAATATTCTGTCCGATCTGTGTGCTACTATTTGACTAGATCCAATGAGCAAGAAACCCCTAGCAACTGTATCTAGGGCAAGTGCATCTCTTGGTAGCATTTTTTGTGTGGAGTGCCTACTTAAAGTGGAATTCTTACAAGAGATAATCTGGTGAAGAGAGGTATGGATCTGGATTATGCAAATTGTGTACTTTGTGAAGGTTGTCTGGCCAGCATCTGTTAAGGACTTCATGAAGGGGTGGAGGTTGGAACTTGGAAGTTTTGAGTAAGAGGGGTAAGGCATGGAGCATAGTCCCTGTGGCCGTTTTCAGGGTTATATGGCAGAAAGAAACACAAGGATCTCCCAGAACGCTCAGCAGAATCAATGGTGCAAAAAGTAGTAGGAAAAATGCATTCCTTGTTGGCTTCACAAGTGTCTTAAAGGACATAGTTATAGCTCTTTTTTTCATAAATTATACTCATTTTGTAAACACTCATGGATCAATGGTGCTATGATATATAAGGGAGGTGTTTTTTGTAACTTCCCCTTGTACAGCCTCCAGTTGTACAGGGTTTTTTTCTATTATTAATGAGACTTTGTACTTGTACTTTTCCTTTTCTCAAAAAAAATGTTGTTTGGATTGTTTTCTATACAGTTGAACAAATCTCCGAAACAGTTATGAATTTTTCAGATATTTAAATTTGAGTTGTAAACATTTTTCCTTCTTAATACATAACCTTTTGGCCTTCTGGTTATACTATCTGGGGCTTAAGTAATTCTTTGTGAATGATTCAGTTGCACAAATAGTTGTATCTTTCACCACATTCAAGTAGACTGTTCAGAAGAAGATTAATCTACTTATGTTTTAGAAACTAAATTCAACTCTTATTTTTCCCAGCATAAGTGCTTTTTATTGGATAGATCGAGCTTCAACGCCATTGCCATTGGGATTTGATAAAAGGTAATTAACCAATTGAATTATTACAGTTGAATATATTCTTCAATTCTTGCATCGTCTGCTTCCTTGCTATTCATAGATGAGGCTAATTGTTTTCTATTCTATTATTGCTTGCTGTATGATGGATGTAGTCTTAATTATCATATAAAACATTTATATTTGATTTTTCTCAATGATTTTTACAAGAGAAAGACATGAGGACATGCATTGCTTTTATTATGTGCTGGTTTGCTTTGAGATTGGGACTAAAGAAAAATCTAGCCTAGAGTGAAATATTTCCTTTAGGAGAGGTCCCAAGTATGCAAGATTTGGCCTCTATACTGCATTTCTGATTTGGTTCTTTACCAACCATTCTAGGCCTTGCTCGTGGTGTTTATTACAAGCCTAAGGCCATATGGGATCGATTAATGGAGCAATTTGGGTGGAAAAGTCATACCAATCTAAAGGAGAGAAGTTAACCTCCGTGTAAAGAGCAGTCTTAAATCTGCTAGTATATTATTTATTCCTCTTTCAAATTCTAGCATCAGTAGCACAGACACTTAGAAAGTTGGAAATGCCTTGTGGGATCCCAATGATGAGAAGTACCACCATGTGGAGTGGTCATGTATGTGTTTGACTGTTTGCACAAGGACAAGGGTGGTTTGGGACTTCTCAGAACCAAGGATATAGCCATTCTTGGTAAATGGCTATGGAGGTGCATGTATGAGCAAAATGAACTGTGGAGAGAGAGGTGATTACAGAAAAATATGGTTTTAAGGCTTTTGATTGGAAATCCCTCACAGCTCACACCTCAAACATCATATGGCACTGGTCTATGAAAGGAGGAAGGAAAATCTTACAAAATTCAAGCGATTCATATCATTTAATCCAGGTGAAGACATGGGATACAATTCTGGCTTGATTCAAGATCTAGGGACTTTCCATTGGTAATCATCTAATATTGGTGACCAACAATGAACATGCTTTTCCTGAAGAATTTCCATACTTACTAGGACCTTAGACTTTCTCATTGTAGGAGTAAAGGTATTGCATTGAGAATATGCCAATAGTATCTAAAATAACATCCTTGATCACACTTTTTATCAATAATAGAACTTTTTATTCTTTAGCCTTAACCTTTCCAATACTGCCATAATCTCAGCTCTACGAGAATCCCTCACCCCATCAAGTCCGGAATATTGCACAATAACTTTACCTTTCTCATCTCTGAAAGTTTTTCCAATACTTGAAGGTCTTGGATTACTTTCATTGCTCCCATTCCCATCAAAGTTCAATTTAATAAATCCAGGAGCTGGTGTAGGCCAAGGGGAGCCTAGTTTTCATTTGGATTGGTGCTGAATTAACCACTTCCAATTTCTAATCAACATTACTGTAGAGATGTCTTCAAACAGATCTACTGATTTTAACCACAGCACAATTCTAATAGTTACAACTTCAATTATTGCCTCTTTACTCTTTAGTAAAAATCTGTGAGTTCCTTTCTTCCCAGATTGTCCAGCAAATGGCAGCCCGTAGGCCCCGTACACATCTCCATATTGCTCTGCCCCTCTTCTTTGACCACCTAACAAAGGAAGAAGCAAACAAACCTTGTATACTTGGCGTGGGAGTCCATCTACAACCAAACAAAGAATCTGAAATAATAGAAACAAGGGTGCAGGATGGTAACAACTCTCACTGTTGGCCTTACAAAGGATACACCAACTAGGGGATAAGCACCAAATGGGTATTTTGCTTTGAAGAAAATGACAAGTACTGCACCTTTCCGAAAAAGGTTCCCAACAAAAAGCTCCAATCTGAGGAGGAATTAGTTTACTCCAAATTTTTTGAATAGAAGTCCAAGTCCAAATTCTACTATCTTCCTTTGAAGGATCCAAAACCACCCCACCCAATATCTAAAACAAAGCCAAGACATTCTTAGTTTAGAGTCCCTAAGACCCCTTCTAGGGTCCAAGTCCCAATTGAAACCATACACTGACTTTTGAAGGGACCAAGAAAAAACAGTCTCCTTCTTGAATAATGAGAGGGGATACAATGAAGGGAATTATTCTTTCAAAGGCACATCCCCAACCAAAATGTCCCCAAAATTTCACACACATTCCAAAGCAATGGTTATACTTAATAAATGATATGAAGGTAGAATGGCATGAATGGATCTCCATGGGAAAGCTTTTGTAACCCTTGCCAAGATTCTCGCATCCCAACCATTAGTTGCTTGCCCATGAATACTCAAAATTACCTTAGCCCACAACTTGTCCCTATCCTTTACAACCATTTCCCCAGTATTGCTTCATTCCTCTTTTGGATGTTTCCAATGCCTAATCTACCATCAGTCCTGCTTTTAGTGACCATCTCCCAACCGACTCTATTATCTCTTTTCTCTTCCCTAGGCTCCCATAAGAAATTTCTCATCAATTTTTCCAATATTCTACTCACTTTTTTTGGGATCCTAAAGATAGATAAAAATACACAAGCAAGTTTGTCAATGTAGATTTTATTAGTGTGATTCTACCACCCAAGGACAAACAATTCTTTTACCAAGAAGCTAATCTCTTAGTAAATCTATCCACCACCAGGCCCGAAAACTGTTATTTCTTGGATTATCCCCTAAAGGCATTCCTAGATAATTCAAAGGCCATTGAAAAACCAAATGTCCTAGAACTTAGCCCTCTTTATCACCTTCCTCTCATCCAACTTTAGATTCTTGACCTACCTAATATCATCCCCTTGATAGAACAAAATAGTATCATTAGCAAGCTATGAGTGAGTAACCGGTATCCTATCCCTGCCAATGCTCCAACCCCTCACCAGATTTATGGAATCCACCCTCTATTAGCTTGCCCAACACTTCAGCAATTAGAGTGAAAAAGAATGGGGAAAGGGGGTCACCTTGGCTAATCCCCCTAACTGCCAGAAAATGGTCTACCACTGTTTCATTCGGAAGAATTGAATAATGGCAAGTTAAATACACCTTTGTATCCATTTACACCATCTCTCCCCAAAACCAAAAGCCTCCATCACCTATATCAAAAAAGACCAATCTACCATATCATATGCCTTCTCAAAATCAAGTTTACACACTAACCCCTTTCTGCCATCTCTCCAAGTCCTCCACACTCTCATTTGCAATTAGGATTTGATCAACTATTTGTCTATTCATCACAAAAGGCACTTTGATTACGTGACACTAGGTGTGACAAAACAACTCTAATTCTCAGATAGAGCACCTTAGCAGTTATGTCATGATAGCTTATCCTATGCTGTTTTTCGATTAGACAACGATGCAAGTTGTTGATCTTTGTGTTTGGCCACATATTCCTTCTCTTTGATGGTTGATTTTATAATATCATTTCTGCCAACTATTGCATTTCGATATTTGTTGTCATTTAGTGCTAGCATTCAATGTTGGCAATACAAATAGGTCTAAATTCCATAAAATGAACTATTGATTGCACTCAAGCAGTGTGGATTTTCTTTTCTTTTTGAAATTTTACATTGTGATTGGTGAAAAATGAAATCACAAGACATTTCAGTTTATGTACGATCACCATCTATTATGCAAAAAAAAAAAAAAAATTCCTTGCATGAATTGAAGCTAGACCTTAATTTCGTTGTTTAGAGGATCTTTTTTTTGATAATAGAAAATGCAAAACATGAAGGTTTTTCTTCTCTCTAGAAAGAAAAATAGATAATACATCTTTTGGGTGTGGCTTGAATCAAGTGAGGCAACAAGGAAAATACCTGAAATGAAGAGGAAATTGTTCTGGCAATTTGTTTACAAGAAGGCAATTAATTGCAAATTTATTTTAAAAATCCTAAGTTGGAGAACAAGGTCTTCAATTACTACTCTATATAAGTCAATCCAAATAGTCTGGTTATTTATCTCTTTAATGTTTGTTTTCTTTTGTAGAAAGAGCCTTTCCCTTCAAACTGTAGCAGAAACTGTTGTTCAGGAGATCCGGAAGCTTCTACAGATGCAACCAATGCTTGTTTTGGTGACAAAAGCAACCCTATTTGGGGATGGGTCTTTAACAAGCAATGCAAAAAGGTTAGTGTTTGATGTTGCAATGTAAATAGAAATGATTTGATCTGGTTATTTTAGTTGATCTCCTTTTAAATGTCAAGTACTTCAATGTGGTGCACTGCTACTAAGTTACGAGTTGTGATTGAGAATGACAGTGAAAGAAGAAAGGTCATTCAACCCTTCTCTCCAATAATTTATGTTATGCTTGAAATAAAAACTCAAGGGCATTATTAACAGCAGAATAGAGGAGAAATAAGGAAGAAGAAGAGGAGAGAAGGGAGAAGAGAAGAGAATGCTTTGGAGTCAACTGAAAAACTGGTTGGTGGTGCCAACTTATATTATTATATATAGGGCGACCATAATTAAAAGGGAAAAGACCTTTATGCCCCTACTTAAGTTAGAGTACATAAACAATGATAAAAAACTACTTTAACCAAACCAAACAGACCCTAACTCAGCAGAATACAAACATAGAAAATAAAGTAAGCATTTCAACACTCCCCCTCAAGTTGGGACATGGATGTTAATCATGCCCAACTTGTGAAGATGTCTGCAAGTTCTTTTGAACTGACATATGGAGTACACACTTTGCTCACAAGTTTTTTTCTATAAAATGCTTGTCCACTTCAATATGTTTTGTTCTATCATGGAGGACTGTGTTAGCGGTAATATTTATAGCAGCTTTGTTGTCATAGTAGAGTGACAGGTTTGTTAACTGCAAAACCCAACTTTTCTAACAAGTTTTTTATCCACATGATTTCAGCAACTCCATGAGACATCGCTCTATATTCTGCTTCAACACTGGATCTAGCCACTACATTTTGCTTCTTACTCTAGGTGACTAAATTTCCCCCCACAAAGGTACAATACCCACTAGTAGATTTTCTATCATCGATTGCCCCTGTCCAATCAGCATCTGTATACACCTCCACCTTCAAATGCCCATGCTTCTGAAATAGCAAACCAACTCCCTGGGAACTTCTTGAGGTATCTAAAGATCCTTTCTACAACTTCAAAGTGAGTTGTCTTAGGGTTATGCATGAACTGACTAAGGACACCCATTGCATAGGCAATATCAAGTTTGGTCATAGACAAATATAAGAGTCTCCCTACAAGTCTCTAGAACTTATTCACATCTTTCAAACACTCCCCCTGACTGTCTCCTAGCTGATGGTTGGTTTCAATGGTTGAATCATTTGGTTTCACTCCTAACTTGCCTGTGTCCTTTAATAGATCTAGTACATATTTCCTTTGGGAAATAAATATGCCCTTTTGAAAGCGGGCAACTTCAATCCTAAGGAAATAACGTAAGGGGCCTAGATCTTTCACCTCAAATTGAGTGGCTAGGAATTTTTTCAACTTTTGTATTTTAGTCTTCCAATCTCCTATGACTATGTCATCAACATACACAATTAAAGCTGCAATTTTCCCTTCACCTTTCTTCACAAATAGAGTATGACCTGACTGGCATTGTCTGAATCCCATTTGTTGTACAGTTAAATGAAACTTAGTAAACCAGGCTAGGGGTGATTGTTTCAACTCATATAATGATTTTTTTAACCTGTACACCTGCTTACTACCTTTGACACAAAACTTAGAGGTTGAATCATGTAAATCTCCTATAGGTCACTATTCAAGAATGCATTTTTAATATCCAACTAGTAAAGTTCCCTGTCAAGATTAGCTACCAGTGAAAGGAGGATTCTGATCGAATTCATCTTGGCTATTGGAGCAAAGGTCTCTACACAATCTAGCTTTGTACCTTTGTACCGAACCATCAACCCTATGCTTTACTGTGAATGCCCACTTGCATCCCATTGGTTCCTTCCCTTCAAGAAGATCCACCAACTCCCAGGTGCCATTTTTGTGTAAGGCATTAGTTTATTCTTTTTGCATCTGTCTATTCATGTTTGAATAAAGCTTCTATCACATTCTTAGGAACAGGGACAATGTCAATAGAGAAAAGGAATGCACAATATGAAGGTGAAATATGATCGTAGGATACAAAGTGAGAGATAGGATGATTAATAGTAGAAGATCTAACACCCTTTCTCTTAGCAATAGGAGCATCAAGATCATTAATAACAGGGGGATCAATATTAAGAGGTTCAAGCATATCAATGGGAATAAGTGTACTTGGATGATGAGGTGGATCTACTTTTGGAGAATCCGATGATGTTAGTTGCATAGTTTCAGGTTCTACAGCTCTTGAACTTAGCTGGCTCTTATGGCGGTGAAGAAAGACACGAAATGGAGGAGGATTAGGAAGAAGAGAAATCTAGAAAAAAGGTTGACTCTCAAAGAAAGAAACATCCATGGAGGCATAGTACTTGCATGAAGCAAGGTCATAGCTACAGTAACCCTTTTGAGATAAAGGGTAACCAAGAAAAACACAAGGAATGCCACGAGGGTCGAGTTTACCGCAAGTAGAGGACGTTATGAATGAAGCGACAACACCCAAAGACACGCATTGGAATGGGGGATAACGGAGCTATAGGAAACAAAAGTTGATGTGGGGCCTTATACTCTAGTAACTGAGATGGCATACGGTTGATGATACATGCAGTACACATAACAACATCATTCCAAAAGCATTTTGGAACATTCATATGGAGTAATAAACTACGAGCTACTTCGAGAAGATGACGATTTTTGCTTTTAGAAATATTGTTTTGTTGGGGTGTCCTATCACAAGAGCTTTGATGAAGGGATCCACATGAAGCAAAGAACTCTATGAGATCACTGTGGAAGTATTCTTTTGCATCGTCCGACTGGAAAATATGAATTTTAGTCTGGAATTGAGTGAAAACCATGCGTTGAAAGTCTTTCACAATCTTTGGCACTTAGTCTCTAGATCGCATAGGATAAACCCAAGTATGTGTAGAGTAGTCATCAATCAAAGTAGTGAAATACTTATATTCAGTCTCAGTAGGTAGAGTAATAGGGCCCCAAACATCAAAGTAGGTAATATCAAAAGGAAATTCAGATCTTTTATTTCTTAAAGGAAAAGAATCTACAATGTTTGCTCAATTGACATGTCTGACACTGTAACTCACTAACTAACAAAGACTTAAATAACTCAAGAAACATAAGTTTTAAAGACTCACACAAAAGGTGACCAAGACGATTATGCCAGAAATAGGCATGGCTCTCACTAGACGAACTTTAGGACTCTGTAGCCACAAAACTGGCTTTATTCTCTAACATGTAGAGACCATCCGCCATGCTTCCTCTACCAATTGTCTTACCCTAGATCAAATCCTGAAAAACACATGAAGAAGGAAAGGTCACTGAACAATTCAAGGAGTGAGTAATACTACTAATGGGAAGTAAATTGATAGGTAATTTAGGAATATTTAACACATTAGAGAGGGTGAGACCAAGAGGAAGGGAGATGGTTCCTTGATCGGCTATGGTGGAAAAAGACCCATAAGCTAGTCTCACCTTATCTTTCCTAAAGAGGAGGTCATATGCTTGAAATAAATTTGGCTTACCAGTTATGTGGTTTGAGGCTCCAATGTCAATTATCCAAGGGGAATCAGATGTATGAGATGACACATGGAAAGCAGTGGCAGTGTTACCTGGTGTAGATACAAAGGAGGTGAGATTAAGGCCAGAATCCATCTGGCGAGGTGTCCTACCATATATTTCCAAGTGGTCACGAAAGGAGTTGATGATGCCTCTTCCTTGGGGTCAAAACCAGAGTGTCACTCCTGGAGTACCATGGGACTAGTCTCTTGAGATGCCACATTTGTTGAGTTATATTTCTTCTGACTTTGCTGGGTTGGCTTCTTACTCGGATCAGATTTCATACTCAATTCTAAAGTCCATTTAGGCTTGCCATGAAGGTCCCAACATGTGTCTTTATTGTGCCTGGATTTCTAATAGTGAATGCATCAAAGCTTGTCTTTGTCATCCACTTTCTTCTGTGAATCACCCCTTTTTAAAGAACCTCCGACATTTAAACTTGTACCCCTCGGATAGATAGTGCAACTGGTTCCCTCTCTGTACAATTCATCACACTTCTTCTACTCTCTTTAGACTGAACTAAGGCATAAACTTCTTGAACTGAAGGTAAGTTCTTACTTCCTAAGATTTGTACCCTCATGGATTCGTATGTAGGATTTAGCCCCAAAAGAAAAACAAATACCCATTGTTGGGAAACAAGTGACTTGTAGGCCTTTGCATCTTCATCACACTTACAATTAACATTTTGATAATGATCCAGTTCCTTCCAAATTGATGTCAGATCTGAGTAGTACGTCGAGAGACTCCTCTCCCCCTACTTGCAAGTGGAGGATTCGGCTTGTAATTGATATATTTTTGCATAATGCCTCTGCTCTGAACAGGTAGATTTGGCTTGTTCCCATATTTCACAAGCTGTTTCAGCCCACATAAAAGTCTTCCTTACTTGTGGCAGCATGGAAACTAAGAGCCATGACATCACCATACTATTTTCTTTGTCCCATCTGTCATGTTAAACACTACTAGTCTTTAGTTCCTTCACTTTACCATTAATATACCCTATTTTTCTTCTAGCAGTAATGTAAAGTTTAATTCCCCTAGACTATTCAAGATAGTTCAGTCCATTAAAGGGAATTACAGCCATGGGGAAACTCATATCCATCCCCCCCATTCATTCCATTTTGATCACCTGAAATTCCAGAAGTTGTAGAATTCTTAGAGGACATGATTCAAACACTTTTCAGATCCTACACACACCTTATGATCCCTCCTATCACCAAAAAAACAGTCCTAGAAACACACCAAGGAGCCCACATGCACACACTGCAATCTGGACACAATCTGAATAGAGACCAGCTTTGATTGTCCAAAAAGAGCAAGATTTTAGGTTGATCTCAGTTCTGTACTGCCCTAACAGTCACACTCCACCAACTTCCAGACCATCCAAATACATCGACTACCAGGAAGGGTCATAAAACAGTACGGTCACACCACTAGGGTTAAAAAACAGTCACACTCCACCAATCTTGTATTTTCAGGTATGGAATCACACGATCATTAAAAAAGAGGTTAGAACCTCACAACATCTCTGATGACATTCAGCAGTCTGGATTCATTTGTTTTTTCTTGGTACACAACCAAGAGAAAAGAAAAAGGTGATAAAGCAAGTTTGTACCAGTGGTAGGTCAGCCCTTTTCGATCTGCTCTCAGACCTAACAGAACCACTCTGATACCATATTAACAGCAGAATAGAGGAGAAATAGGGAAGAAAAGAAGAGAAAGAAAGGAAAGAAGGGAGAAGAGAAGATAATGTTTTGGTGTCAACTGAAACTGGATGGCAGCGCCAGCTTATATTACTATATATAGGGCGACCATAATTAAAGGGGAAAAGATCCTTATGCCCTACTCAAGTTAGAGTACATAAACAAAGATAAAAAACTACTTTAACTAGACCAAACAGACCCTAACTCAGCAGAATGCAAACATAAAAAATAAACTAAGCATTCTAACGGACATAAAGGCAAGAACTTAAAACACCCTGTTCTTCTCCACAAGTGTCTTGTGTTTCTGAGAATCCTGTGTGCAATGCATTTTATTTTCTCTAAATAATGAATTTCTTCCGAACAGACTGAAAAGAAGTATGAAAACACCAATTTCTCTCCCTGGCATAACACCTCCTGCCTAAACTGGTTGACTTTGGCTGAATTATTTACTTGGGAATAGGTCTTAATGATTTTATTGTAGATTTCCTTATCTCAAACCTTAAGGTTTAAAATGTTGGTGATGGTGAAATTGTTAGCCTTCCAAATATAAAAAATATGCCAGAAATTTCTAATAAAAATATTATAAACATTATATAAATGATGTAAACATTGTGAAATATGTTTTTTTTTTTTATCAATAACACAATACATTAATTATCACAATAAATTACAGAGAGGAAGACAGACTTTCTTATCTTCTAGCTACATCAAGAGCCCCAAGAGAGGAAACAAGAGAGAAAGAGAGAACAGAAAAAGAAGAAAGTTAAATAACATCTTTGCCTAGAATATGACATCCTTGTCCACCCCTTGTTTAGCTAGCCCATCAGCAAAAGAATTAGCTGATCTTTTTACCCAACTAATTTTAACTTCCATTTCTCGAACCAGCCATCTGAATTTTCTCTTCAAATTACTGTAACTCCATAAACCGCTATCTTCTTTGTTCTGCCACCCAACCACCACCTCCGAGTCCCCTTCAATTATGAGTTTTCTGATTTTCATCTCCCTAAATTTCTGGACACCTCCCAAAACTGCGTGGATTTCAGCTATGAGAGAGTCACCCACTCCAATTGGGCCTGAAAACATGGCAGAAACAACCCCATTCTCATCCCTGAAGACACCCCCAATCCCTGATTGTCCAGGGTTCCCTTTGCTACTTCCATCAAAGTTTAGTTTCATGAAACCCATAGGTGAGGGAGTCCAAGACATACTCATCCCTGCTGTAATCTGGGTACAGCTAGCAATCTCAGCCCACTTCCTCAGCAAGTCATCTACTGTATATTCTGTGTACAGCTCTAGGTACTTCATCCACTGAATAACCTTTATGTGGATCAGGGCCCTCAACTCTTTAGCACCTCTCTCTACATCAGAGAAGATTCTAGAATTTCTTTCTTCCCACAAAGACCAGCATACTGTTGCTGCCGTCAGTCCTCTCCACATAGTCCTTCCCCTTTTCGTATGTCACCTGAAAAAAGGAGCAAAAAAGCCTTGCAAATTTGACGGAGGAATCCAAGTACACCAAAAAAGAGATAGAGCCCACTCCCAAATAGACTTTGCAAATTGGCAAACACCAGAAGATGAAAACCGGTCTCCCCATCAGCTTTACAAAGAACACACCAATAGGGGACAAACAAGTATTGGGTCTCTTCTTTTAGAGCAGATCATTAGTGTTGAATCTTTCTAGAAAGGCTTCCCAACAAAAACTATCAACCTTAGGAGGAATTGGTCTACACCAAACCTCATTAATAGGGAAGGGGGGCTATAAGATTGGAGGGATGGCATAGCGCTTTAAAGAAAGAGGCACAGGAGAAAAAACCAGTAGGGGTGGGGGGTTGTCCAGATTCTAGAATCATCCTTAGTAGGGTCCAAGAAAACATTATCAAGAAGAAAGAGGAGACTCGAAATACTGTCTAGGTGTCTTTCATAGCCCTTCTCATACCCAAATTCCAACCAAACCCTGAAATGAAAGAGGAAGGGGTCAAGAAGGAGGAAACTGGCTCATTTTTAAAATCAGAAAGTGCATACAAGGAAGGAAACTGGTACTTAAGGGGAGAAAATTGGTAATAAGTGATGAATGGCTTTCCAAGGCGAGGCGCTTGTGGTCCTAGCCAGAATTCCAGCATCCCATCTGTTTAGCTCCAACCCATGAATGCTTACCACTATTTTGGCCCATAATTTCTCCTTCTCTAGTGGGAATCTCCACAACCATTTCCCTAGGAGTGCCAAATTCCTTTCTCTAATGTTCCCACGCCCTAAACCACCATTGTTTTTACTCATGGTCACCACCTTCCAGCTTATCCTATGGTCCCTCTTTTCCTCTCCCGGCTCCCAAAGGAAGTTTCTCATCATTTTTCTAGCTTGTTAGAAACCTTTACTGGAATTTTGAACATTGAAAGAAAATAGATGGATAAATTTTCTAGAGTAGCCTTAATCAGTGTTATCCTACCTCCAAGAGAAAGATAGTTCTTTTACCAAGATGCAAGTCTCTTCTCAAACCTTTCCACCACCGGATTCTAGAAACTGTCCCTCTTTGGGTTGTCACCCAATGGCAAACCCAAGTAGTTCAACGGCCATACTGAGACCTCACACCCTAGCACTTCTACACTCTCCCTAGTTTCTTCCTCTTCCAAGTTCGCATCCACTACACAACTTTTTCTCAAAGTTCACCTTCAAATTTGACATTCATTCAAAAAGTAATACCACCAGTTTCATGTTCCTAATATACCCCAAGTTTCCTCCTTCACAGAACATAATCGTATCATCTGCAAACTGTAGGTGGGTGAGTGGGGTTTCCTCCCTTTCAACTCTCCATCCTCTAATGAGACCCCTAGAGTCCGCCTTGTGGATTAGTCTCCCCAAAACATCAGCAATCAATGTGAACAAGAAGGGAGATAGGGGGTCCCCTTGTCTTATACCCCCAGTGGCTAGAAAGAAATCAACCACTATTCCATTCACTAGTACAGAATAATGACAATTCTGAAGACACCCCATAATCCATTTGCACCATCTGTCCCCAAATCCAAATTTGGTCATAACTCTCCTCAAGAAGTCCCAATCTACCAGATCATAAGCCTTTTCTAGGTCCAACTTACATACCACTCCCTTCTTCCCATGCTTTTTGAAAAACTCAACACTCTCATTAGCAATTAAGATCTGGTCGGTAATTTGTCTTACACTCACAAAGGTTCTTTGATTTGATGTAATGATATTTGGCAATACTTCTTTCAATCTTAGAGACAACACCTTGGCCAGAATCTTATACAAACTATTTACCAAACTGATTGAACTAAAGTCCTTCGGGTGGAATGCATATTTCTTTTTCGGAACCACAATTAAAAAGGTGGAATTCACATCTGGGTTAACCACTCCTCTCTTGTGAAATTCCTCAAACACCAACAACAGATCATCTTTCAAAGTATCCCAACAATCTTGATCAAAAGCCATTGTGAACCCATCTGGACCTGGAGCTTTTGTTCTATCCATAGAGAAAACAACCTCCTTAATTTCTTCCAACTAAACCTTTTTTTCAATCTTCTCCTATTATCAACCCCCACATCTGGCCAATCCAAACCTTCCACCCACACCCCCTACACACAGGCCTCCTTAAGATAGATTTAAAATGTCCTACAAAGGCCCCTGCAATCTCATCTTGTTGTGTCAACTCAACTCCATCCACTTCTCGTTTGGAAATAAAGTTCCTCCTCCTTCCATTAGCCAGAGAATGAAAGAACCTGGTATTCCTATCCCCCTCTTGCAGCCATCTACATCTAGATTTTTGCCTCCAACTTATTTCCTCCTTATGTAGGCAGTCCTCTAACTGTCTTCTTAGACTTCTTCTATGCTCCTTGTCTACCTCTCCAAACTCTCCTCTCTCTTCCTTCACATCTAAGCTCTCAATTTGGTCCATCAAAGTTCTTTTTCTTTCCTCAATCCTTCCAAACTCCAATTGATTCCATTCCTTGATCTTTGTTTTTCAGAAATTGTAATTTTTTATGGAATCTCATTCCTTCCCATTCCACCATTGAGTTGCATTCACTCCACCACTCCCTTACTCTTTTAGTGAACACCGGATGGAGTAACCACATATTTTCAAACCTAAAAGGGGAAGGTCCTCCACTCCTCTACTCCTTACATATCACAATAGGCCAATGGTCAGAGGTCAATCTAGGAAGAACCCTAGAGTCTAAATTCCCCCAATGTTCTTCCCAATCCAAAGAGAACAGAAACCTATCCAGCTTGGAGTAGATGGGACTTGCTTGGAGATTTGACCAGGATGTCTTATGGACTAAGGGAATCTCTTTAAGTTCAAAGACATCCACAAACTGGTTAAACTTCCTCATACTAGTAGTCACTCTTTGATTGATATTATTGGTTTCCTCCTTGAATCTTATCACATTAAAGTCCCCACCCACGCACCAAGGCCCATCCCATAGCCCTTTGATATCAGCCAGCTCCTCCCACAATTCCTTTCTCTCTCTATAGTCATTTGGTCCATAAACATTTGTAAGCACCCACACAACCATCCTCTTGTTGCTTGAACTTCAATGAAATTCAGTATTTCCCAATCAACCCCTCCGGTCCTAAAACCACATTCCTTTTTCTTATTTCCTTCTTCTTCTGTAGTCCACTTTTCAAACCATTTAAGTCCTCCAGTCTACATCCTAGCTTCCCCACAAAGTCTGCTATCAGGTTTTCTCTATTAACTCCCTCCACCACTTTCCTCTCTAGGTATTCCCCTTCATTTCTCCCTCCTCTCCTTCTCCCCTCTCAACTGATCCCTTCCCTCTTTTCTCTTCTAAATCCTTCCTCCACATCACATTCTGTTCAATTTCACTGAAGACTCTTTCAATAATTTCCCATGCTTTCTCATTCCTATGCCTTCCACCATTTCCCCACAATCCCTCACTCCCTTCCCCATAGCTTTAGCTGACTCACCATCCTGGTTGGCTACACATACACGGGCTGCTGAACTTGGAATGGGACCTGAATCTGGAACATAGGACACAGAGAAGACATTAGTAGCACAAACTGAATTCACTTGGTTACCTGGGTTTGACTGGCAAATGGGAGAGGTACACATGGCACTGTTCCCAGCCTCCCTTTCATGTTCAGAGGATTGGTAAAAAACTGTCTCCTTAGGTTGGTTGGGAAGCAATTCTGTCCTTTGGACACCATGGCAGTCTCTCCTCTCTACCCTTGGTTCACCCCTTAGTACGTCCCTGCTCTGCCACAGGTTCTCTTGGTTTACCCCTTCTTTTTCGCCTTGCACAATCTGAAGTCTTGGAGATGAGTTATTCTAGTTATTGTCTTTAGTCCCATTCACTTCACGAGTCCCAAATCTGCTTCCATTCCCTGTCAGACCTCCCTGGCCGTCTGGAGTAGAAGTCTGTTTCTCCTCTAGGTCTCCCTGAAAAAGATTTTCAACGTTCAGCAGACCCATATCACCCACATCGCTGCCATCATTGTCATCCACACTTCCGATGCTAGTTCTGCCATCTGAAATCTTATCCAGAACTTCATTGTCTGCGCCATAGTGCACCCAGCCCTCATCCAACTCCTCCCTCTCTTCATTTCTCTCCCTTGTGTACCTAGGGCTCAGTTTTTCTGAAGAACGTTGCATTGAAATTCAATTCTCATAGTTTCTTTGAGGCTTCCACTGTAGAATCCGGTGGTGGAAAGGTTTGCCAGTTTTAGGAAATGATAAAAATAAACATAGATAAAGCGAACAGAATTTGGAAACAGGATTCATGTAGTCAACCTCATATAGTGGTGATAAGAACCTTAGATGATGATGGTGATCTTGTTCCAAATGTTCAAACAAAACTAAGAAACTAATACATTGCATATCAAGCTAAATTTAAACTACAATGTGCAAATAATACTAATAATTTTGTGCTGGTACCCATTGAAATGGAAAGCTATTGAGATTTTAAACCATGCTAAGGAATAAAACAAAGCTAAATTTTGATGGGAGCTCCATGGGAAATCTGGCAATGGCAGGTATTGGAGACACATTTAGAGATTCCTCAGGCAGGAAGGTGGCTTTGTTTTTGGGACCCATAGGGGTTAGAGGTTCATGGAAAGCTGAACTGTTGGCATTGTTGAAAGGCTTAAGGTTGCAAAGAAATCTAATTTCCAGCACTTGGAAGTTGAAGGGAACTCTTAGGAAATAGAAAACCTTGAGTCTAGGAAATAAGAACATTTGGCAAAGGGAAGTGGAGAAGTCGGGCCAACCTCAACCCAACCCAAAAACTTGGTTGAATCCAAGCTGGATTAGGGTTAGAGTTAACCTCAATCCAACCTAATCCAGTCTGACTTTCACACCCATGATGGGTAGTAGAATTGCAATTTAGTACCAGTTTGGGAGGACTTTCATTTCACATGGTAGCTTCTGGCTTTGTAAGGTGGGTCCCACATGGAAAGCCTAGAAGTTATTATTTGGTGAAACTCTATATGCCAAAGTAATTTTGAAACTCTATATTCCATTGCTTTGTATTCAGTTTTTGCACCGGCTTAGCAACAATGGATTGTTTATTGCTTCAATATATGCTCCAACAGATATACAATACCTTTGGTAGACCTTATATCACTCACAAACAGACACTACTCATTACTCAAGATTGTCCCTTTCATTTGTTTTCTAACTCTTACATATCCTCTCCTTTGCTTTTATCGTAAGTAGCTGAAGTATAGTTATTTAGGAATGGCAATGGGGCAGGGATCATATTCCCCGTCCCTGACCCTGATTATAAAAGTAACCCCTGTCCCCCATCTCCGATCCCCGCCGGGGATAAAATTTGTCCTCCATCACCAATCCCCGACGGGGATGGGTTTCCCACGGGACCCGAATCCCTGAAATTTTTTTTAGATAACAGTATTTTTTGAAAAATAAATTTACTTCAAATAAATAAAAAATTTAAATTATAAATAATTTTTTATATATGTTCGTCCCCATCCCCGCCCCCATTGTGTCGGGGAAGTCGGGTCCCCTCCGGGGATGGGGAAATTTGCCATCCTTATAGTTATTCGCCTTATTAATTATTTACTTGTTCTGCTAATATAAAGTTGTGAATTAATGAAAAATTCTCTACAACAGGACTTTTAGAAAATGGCATTCACAAGATACCTCGTATTTAAGAACTTTACAACTAGATGATCAGAAATATTTGCATCGTGAGTATATGCCTTCAGTCTGGCAGGTACTTGAATTTTCTGTCAATATGTTCTATAAAGTTTTTTTTTATGTATGATAACTTGAATTATTTATCATCTTCATGACATCATATTCTATAGAGTGATCACTTATAAAGGTTACTAGTCTGCTATTTCTTAAACATGGAAAAAAAAGCATATTGAGTTCAAATTGAACTCGATTAGCCTGAGCACCCTGTGGTCGCCTAGCCTCGCTTAGACGCCTTGAAAACTATTGAGTTCAATGAGATTGTGATCACCAATCAAAAAAGAAAATGAAAAAATGAAAAGAAAATAAAAGAAAAGGATTTTTGTGATCTAGCTATGATGACTTGTGTTGCATTTCATAGTCTTAGATGAAATTGGCTTGTGTTACAAAGTACAAGACCTTTCCAACCTTATAATTTCTGGTTGAAGCATTCTGAAAGCTCCGAGTATTTAATGTGGTGGCAGATCTCTGAAATGTCAGACCAGAATAGACTTCTCCAATTACTCTTGTTTGACCCCTTTTGTTGTGAAGTTGGGCCTATATTTGGGTCTCTTGTTGGTGCTAAAAGTAGGCCTTTTAATTGTGATGAAAATACAGCTGGAGATTAATTGCATTATCATATTTAGATACTTTTTTTTTCTTTTTTTTTTTTTTTTACGTAAATCATAGTGTAGCATTGGTCTTTCTTGCAAATAATGTATATTTGTTATTTTCTTTATCGTCTGTTTAGTGGTATTTTAACAATTGTACATTATTGTAATAAATAAAAATATACAGGCAATCAAGGCATTCAATAAATTTTCCTACCCCGATATGGTGTTAGAACAATGTTTTGCACTAATCTACCACCTGGAGCCTATGTAAATGCTGATTGAGTAGGTTGTCCTAACACTTGCCAATCTACAACAGGTTAGAAATGCAAGTATCTGACATCTTCTAATCCTTGTGAGCTAAATATAGAATCATGTCCTTAGTCTGTAGTGATACACTACTAGTTGATAATAATGTGAGTGCCATTCTGGTTTCTTCAAACCCATTTTTCTGAGCATAAAAACACATTGAAGTAGATTGCCACCTCATATGTGATCATTTTTGTCACTGTTACTTCCTAGCTCCTTCAATTTGAAGCTACCCTCTCTTTCAATATTGTGATTGCAGTTGTTTATTACACATAGGATACTTTTAAGAGTTTCAGGTGAGTTTTTATCTCAAGCATACTGTTGCTAAATTTATGTTGATTACTTGCATTTGGTGGTGCTATATTCTTCGAAATTTACAGAAATCTATCATATCTACTCATTTTGCAGATGAAGAATGTGCTAATGCCGAAAGTAGAAGTACACCAATATATGTGTCTGAATGGTTGCTGCCATCACTAAGTTTCGTGGATAAATTTATGGTGAAAGATGTAGGAACTTGCATCCCTAAAATATTTTAGCAGAACAAAAAAGCAGGATCTAAAAATTCCCACCTACAATAATTTGGTTCCTATCTTTTCTCTCATCTGTGTGGTGCAGGCTGGTATTTCAATGGTTACATGAAGGTAGTTGAATTAGCATGGAATCGAGTCTTGCCTTGCCTAATCCCTTTGATCCTATCAGGTTAACAGAATTCTTATTTTAGTTTTGCAACTTGATTCTATCTCATTTTGGTTCAATTAACTTTCACATGTTTGCCCACTTTACTCGATCTCTCCCTCTCTCTCCTTCTCTCTCTCTTGGTGGTGGGGGGAGGTGGTTGGTATGGTGATTTTTTATTTTTTATTTTTTTTGTTATGGTGATTTATGCTTCTTTTTCCTTTTAGCATAAGATATGACCTTGTTTTGCTCTAGAAATGTCTGCTTGCTCCTTGTGAACTGAAGATTTTTTGTTAAGGAAACTCCATGCGGAATCTTCCCAAGTATTTGTATCATTTTAATTTTACAGGAATAAAAAGATGGTATAAAATTGTATTGTTTCTAGAAAAATGTGATAATTTTATAGTGTATGATAGGATTTTGCTTTTTTTTTTTATCTGCTCTCTGGAAAGGAAGATTTGTTTGGTAGAATTTTACTCAAAAACACATAAAAGGAAATTAAGAATTGAAAATGTCTGGTATGTAACTGCAAATGCCAGCTTACGTTCTCCAAAGCCATCACAAATATGTTTGATCAACTTCTGGCAGTTTTTGAGTGCAAAAAAGAATAAAAAAATCTTACAATTGTTTTTGACTTTAATCGTGAAATCCGGATTTCAATTTGAATCTTATGTCTGAATTGTTTTTTTTTTCCCAAAAGTCTTACAATTTTTGTTTGTCCTGTGATTTTATTCATGAATCTCACAAGTTATATGATTCATGTAGCTTGAATCAATTCAATTAAGAATTGGTTCTCTACTTTGTTATTGCTTTGTTTATTTTAAGTTTTGTCTGAATCACTTGCTAGAAAATGATTTATTCAGGTTATATACGACATTTTGAGTTTATTTTTCCATCATATGTAGATTAAAGAGCCATTGCACATGAATTATTTGACTTACAGTTACAAGTCAAACATGATTATATCATCTTAGGCTTCCATCGTTCAAATGGTAAATTTTATTGTTTTAAGTATATATATGGTAGGTATGAATTAAAAATAGAGTAAGTTTATTTTTAATGTTATACAAATTTATAAAAAGAATAGAAGTAATCTTTATGATTCGCAATTTATTTTGTTCATCTTTCTCTAAATTTATGAAACAGTTTTGCGATTTTCAGGACGTTTGGAGCGTCGTGGCCCCGTCCAAATCCCTGTTCTTCGTGTGGTCTGCTATCCTAGACAGAATACTTATAATTGATCACCCACGATCGAAGGGAATGGTCTTGGTTAACAGGTGCAGCCTATGCAAGGAGGGGGAGAGTATTAATCATCTGCTGATTTATTCACCTGTTCAGGGTGCTTTTGGCTATACCCATGGATCTCGGCATGATGGTTGCTAAACACGTTCCAACCCCTACCAACAACATATCTGACACTGCACATCTCGTTAATGGTGGGCCCCATTTTTTTGGTTGTAAAGAAATCAGAGGGTGTTTAATGACTTCACTTCAGAGTTCCAATTGAAGCTGTAATTGGCAAGATCGAAAGGGGTCATTTTAACTGGGCTGGTCCGTACAGGGAACTTTCGGGTTTGTAGTGCCAACTCTGGGTTAACTGGGATGATCAGTTTGTAATTTGAAAGGTAATCTAGTTTTATCTATGTTAGGACTCCTCTTTTCCTCTTGTGCTTTCTGACATTAATTGAAATATATCTCCACCATTCAATAAAATCATGTTAAATTCATGATTCTAATTAATAAAATAATTAATCCGTATTTTATTATTTTTATTTTGTAAATTACCAAAACAATTAGGGTAAAAGACTTAAGCCACTTAATATAACCTTGAATTTCAGAAATTGACTAAAAGATGCCCTGAGATTTTAAAATGGACTTAAACATATCTTTTGACATTTTGACCCTTTATTTTAATTCAAATTTTCAAAAAAGAATCCAATAAAAGACGAAGTTCATATGTCCGATCTAAAGCAAGACAAAAAAATTAGCGACACATCCCAAGAGACTGAATCTAACCAAGGTCTGCTGGTCGGCAAATTAAAGTGAAAAGAAGATGCTTATAACAAAAATGTCACCAAGAAACTATTTATTTATTTATTTATTTATTTATTTTTGGAAAACAATCAAACTAGGGTGACGAGTCTAAGAGGGAGGGCCAAGTCATTAGACTTCTTGTTAATGGGCTAATAACGTAATGTAATTCATTTCATCCTTCCAGCTTTAGAGCATGACGAGGCTGTTGCAGCCAGTACAACGATCCAATGAATTTCAGAATCAGGTCGACCATTTGAGTGTCATAAGCAGGCTCCTCCATCTGGACGTGGCTTACTCTCAGATGAGTTTTCACATGCCCTGTTGCATATTTGAGCTTGTTCTCTAATTGTTTCATGCTTGTAAATCCATTCCTGGTGCCCATAACAAATAGTTTTGGTTTTGGGACTGTAAGATGGTTTTATGATGCCGCCTAAAGAGATGGATGCAGTGAAATCAGAAGGGTATCACCATCTGGCATAACCAACGACTTGTTCTACCAGATCAGTGGCAAAGCTTGACATATGGTTGCACCTACAGAAGAACCGACCAACAAAATCCTATCAGTGGACAAATTCTTGGCGATCCATTTGCGGGCAGAAACAACTCTAACTTCTCTATGTCGAAGGTCACAACTCTGTAACTTCTCTACGCTAATCCACTTGTAATTCCCTTAAATAGGCTTTGACAACCACCCAAAATAACGCAAGGATGGGTATGTTCAAGTGCAGTAGGATCAGCCCTCAGCATATTTAAACTTATTTTAAAACCTTAAGATGCGTTTATGTTTAAGTAAATTTCTGAAAACTCACGGTATAAGTCCTTACCCAAACAATTAATCAATAGATATAATTATATAAGCAAAAACCTCATAAATTCAACAAGAGAGAAACATATTTATAGATTTCAAGAACCCAAACACGTAGAACATTAGCTGAGAAAAAGACATACAAGAAAATGTACCATCCTATACCCACTTTGGTTTCCATTAATCCACTTTTTAATGAAAGATTTGGAGTTGTTTTCCAATATGAAAACTCCACATTTCAGCACAGGAAAATTGTTGGAAGGTAAAAAATAATCAGATGACATAGTTTAAACATTCCTCCATTGTGAGACGTGTATTACACCGTAAGTATCGGTAGCAATCCATATCCACCTTTAAACAATCAAATAGCATACAATACCATAGATATGGAATCTCTTTTATTCCAAGTTCAGATTTCCTCCTCACATAATGTTGCTCTCACCCTCTTCACAGTGCATTGCAGCCGCACATCAGGAACATTTCTCATACTTGCAGCTGTTCCCATGCACAGCTGCAAGTGTTGCAAGGTGGGTGTGAGGATAACTCAACTTTATGAGGAAATCTGGATTCTTCTATTCCACTCGTGCCATATGCTGGGTCTCTTGGAAATGGATACTATATGTAATGTATCATGTATATCGATATTTTAAACTATTTTTTTTTCTTTGAATGCCAATGCTTCCATTTTTTTTTGGCAAGAAAGAAGCTGCTTTTCGAATAGACTGTACTTGTAAATGATGCAAATGGAGTGTAAATTCCGGTTTTGGGTAAATTTGCACTTTGGTTCACTTTTGCCTGTATTTGGCAATATTACATTTATGCATTGACAAATGACAGACTAATACATATTTACATTAATAATAAGATGTAAAAGTACATCAATAAAAAAGAAGTAAATTTGCATTCAAGTGAACTTTTGATTAAAAAAAAGCCTATGCTTTATTGAAATTCATATTTGCATCCATTACAGCTAAAAGTCTACTTGGTAAGAAGATAAATTTATCAGTGCAAAACTAATCTAATTTTACAATTTATATGAACCGTTTTGCACTCTACATATTTGCATTCACGCTTATTTGCATCGTTTCCAAACATGAACAAATTGAGTACAACATATTTTCATCAGTACAAATTATTTGTTTTGTACTTAGCAAGCTCTCCACGCCAATCTATGGGCAATTATATTCGACTCCGTATTTACATACTCAAAACACACATCTTTCATATCCTTAACTATATATATATATATGTTTCTAGGGCCTCAAACGTTGCCTTGAGTTCTGCTTGTTGGATATTTGCCAGAACACATTTGTCTACTGCAGCATATATAAGATACTGTCCCGTTGAACTCAGTTCAAAGAAGTCAGGGAAAACAGAACAAGTACGAATCAATTTTAGTTACTTATAAAGACTACATAATTCATTATTTTAAAGACTACATGATTCAATAATTATTAATAAAAGACATCAATGATCAACCTCCCTTGAGTCTTCTTCTAAATGATGAAATAGCCCCTCTTTTCAACTTGAACTATCTCCCCTGTTGAGTGTTGTCATTAGAGAAATAACCTCCCTTCTGCTAGTACTCTGTTTAGATCCCTTTTCTCATGACATCATGTGTGGATTATTTATCAATCGAGTGGTGGCTCTGTTGGCATGTTAGTTGGGTGGTCCCAACAGAGGTGCAGATTCGAATCTTGCTATTACCACTTATATTGAAAAGTTGGTGTGTTGTGTTAAGTAGAAAAAAGTAAATGTGTGGGTTAATTTTTTAAAAATCCAAATTGTGTTCTTTTGCTTGCTATTAGACTTGTTCATGGGCCGGATAGCCCAACGGACTTGCCTGATCTCATCCAGCTCGAGATAAGTTTATATGATAAAAATATAAATTTTCCTAAAAAGTCATGATAAGTTTTAGACAATTTCCCTAAAAACATTATAGGGATGAGATTGTGAAAGAAAGAATTCATGGTTTTGGAAAGTTGTTGAGGGTCACATTCAAAGTACTCAATGAGTTACATGAAGTCACACTCGGTAATGAATGAAGAAAAAAAGGCTGGAAGAAAGGAACAACCTTGTCTACTTTAGATTGAACTGTTCCGAGGTAATAGACCTCCTCACCTCCCTGTCCAGCTCTCGGGTTGCCCAACAAAGTCCATGTACTTGTCCTTTTAAGCCGCTTTCTCTCACGGCGCCCATGTACTTAACTTCCACACAGTCTGCAATTTCTTAGTTCACACTTCATTTGGATCGTTGGCCCAAATTCCCTTTGGCCCTTTCTGTGGGAATGTGAATCGCTTTGCTATTAGTGATATGATATTCATTTTGCTTGACTAAGTGAAATTGGGTGTCTAGTATTTGATTTGGACAGCTCTGCTGATATCACTTATTTCACTTAGGCTGAAACACAATAGGCCATCTTAAGTAGTTTGATGAAAATAAGCCTTAACCAAGAGTTCTTCATATCAACCAAGGTTATGTTTGGATGAACTTCCAAATACTTCTTCAAAAAACATAATGTAAAGTCAAAAACACTTTTAACCCCGAAAACATAAACCCCACAATTGAGGATTTAAAAGCACAAATCCTGAGGTTTATCCAAACGAAGCATAAAACTTTGTAATGGCTTGTATAGCATAGGTATGACCCATCCACGGTCCCCAAGCAGCTACAGGATTCTTCCTTACTTGACTCAGATAAGAAAGCTTATATCTTGTGATTATGCACGAGAAGAATGTTCCACAATATATATATATATATATATCAAAATAATATAAAACGATGAATTCTAGAAAATAATGCAATTTTTCAACTTTTGGTTTTTTTTCCAAAGCCTACAGACAAGCTGGGACCTATGGAAGGATGTATCCAACTCTGTCTGATTTTGTGTCTTCTCAAGGATACCAGTCCGCCACCATACTATCTGTATTGAAAACGTTTTGAGTGGTTGCATAAACTCTCTGCTCTATGAATAATGGAAAAGGGTTTTTTTAATAATCTCAATGAGTTTTTTTTATCCTTCCAAAAAAAAGGTCAATGAAGGTTCTGTTTTTAGCTGAAAATTACCCAAGAAGTTTTAGGAAAAATTACCCAAGTATACTAACTCCTTATATCAACTAAAGATAGAGCAGTAAATACTTTGAGCTAATTTTCCTAATTTTTAAAATTATACCCACCAAGTCCTTAATCAAAGGAACGATTTATGTTCATAAATGATCAAGAAAATTTAATTTCCAGTAAATTCTTAGGTTGGTAATGAGAAATGAGAACATCAATCCCCTTTAATGAACATCATTCCTTATCATCTGTTTGGTTTGCGCGATGTGGATGAGAAAATAGGAATATTTGCTTATCATTCTTATTTTCTCATGTTTGTTTCAAGAGATATGATGCGATGAGATGGGATTAGTATTCTCAAAATAAGGGATGCGGGGTCTCACCAAATATGTGCGACCCAGTGAGAAACGAAAGTTGCACGACGAGTGTGTGAAAATTTTGTCGAGAGTGGACTGCTCTCATCGCCTACTTTTGCAATGCTCTGAACTCCCACCACCTTATCTTTCATCAATCTCCAATGAGGTTTACGGCCTTTGGTAAGTACTCACATCCCCTTTCACGCTATTTAGTGTTTTATTCCACCAAAAATACCCTTCTTTTCCCTCCATCAACTATGATCTCAGATCTCAAAGGACAAGGAGGCAGGATATTGTCTTCGTCTTCTCAAGAGAAAAGTAGACAAGGTTCTCTTCACACATCATTTACATTTTTCTTTTTTTTGCATTTTTTATCAAGAACATTTTTCCTTTCATGTGTTTCAGGTGCTTAGCCGACAAGGAGCACGGGTTAGTCTCTAGAGACTGGACTTCTCATCCTCATATTCTTCCCATATCTTCTCCATTTGCTAACCCTTTGCTAGTGGGTTTTCAGATCTAAAACCTTTTTTTTTTTTTGTTGCTATAAACCTCTGTTCATTGTATAGATTTACTAAACCAAAAGTGTTTTGTTACAGATCTAACATGAATTTAATTTTTTCATGATTTATTTGTCCTAACAACATAAACTTCTTTTGCAGATCTGCTCTTGGATCTGCCAGCTCTCATCAACCAAATACTGGAAGCAGATTTTATAGGATAGTGGGTCTTAACAAACAAATATAGCGACCAAAAATGAGAAAATAAAATTTTCCTTTCTCATCTCATCCCACTATTTCTCGGCAACCAAACAAACCATATGTGAACTACTACAAGGTCTGAACCGGAACAAGTCTTCCTTGATATGGGTAACAGAGTGTGAGCCTTGAGTAGTTGAGTCAGTAAATAGTTGGTTCAGTTTCAATCAGAATTGGAACTTGATATTGAAACAAAGTATTAGACACCACTTAGCTCTTAAATGAGCAGAGAACTCTGGCTCCTATTAAATTGTAGGTGCAATCACCTTTTCAGGGTGGATTTAAGGTCACCTCATTCAGCATTCAAAAATTTTGACGAAAACGAGATCATCCACTGTTAAAAGCAATTGTACATACAATTTAAAAGGACCAAAAGTTTTATCTTAAATGAACATACTCTCTTTGTAAAACAGCTCCTACTCCTAGGACTGTTATCTCTGCAGGAGAAACCTAAGGTTCTCCTTTGAAGGCTCACCACTCTCAGTTTTAACTTCAGTTCTCTCTACGTGATACAAATTATTAATAGTAACGTAACATGCATAAAAAAGCACACATCTGAAATGCTAATGCCATAAATTAAAGAGTTTTCATCTTTGAAATAAATATATTTAATGAATGTCTCATCCAAATGATGAATAAAATGGACCTATAAAGGAAATTTTTTTAGAGTATGAAAATGATTTTTATCAACGGGATATGGAGAAAAACGCCAAAAGCTACCTTAAGATTAACGTTCATGTTGGGGAGCGTTAGGTTTCTCAAGTCCATTTTGCAACAGTTTCAGAAAACCTGACAGTTTTTCCTTCAAAAGCAGAGCTTTTTTGCGATTTTATCTCCGGTTACATAAATGAGAAAAAACTTTGGCTGTTGCAGGCCACCAGTCTATGCCTATGTTGGGTTGAGAACATTCATGGGAATGCCACATTACCATGAGAGTGGGGTAAAATAGTAATTATTTCTATTTCCTTTTGATCATAAATATAGACATGAAGTGAATGGTGAATGTGTTCAGCCTAAAAGAAGCACGACTCTGGATCTCCTACCCACGAGAACTCTGCCCATGCCTACCCACAAGACACTACCCCCTGTGAATTGGGAATATCTCCCCCTGTATAATACTATGCGGAGGATGAGATGTTCTTCATGTGTGACTGCAATAAACGTGCATGGGCAAAGTTCTTGTGGGCAGGAGATCTGGATGCTAAAAACACTCTCAACAGCATAGGCCCCCCCCAAGAGCCAAAGTTAACTCCAAGAATTGGCATTAGGCTTTTCTACAACAGGCATTACAAATGCCTTCTTTTTCTTCCTAAGGCTGTGTTTGGTTGCAATGCAAATTTATTTGCCCTGATTCAAAATCATAGAAATGCAAATGATTTCAGTGTAAATTATGATTTATTTTTATTTTAAAATTTATTTTATTTTGTTTGATTGCAATACAAATAAAGTTAAATAAGACCTGAAGCAGAATAAAGTAAAACCTAGAACAAAATCAAATTAAAATTTGCATTATTTTCATTTGTACTCCCAAACATTTGTACTAGTACAAATAAAATTGCACTGCAACAAAACACAGCCTGATGTACAAGAAGATGAAATCATATTTATTTAGCGGAGAAGTGCAAATAGATGATACCAAACAAAATACGAACAAATGATTACATTGTAGAAATGAGCCATTTATTTGAACTGATGTAGAACTTTGTGGTTTCAATCTATAGTCAAAGCTGCTTAAATAAGCATTTGGTGTTTTACTCGATATTTAAATTAGGGGTGTTCATTATATGGTTCAAACCGTAAAATCGAACTGAATTAAACTAAATTTTCAGTTTGGTTCGGTTTACATCTAAAAACAGTTTGATTCGATTTAATAGTTTTCTAAAATATGGTTTATTTTCAGTTTGGTTTATTGGATTTCATAAATCAAACCAAACCATAAACCGAAATTATATATATAATGTAAATGTATAAATATAATATGAATATATGATGTATAAATATTATATATATAATATAATATATCTAAATTGAATGCATAAAATTATAAATGTATGATAAACTCTTTATTTTATAATAAAATAATAAAATAAAAGTTTTAAATTTTAATTTTTAGGGAAGTTATTTAGGCTTTGTAATTGGATTAAACCCAATAGAATCATAGAATGGTCCAAGTCTCCAAACCGTATTAGAAACCACCCAAACTGTAATAAAAACGGTTTTGTCTGGTTTGATTTTTATACCAAAACAGTTTGATTCGATTTGAAAATTTCTTAAACCGTAATTTACCGATTTGATCTGAGATTTTCTCCAAACTGCACCAAATTGGACCGTGAACACTCTTATCAAATGCTCGTAGTAGATCAATGAACAATACTCTGTTTTTGATAAATACATTTCATTTCTTAGATTTTATGAAGGAGAAAAGAAGGAAGATTAAAAAGGAAAAGCTTGACCATTAGAGATTGAAGAGGAGGCTTGGGTTGTTTTTGGGTACTTATGTTGCTTCTTCTGCTTTCTCTTGGCAACCTATACCCACAGAAGAGCAACAAGAAGATGAACTCAAAGAATAGAAGGTATTAATGTGAAGGATAGTGTTGACGATAATGTAGGTATTGGACACAATCAGGGTAATTTGGTCATATAAATTATTTAAATGTTTATGTTTACAATTTTTGGTGGATTTTGAACAATAAATACTGAAAATCATGGTGAGTTTCAGGTGTATAATATCCTAAATTTAAATTTAGTTCACATTTGAACATGAACTGCTCCGGAGTCCCGGATTTCTCATACCTTCCAAGTCCCGCGTAGCACCTTGGAAGAGCCCGAGTCGCGGAGCATTGAGCAAGAGTTGCTCCGGATTGATCATGCCTTCCAAGTCCCGCGTAGCACGTTGGAAGAACCCGAGTTTTGGAGCTTGCATACCTCGATCGAATAACCCGAGTCGTGGTTCATTGAGAATGAGTTGTTCCGGATTGTTCATACCTTCCAAGACTCGCGTAGGTTGGAAGAACCCTAGTGTCGGAGCTTGTTGACCGCGTTCCAAGAACCTGATTCACGAAACACTGAGCATAAGTTGTGGCTTATTCATTAATGCCTAGTTTGAAAGCGAATAGGTATTTACAAGTATGGATCTTCTCCTATATATATACAATAGTATTATGGGTACAAGTCAAGTGAGCTGGTTGCATTTTAGCGCAAGTCAGGCCTAACCTTAAGGCCTCATTCCTTTTTCGGTAAGTTATTTATTCAGATAAATGCAATTATTTGAGTAAATTTTTTCTCGGGAAACACTTATTCAAGTAAATACATTTATCTATTTTTTTTTATTTCTTGTGTAAATAAGGCAATGGCCATTTTAATCATAAAAATATATTATCAAAATGGGCATTTTTGTCCCATTCAAGTGTTGTCAACTTTCCCCTTAGGTGAGAAAGTTATTTACCCACCTAGGAGGTGGATAAAGTTATTTACCCACATATCCTGGTAAATCATTCCCCCCTCTCAAAATCCAAAAAAAAGAACACCCCCTAAGAATTTGGCCTAAAGTCCAAAGTTGAGGTCAAGATGGAACTATCCAATCCAATCCTCACTTGCATTAAAATTTGATGTTCTTGAGTTGGGCTCAAATTGGTCAATCATCTCACTAAAAATTGATATACACGTATGTGTATTTGTATACATGTATGCATATATGTATAATATATTTTAAAAATTTATGCATATATATATATAGGGGTGTCCACGCCCCTTTTTGTAAACCGAACCGGTGGTACTGGTTTTTTCATTTCACCAAACCGAAACTGACCAGTACCACCGGCTAATCGGTCTGTCGGTTTCGGTTTTTGATCGGTTCAGTTCTTCGGTTTTTTGGTTTTTTATATCTATAATATATATTATATAAATATATGTATAATATTATATTATAAATAATAAATGATATATAATATATTATAAATATTTTAAAAATATATAATATATTTGTAAATAGATCATTATAAATATAATATAAGTATATATTTATATATAATGAATATATATTTATATAAAATACATAGAAAATATGTGACGCATATTAAAAATATATATAAAATATACATATAAATATATATACCAGTCGGTATTTTTATAGGTTAATCGAAACCGAACCAGTCCTTCAGTTTTTCAAAAATTCCGAATCGACCGGTTCGATTAACCACATTTCTCAGTTTGGTTGAGTTTTTCGGTTTTTCATGGACACCCCTATATATGTATATATACATGTATATAATCAGTCTGGGTTAGATTGAGACAAGGTCAAATTGGGTTTGTGCTACAAAGACCCAAACATTTGGGTGCAGGCCTAATTGGAGGACCAAAATCCAAGTCCAGTCCATATTGTGGATTGGATCGGTCGGGGCTTGGGTTGAGCCCGTCGAAGATGCTAGTATTGAGAATAGCATGGACAAGATTGTTAATAGTGATAAATCTTCCTTCGAGTGTAGTATGGTAAATCTGAAGTTACCTCTGCTCAGCAGTTTCGTTGATGAGAACAGAGGGTATGTGTTGAACATTGTGACGATCTTCTCCCTGCAGCTTGTCCATGAATAATGATCCTCTCATCCCATACAACTTTAATTGTTGGAGGCTAGTGATGGATTGTAATCCTTTTGGAACCATTCTCAGATTTTTGCAATATCCAATGTTCAAAATCCTCAGTCTTGGCATTGCTCCTTCCTCTACTCTCCATTCCTCAACTTCCATATGGAAACTAATATGTAGAAACTCAAGTAGTGGAAATTCATTTCCCAACCAAACCATCTGCTTCCCCACATATGAGTTAAACAATACAAGTATCTTCAAATTTGGTAGCTTCCCAAGTACTAAAAAGGGGTCTTCTAATAAAGAATGTTGCAGAAATAGCTTGCCGAGTTTTTCTGGAAACTCATGTGGTTCAGGTAACTTCTCTATCTTTCCTGACAACGTCAGATTAAGAAGATCATGACAAGAAGAAAGCGCTGAAAGACTTTGAAACATTTCTACTTCTCCTGATTGCCGCTGCAAATACAATGACAAATTTCTTAGGTAGAAAAACTGAATGACAGATTTGAGTATTGCTTCAACTTGGGTTGTCGAAATCTCCTTGATCCATAGCTTCCGAAGATGAGTCAACTTGCTCAAGTCTTGCCTTACCCAGCTGTTCGCCGTGATACAATTTAAGCTTTGCAGGTTTGACAGAGTATCCACCCGCAAGTAGCCACAGGAATTGACATATAAATGTCTTAAATTTTCCATCTTCCATATCACGTTCGGTATAATTGTATCCCATTCAGTGTCTAAATATAGAAATTGCAAACTCAGTAAATTGCCAATAGATGATGGGAGCTGTTTTATACCTGTAAGACTTAGCCCCAAGTACCTCAAGTGGATTAGTGATCCTATTTCTGCAGGTAGACTTTTTAAACATTTAGATCCCTGAAGGTCTAAGACTCTAAGTAATTTGAATCCCCTACAAATAGTACTGAGTTGCTTCTTCGTCATTACTGTTTGTGTATCAGCTACAGCATTCTCAAAAAACAGAAGAGATCGTAGATGTGAAGTTGTTTGGGCTTGCTGTTGCATAGAGGAAACGTACCTTTCATGCTCAAAATGGATAGCTTGTCTCCTCAATTTATTTGAATTGTCTTCTGGGTAAACCCCGATGAAATTTTGCTCTCTTGACTTCTGCACGCACAAATCTCGCATCAGATCATGAACGTTACATGTTATCCAACCCGTCCAACTCCACTTCGATTCTGCTTTTGCCATTTGAACCATGCACCTGTCCACCAGATCCTCTAAATATCTTTTCGCGACGACCTCCATTCTTTCTTTTCCTTCCCCTGATATGAACCCTTCAGCAATCCACAACTGGATTAACTTTCTTCTACGAATCTGGAAATCTTCAGGCAAAACTCCAAAGTATAAGAAACAAGGCTTCAGTTCATAAGGCAAATCATGGTAGCTCAAAGCTAATATGCCCATGACTCCTTTCTCTTCATCTTTGGTGAAGATGGAATCAATACTGTCATGTACCTTCTTCCACTCACTTGGGGATGATTTCTTCGTGGCTAATAACCCCCCTAGCACAACGATGGCTAGAGGTAGGCCACCACAATTTGCCACCATCTCCTTTCCCATCTTCTCCAAATCTGGAAAAGGGCAAAAGCTAGTGCGAAATGCTTTCTTGCAAAGCAGTTCCCAACTCTTCTCTGGTGTTAGGCATCGAGGTTCATGGGGAATACTGTATGGATCAGCAGACAGTGCAACTTCCTTATTCCGAGTGGTGATCATTATCTTACTTCCCGTCTTCCCTTTTGGAAATGCAGGCCTTAGACGATCCCAATCCTCCTTTTTCCATAAATCATCGAGAACCACTAGATATAATTTTGTTTGAAGCATTCTATAAAGCATCCGCACCAGCTCATCTTCGTTTAATGTTTCCATCATCTTCTTCTTGTTGTCGCTTAGATAAATGGCATCTTTCAGAATCTTCAGCAATATATCTCTGAATCTGGGTCGCTGGGATATGAAAATCCAAGCATAACAATCAAAGTGGCGCTTTACTTCATCATGATGATAGATTTGCTTGGCCAAAGTAGTCTTTCCCAGACCGCCCATACCAACAATAGAGACCACGAACTGTCGTCCCTCCTCCTCCTCCTCGTGGACCAACTTGGCCACCAGTTTCTTTGTGTCTTGTTCCAAGCCTGTGACATCCTCTTCCACAACATGTGAGTAGGTTCGTCTCAGTTGCTGCTGCATCTCGGCTGAAGAGCTCGATCCTTCTCTTTTGTCTTCGATATTTTGGATGCCGAAAATTGGTCGACTTTCAGATATGCTAGTGATCTTATTCTTTATTTTTCCAAACTTCTTTCCAAATCTGTGGAGATCGATCAAATCGCTAACTATGCAAAAGAACCTCTTTGGGGCGCCCGTCCATCCTTCTCTTCCAAATTTGTTTGATGCTTTCTGGTAGATGTAGGTGTCAACGGCATCCTCCGTTTCGTGAGCAACCTCTCTGATCTCCCGAACCCAGTTGTGGACCCTTTCATCATTTAATTGCTTCGCCTCTGCATCTTTCAAGAAGCATCGCATCCGCTCAAGTTCATTTTGCAGCTCTTCAACTTGTTCTCTCACATCGGACAGGAAAACAGCTTCTTGAATGAGCAGTTCACCAAGTTTTGTTACAGCAGAAACAACCGAGGCTGCCATCGATCGCTCCTTCTGTCTCGTCTCCTCTTGAAACTAAAAGAAGGAAAACCATACGAACGAACTGAAAACTGATGAGTTTGGTGATGGGAGTTCTATGATTACAAATTAAGAAGCTGCCGACCTTGTACAGATCTATGCAGTTTGGAGGTCAAGAGGCCGGTCCATATTTAAACAAAGAAATTATCACACAGCTGGTCAGCATTTACATTTGGGTAAAAGACTTGAATTTTTAGAAATTGACTTAAACATACTCTCCCTCAAAAGTGAAGAACTGTTAACATGTGTTCCTTCCTTTTGCTCTGTTTTATACGGCCTGTGTCTTGACCCAGTGGTGGTTCGACTATGATATGGGAAAAACAACTGACCAATAAACTGAAATCACAAATGTTATTTATCAAAATTCCTGGGTGGGTTTTGATTGGTCAAAACTCTTTCCAGCATATCATATCTTTTTTGCATCATAGATTTTCCCATTTCTCTTTTATTGGATTTCTTAGCCAATAAGACACTCTTGCTTATATCAAAGCCTCTTTAGCATAGATTGGAAACATAATAGGTTTAAGCCAGTGTTCTATAAATAAGTTTTGTTATTGGATCATAGGTGAACAGTCCATCTAGATCGACTATTTCTCTCGTTCAAAACCAAAAAAAGAATGATAATAAAATAATGAATGTTTTTAGATTATCTTTGAAATCTATTCTACATGATTTGAGATAAATTTGACCAAATCAACATTTCAACTTACTATCGGTTTTGATAAAAAAAAAAAAAAAAAAAAAAAAAAAAAAACTGTACCATCGTTTTTTGCAGTTCCTCAAACTAAAGGTACAAGGATACAAAACAGGGCTGTTTTCTCATTCAGTTAACCAAGAAAAGGTACAAGGCTGCATATAAAAAGCTGCAATGAAACAAGAAACAGAGCATCAAGGATACAAAACAGGGCATATGACCCAAATCTAACATACCCATGTTTTCACTGGGTATGTTAGATTTTGATTATCGGAATGGAGTTCCTTCCAAACGCCTACAAAATCGAATCAAATTCTTGATTTACATTGCTTCCAATTTATTTTTATTCATTCACTTTAGATTGGGTATTTGGAAAATTTAAAAAAAGGATGTATTTAAGTGCTTATTAGAGTAAAAAACCACTAAACCCCAATATGAAATAAAATTAAGCACTTGAAAAAGCTGAGTACTAAATGCAAATAATTACTTATTCGAATCGATAGGATATGCAGAGACAAGGTGTATATATAAATGGAATAAAGGTTTCGATACTCTTTAGATTCACCAGAACCATCTATATTTATACCCTTCGAAAGAGGAGTTACACTTTCACTGAAATACAAATACATGTAGAGGGATAGATATGCAGATAATGAACAGAGTACAGATAATGAATGGAGTTCTGGTCTTATCATCCCGTTACGTGGGTAACTTATCCTTAATCCCAATATGCCCCCGCAAGTGAAGCGTTCTGGAGAGAACGTGAAGCTTGGATCTCAGATGGAAGAAACTGGGTGTAGGCAGGGCTTTGGTGAGTATATCAGCAACTTGTCCACAGATGAGATAAATTTAACAGTAAGTCTGTGTTTCAAATTTAACAGCAAGTCTATGGATGGGCACCTCAAGATCAGGGAGTATTTAGTCGTTTCTAAGACGTTCACTGACTTGATTGCCCCTGGATTGTTAACTTGATGCCAATGAGTATTTAGTCCTAGGGAGGGGTGTCAATTGGACTGGATTTGGTCCAATCCGAACCAGTCCAATGTGAGTCTATATAAATGGACTAGGTCCAATCCAATCCAATGAATGTTATGGAACAATTTGGATTTGTCCAATTCAATGTCTGGACTGTCCAATCTATTCAAATTCATTTTGATTTAGATTGGTTTCAACTCAAACCCGGTCTATTAATGCATATATTCTTATGTTATATCAATGGATTGGCTTAATCCAACCTAATCCAATATAAATTTGTTATGGACAGACCAAGTCCAATCTAATCTAATAAATATTTTGGATTGGATTGGTCCAATCTAATATGTCTTGTTGCTTCGTTTAATCCATCCAAATTGATTTTGGACTGAACGGGGTCCAATCTAAAATTGGTCCATTGACACCCTAAGTCCTAGGAGTTGCAAAAAAGTTTCTGTCAAAATGGTTCATTGTACAGACTAGGCTCACCAGGGCCAATCTCAGGGGTGTGAAGCAGTATGCTAGCGAGGAGTTGCTGGCCTATCTGGAGGGGTTTCATGCTGCCACCTACAAACTTCGTGATGATTGGGGTGAGGGAGTTTGATCTAGTGAGCATCAGAAACATGCACCCCACTACCGGCAAAATTTGGAAAACCTGAACCTGCAGGACTTCACTAGCTTATGGTAGTGCACGACAACGGCGACCCAGACATTGGAGAGGCCTAGGGAGGATTGTAGTTGGGGATTGTGGTATGTGGAAGCATTTGCTTCAGAAGGAGCACGTTCCTGCAGAAGGTCCCCAACCCACGGAGGAAGGAGAGGAAGAGGAAGGTCAAATTGGCCACATTCACTTGCAGAATTCAAGAAGTGATGGCCATCATGGAGAGGTTGCTCACAAATGGCAAGATTTAATGGCCACAAGTTTCTCGACCGACTACAATGGAGGAGAAGTAGAGTGTCTAAATCTGCGAGTTTCACTAGGTAGTCTCGCATAACATCAAGAACTATTACAGACTCAAAGTATTTTGAGGAGTTCGTTCAACCTAAGGACCCCTCCCAGATGCTCATTAGAGGAGTTGATGAGCACAGCCCTTTTCGCCTTATGCTCCTACGGGGACTGTAAAAGATAATGATACTCCTGGATCATGCACATATCCAGGAGTCCTAAACTCCCCTTGTATCCTAGTCCTTCTAATATTGTACTAATTATCTTTGTAAAGGATAACTCTTATCCTAATAAGATGTCTTATCCTAAATAGGATTAGGAATTATCCTTATATATCTCATCTTTGTAATATATATAAGAAGAAAGAGTCGAATAGATTTATTCGACCATCATTCAAAATCTCTCTCTCTCTCTTTTGTTCTATTATAGTATCAGAGCCATAAGCAATCAATTCAAGATTTTCATCATGACTTTCACTATGTCTACCAACTCTATAAACCAATTAAACTTCGGTGCATCGGGAAATCATATTCCCTAACTGATTTCAGTTCGGTTGGATGGATTCAACTACATCATATGGCGTTTTCAGGTTGAGAATACTCTTCTGAGCCATGAGCTCCTCGGCCATGTTGATGGGACAATTCCTTATCCATCTCATTCTATGGCAACTACAGCCATTTCGAGATCTTCCACTTTGATAACAGAACCATAAACACAATGGGTCAAATAGGATCGTTACATCTTCAGTTGGCTATTATCCTCTCTGACAGAAGCAACACTGACACAAGTCGTAGGAAGCAAAACAAGTAGAGAAGTTTGGGTAACTCTTAAGAATCTTTACTCTCCTCGAGGAACAGCTAGTGCAGTTGGTCTTAGGAATGAACTTGGAGCGATACAGTAAAATGATCTCTCCATGACTAATTATCTCCAAAAACTCAAAGTTTTTAGTGATAAGCTAACTGCAATCATTACCCGGACAGATGAGCTATCATTTGCCAGCTTACAAGGTATGCTTCTAACTCATGAGAATCGTTTGCTTCATTTAGTAACATATCCTATCGATATTTTAAATCGATTTTGTTAATCCCTAAGTTTCATTTCAATTCATTTCAAAGAATCATCATGCATGTAATAGTGATTGTCAATGAATCGGTGCAAATAGTAATCAATTATTGTTATTTATAAAGAGTATGTAATTCAATGTTTTCGACAAAGAAAATATATAATCCAATATTTTAATTCTCATCTAACATTATTAATAAAAAATACATGATTCAGGCCCCGGTGGTTCGTAGGAATAGGGGTTTGGACTCTGGAATCGGAACGGACTATTCTGATTCCGGTTGTTTAGTTGGTTGGAATCAGAATTCCATTTTAATTTTCATCCTTTCTCTTGTTTGAATCAAACAGAGTATGGAAATAGATTATTTCAATTCTGACTATAAAATAAATGGATCCTCAATAAATATGCATTCAAATATGTGCTAATACATTCGTGTATACATTATAAAGTGTGAATGGGCTCAGGCTACTAAAGGACTCGGTTTGAAGAGTAAAGAATTCCAAATTTTTATGCCTAGGTTAAGCTGAAGACAAAAAATTCAAGCTTATCCTTGTGAAATTACAGGTTGGACCAATCTTGTTGAGTGATGCCATCCAAACAAAAACCTGTTTCTGCAAATACTGTGTAGATCCGTTTGCATATGACTTCATGTGCAGGTTTATTATTTAAAACCAAATTTTACTCTTTATCGTCCCTTTGCCTGCCATAAAACCAAATAGTTTGTTTTGCGCAAACATTAGAATGAATGCAAAATTATTTTTATCAATAAAAAAAGAATAGAATTGAAATTCAAAAAAAAAAAAAAAACCTATCTGTTGACCATTACATCTTGGTTGTTTGGTGTCCATGTTTTGCTCTGCACAGAATTTGAACAAAAAAAAAAATTAATCTAGGTTCAAGATCTCTAAAGGGACAGTCGTACTCAGTGGTCTTGAGTCAAGTGAGGCCTAAGGGCAATGACAGGCTCCTTAGTGGACGTCTCCGAGAACGTAATCCTAAGCCATGACATGGCAATGAATGAAGGCTAATTTGTTCATCCAATTGAATAAGATAAAATTACGGACACCCTTTACTTTAGGGGTGGTGGCACGTAAGGTTTTGGCATGTGATAAGGTACGTTTTAATTTCAAAAATCCACAGAAGTCGAAAGTTGTTAATTGATATTATGGGGAGTGGTAAATTTAGGGGCCTTTTTCAAGTAATTTTTAAAAGATCTTCTGGAAGCTTTGATAGTCAGAAGATGTAATGAGTTTTTTGCATTAAGATCTTGATAGTTTGCATACCATTTGGTTAGAGTGTGTTTTTTTGTGTAAAAACGAGTTGAAAAAAATTAAAAAGTTTCATTTAGAGCTTCCTAAAAATTGTCCAAAACAAGTTTTGCGCATCTTTTCAGTTTAACATCTTTTGATGCCTAAATTTTTTTCTAACCAAATTGAAAGACAAAAATGCAAGGTACAGTTCACACGAAAAGACATGTCAAATGAGGCCTAACTAAAATACCAATTCGTGATATAAGTAGCTAAGAGAATAATATGAAAAATGACAAAAATTGATATGGTTTATTATGCATATGGCCATGTTACTTTAATGCCTTGTTTGTTCAAATTTGAGAAGGAAAATGGGAAAAAAAAGGGGGTCAAGAACTAGGACTTTAGAGAATCAATTAAGGAGAGGGCAAAATGATTTCATAAAACATGCAAAGGATAGTTTTGAGATTTTTAAATATTTTAAATCGCACATGGCATTGTGTGTTCTAGATAATTGATGAAATGTTAATGGCTGGACATGAGTATTGTTTTCTAAAACTATAAGGTACCTTATGGTGGTAGGTGAAAGTTGAGGCCCTTAAGGCCCTGTTCGTTTATATTAAATAAGCTTGTGAAAGTTGGTAAATGGATATGTTTTTTTCCATCAACCAACTTTATGATATTCTTTTTGTGTTTACTAACGAGCCCATGGTAAAATAAATTCCACTTTCTTCTAAAACTTATTCGTCTCTCAAATGGGTCCTACATAAGGATAAATTTTATAAGATTTATAGTAGATAAGAGCAATTTTTTACCTTAAATATCAATAACTTTTTATGAAGAATATTAAGGAAGGGCAATGATATTGCTCATCGTCTTCCTCTTCCTCCCTCTGTATTCATCCAAATACATTGGTCCAAGCAGCCATAGCAAAATTAGCAGAGGGACATAGCTAACAGCAATTTACGCGTCATCATGGTTCCATGGCTACCCTTCGGCCATCTAATCCCTTTCCTCCAACTTTCCATGGCTCTGGCCAAGGCCGGAATCCGTGTCTCCTTCATCTCCACTCCCAGGAAGGCTCCCAAAAGTTCCTCCAAATTTAGCTACTCTTGTAAGCTTTGTTGAGCTCAGCTTACCCACTGTCGAGGGCCTACCCCTTAGAGTTGCTGAAGCCACCGTCAACGTCTCCATGGATGAAATCCAGCACCTCAAGGCGGCCTACGATATCTTGGGCCATCAGGTCAAGCAATTTGTTGCTAATGAATCACCCGATTGGATCATCCAAGATTTCATCCCCTGCTGGGTGGCCGAAATCGCACGAGAATACGGCGTCCCATTAATCACCTTCTCTGTCTACTCTACTGCTACGCTGGGCTTTCACGGACCCCTGGAGTACCTTACCAATGACGGCCATGTGAAATACTGGACATCACTGGAAAGCATGATGCCTTCACCGGAGTGGGTCACGTTCTCGTCATCGGTTGCCTTCGGCGCCACGAGGAAAATGTCGCATTTGCCGGGATCTTTGGGCAAAATGCGTTCAGTATAATGGACAACGAGTGAGTAGTTGTAGCTGTTGAAGCCTTCCAGGCCATGGCCATCCGTAGTTGCTCGGAGTACGAACCAGATATCTGAACCTGGTCGAAAAAATATGGCAGAGACCGGTGATTCCAGTGGGTTTGCTTCCACCGACGCCGAGCAGCACAGAAGCAAAGGAAAGGGAAGGAGATTGGGGCAAGATATTAAAGTGGCTTGATAGGGAGAAACCAGAGCGGTCGTGTTTGTGGCGTTTGGTAGCGAGTGCAGAGTCCGGCACGACTCGCTTTGTCTCAATCAAGTGTATTCGGATGAATACTGAGGCAGAGGAAGAGGAAGAGGAAGACGATGAATAATCATTGCCCTTTTTGATATTTTTCATGGATAGAAAGTTATCTTATTTTTGTTATTTTATAAAAATATTATCTTTTATTGATATTTCAGGGCAAAAAGTTGCCCTTATCTCGTACTTACTAGGAATCTTGAAATCAAAAGAAATATTAAGTATAGTATACCGCCATGTAACTTTTCCTAATAAGTATTTAGGCATACATATTGAACTTTGGACACAAAAACTGGCTTTGGATTTGTGCATTTAACTTCGGATGGGAGTTTGAGAACAAATTGAGAACTATGATGAATGAACGAACATTCTGCGTTGCATTGTTGTCAACATTGACACTTGAGAAGGGATTAAATTGATGGATGAAAAACTTGAAAAGAGAATTTCGCAAAGTACAAGCAAAGTGGAAGATGGGATTGGGAAAGTGTGGCCTTAGGAATGGCGACGGGTAGGTTCATGGTTATGACTATACTCCCCCATCTTTGACCATGACTTTTAAACAAATCCTCCTCTCCAACTTCAATCACCACTAAGGATAAAAATGACCCTCCATCCCTTATTCCTGTGGAGACGGGTTTCTTACAGGGACCTAAATCCCCAATTTTTTTAAAATAAAGGTTTCTTAGAAAATATATTTACTTAAAAAAGGAATTTTTCTAAATATAAAAATATTTTAAATATATTTTGATATATAATATAAATAATATTATATATGTATATGTTAATATATAATATAAATTTAATATATATAATCAAGGTTGGGGTGGAGAAGGGAATTTACTCGCATCCCTTGTTCCAATTAGGTACCACTATCAATCCCTATCCCCAACCCGATGGGGTTGAAAAAACTAGATACCCAACTGGGACAAGGAAAATTGCCATTCTTATGTGGCCCTTAGACAAGAGTGAACAAAATTTAGAAGCCATTTACTACTATTCTACTAGCTTGTCACTTGGATGACTCTTCATGTTCTAGTGGCCCCTACAATATTCGTGCATTTCCATTCAATGGGACAACAAGTTGGCATCCATTGCACTTCTCTATGACTACAACTTCTGTAGTTTTTTTTTTTTTTTAATTTAAAGAATAATGAAGGTAAAAAATAGTTTTATTATCATCAATTCTATCAAATATAATACCATCTTATTCTAAATTTCCCTATTCTAAAAGGCGAAGGTTTAGGTTAGAAATTAGAGGGGAGGTCTAGGTATTTATTTTAAGCCTTTTACCTTAATTATTATGTACACTAGTCATGCTTTGAACATGAAAGTTTTTTATGAAGATGTCAATCATAATGAATAATATGTTTCCAAAACTTTCTACAATGTTTTTATATTTCTGTCACACTTATTCTTGTTTAATATGATGAATTTATGAGATTAGATATATGCTCAAATTTTTCTACTATTTTTTTGTATTTTTTATATTTTGTGTTTTCATCTTTTTAGATTATCATCATCATCATTATTACTATTATTATTATTATTATTATTATTATTATTATTATTATTATTATTATTATTATTATTATTATTATTTAATGACATCAACGTTTGACACATTTTGACTCAAAAGGTTGAATTGTTGAATCGCCACCAAATAGGAAAACAACTCCATTTTTTTGTTAGTTTTAAATTTGTATTTTATTTAATTATATCATCAATAAAAGCAATTATTCTTTGTTACACTTATTTTTCTTTAATATATTTAATTAACATATGATTCAATGAAAGAATAGGAGTTAATACCCTAAATATAAGACTTAATGAGAGGAACTAAATGAGGGGAAATGTACTAATTCAAATTACATTTTGTGTGACCAAACTCAAAAATAGGGGTATTCTAGTCAATAATGTGATTCAATGAATTTTAATAGGGTTAATACTGTAAAATATAAGACTTAATGAGATAGATTCAAATGAGGAGACAATTAGAGAGGGGATAAACCAAAAAATTAAAGCATTTTAGTCAAACAAAAGTTCCACACTCTCATTCATATATACTTTTAATAGTAACTAGTAAGTGACCATGTGCTTTACACATGGCAATTCTAGACAATGATAATTATAGTAATAATATATCTAAAGTTTTCTATAAACTTTATTTATTTTTTAATTTTTGTTTTTTATTATTAGCCAAATGCATATTACAAAATCCAAATCTCATTACATAAACACCTCATTAAAATATGTGATAATCATATTGAATTGTGAAGTTTCAAGTATCATTGATAGGCCATTTTGCTTAGCTAGACTCTTCTTTTTTTTAGTGTTTTATCTTTTTGGTATATCTTTTTTTTGTTCATTTATCAAAAAAAAATGTAAGATTTAAATAGAGAGAATTGAATATTTTAGTCAAGGTTTTAAAAACTAGAGCAGACCGGACAGTCGAACCATTTGGCCCGGGAACCGATTAGTTCACTAGTTCCATTTTTGCCCAGAATTACTATTTTATAAAAAAAAAAAAAAAAAAAAAAACGTTGAAATGGCCAGAGAACCGTTGACTTGGATGGTTTAACCATTAAAATGTTTGACACGGTTAACGGTTCTTGAGTTGCTTTTCTTTTTTTTCTTCTCTTTCTTTTTTCTCACTTCTCAGCTTTAACCAACCGCCTCATTCTCAAAGTCTCACGCTCTCCTCTAATAATAATGTATATATGCAGTGGACTTTAACTCAATCCTAATCTAATGGTCAAAATAAATGTTACATTATCAGTTTGACCCGCTGACTCGAAAATCAAAAGCCCAAGCGATTTTGGTTCTGTGTCAGTTTTTAAAACCTTGATTTTAGTTAAAACAAAGTTCCACAATCCTATTCATACTTTTAATAGTAGTATAAATATAAAATTATAGATGTCTTCAATTTTTTCTATATTTTTATTTTGTATTTTTATGTGTAAAACTAATTCTGATATGTAATACTTACTTTTTGTTTAATATGATAGTACATGATATTATACATATGCTTGAATGTTTTTTTTCAAAAATTATGTTCTCGTTTCATTTTTTGTATTTTTATAGTTTATTAATTTTTATTTTTTATTTATGATATTAAAGGTTAACACATTTAACCCATAAATTGAACTATTTATTATTAATTTTTATATTTCCTTTTTTATCAATTCTAAGTTATGTATTTTATTTTCATTATCGATAAAAAAAATTCTTGTTTATTACACTTATTTTTTTTTAATTTGATTAATAAAAATATCATAAATGTGTCTAATGTTTTCATTTTTTGTAAATTTCTATATTTATTTTTATTTTAAAAATTTTATTACCTAACTATGACTTTATAGGTTGATCAAATTGATTTGGATGGTTGAATTGTTTAGCCACCAATTGGATAAAGAATGTTTTGTTTTTTGAGTTAGTTTTAAAATATATGGATTTATATTGTTTAAAATATAGACATAGATCTAATTAGTAGCATTTATTAGTGAAAAATAACGTAAGGGAAATTTTCAAAAACTCACCATGAGTTTTCAGCATTTTTCTTAAACTCACCAAAACTTTTCAAAATGTCTAAAACTCACCATGTCACTAACTTGACGTTAAAGAGACTAACAACTATTAATATATTACCATTTTAACCTTCATAGAAAAATATAAAATATATACATATATTTGAACATTTAGATATGAAAAAAAGAAAAGTCCAAATAATATTTTCAAATATAAAATACATAAAAACACTTAAATTGCAAAAATATAAAAAATTATAGAAATTGCACACAAAATAAAAAATATTTTCAAATTATAGAAACTATAGAAATTGAAAAACAAAATTGTATAAAAACACCAAAAATTATAGAAAAACACAGAAATTGCAAATAAATAACAAATAATATAGGAAATTTTAGAGGTTGTAGAAAATAGAAAATAGAAAAAACATAAATTATAAAAAATATTAGAAATTATAACAAAATACTAAAATGTAAAAAAAAGAAAATTGAAAAATGAAAAAGACCCTTTTCCTCTAACTCACCATTCATGGGTGATTTGGTCATAAAAGTTGTTATTTATGCTAACACGGGCACCTCTGCTAAGAAGCATTAATGATGCACTAATGGATGGCAAGTTTTGGAAAATAAAAACTTACTAACATTGTGAGTTTTAGATGTTTTGAAAAGTTGTGGTGGGTTTAAAAGAAATGTTGGAAGCTCATGGTGAGTTTTAGACAATTTCCCATAACTTAACAATATAAGATTTAAGAAGAGAAAATGGGATTTAATACCTTAAATATAAGACTTAATGAGAGGGATTAAATACACAAATATAACAATTATAGTAGCCATTAAAGCTGACACTAAAACTACAATAAAATGACTTTTATACCCTTTCTCAAACAAAGAAATAGAGGATAATTTTATTCCAAAAAGAGTTTCACACTTTTATATATAATATAGATATAAATATAAGTTTCTTTATTGGAGCACATGGAGAGCTAATTCTAACAAAAATCTACACATAAATCTTGCTTAATTTACTAGAAAAAGGTACTACAATTTGAACAAAAACGGGCATGTAATCTCATTGAATCAAACTAAAAGATCAGGTCCAGCGTGGCCTTGAAGTGTCACTATTGCATGAGATGTGTTTAATTATATTTGAAGTGGTGGAGAGATGATAAAGAAGTAAGGTGTTGAGATTGTTATTTAATAGATTTTTGTAAGCTTGATATAACTCAAATCCAAAGTTCATTACCCTCATATGTACTGGATATCAGAAAATGCATAGAATATCTGGTTTGGACCCGGATTTTCTTACAGCCAACGCTTAAAAAATCAACCCGGAGGCTAACCCACTATTCCCTCCAAGTTGCGGGTCACTAGTTAGACCATCTAGGTTGAACAAGTAAGACCGTGCCATGCCACGTGTATTTTATCATTAAAAAATGTATAATTATTTTTAGGATTTAATATATGTATATATAAATATCACTTTATGTTCAATTTATATATTTTAATTCAGTTTTTTTTGTTTGTAAAAAAATGTTAGAAATTGAAATTTGAGGCCCAAAGAAAGATTGTTTAGCAAAAATAGTGGGGTTTGGCACCTTGGGACACATAGATATCGAAAAGTTACCCAAAGTAAAGAAAGATCACTCCAATCAAACATTAGAATGCAAGGTAATGCCCTCCAGAAGTTTGCACATACATTGAGTGCAACCCACAACCTGTTGACAAAGTCGAAAGGGTCAATGGTTGAACCACCTAGGTTGGATAGCTTTTGACCAAACAATGGATTTCAACAAAACCAAATAAAAAATAACCTGGGTGACAATTCGAACGATTCAACCAACCCAATCAATGGCAAATTGAAAACACTAGTTACAACAAAGTTCCAACAGATTCCAACATGATCCCTATCCATACATTGCACACATGTAGTCTCAATGTTATGATGGGTCCCAGTCTCATGGTGAGATATATGGTACAGATCATGTTGAAAGTGTGCTAGAAAAGTTTTTATGTGAGCAGATCCCAACTCATTTGGTTTATTCATTGAATCAATGTTTTAAAAAACAACCCGGAATTGGAACCATTGTGGCCACCAGTTTTCGGGTCGACAGTTCAACTGTCTGGTTTAAACAGATGGCCCATTCTAACAACAAAAATTTTAAAAAGCAAAAAAACGGCCAAAATTGTTGAATGGGTTGAACGGATCAATGATTTGACCAATCAGGTCAACGGATCATTGACCGATTCAACGATTTTTTGCCAAAGACTAGGTTTGGGTAGGGGTGGAATCGAGCCGAGTTGAGTCAAATCGAGCCGAATAGCTAGCTATTCGAGCTCAGCTCGCCAAGGTAGTATGAGGCTCGAGCTCGAGCTCGGCTTGAATCAAAAGCTCGTAAGCTCGAGCTTTCAAGCTTGACTTGAGAAAAATGTTTTACAAAAATAAAAAAATTATATATAAAAATATTTTTATTTGATATCTAAAAAATTAAGAATTATAATAATTAGTTATTGTTATATATAAAAATAAAAATATTATATACAATATTTTTATTATATATATTATTTTCTATTATTATTATTATTATTATTATTATTATTATGTATTTAGCTATTCGAGTTGGCTCACAAGCCTCATGAGCCAAGCTTTATTAGGCTCAAGCTTGGATCGATTAATAAACGAGCCTGTAAATTGGGCTTGAACTTGGCTCGAAGCTTCGTTGAAACCAAGGTAAGCCGAGCTTGAATAACTTGTGAAGAGCTCAATTCGTAGCCACCCCTAGGTTTTGGGTAAAATAAAACCAACTGCCTAGATAGTTCTCGGGCCAAATGGTCCAACAATTTGGGTCAATGACATTTCCAAAACCATGCATTGAATGGCTCCTTCCCAGGGTTTACTGGTCCAAAAAGTGACAATATCCATTACTTATGGGTGGAAATTCAATAAAGGACTTCAATGGAGCACCTATTGAAGTGACAATATCCGGTCCGGATCTTCTCCTCACAGACCGCTCCTTACATGGACAGCTGTAGATCGGGAACATCTCCCATATTTATAAATTATTATTTTTCAATATACGGTAGGATGTGGCTGTGACTAGGATCGAATTCCAATTCGAATTTATCATATGAAACCTACGCCGTACAAGATAAGTTATTGTGGTGTCAAGTGAAAATGCCAATCGGATGGCACAAAAGGAATCCATATGTGATTTTTTAATTACATGATTTAAGACATTTTTCTTTTATCCTAATTTTTTTTTAAATTTAACCACAAAAACATAATAATGCATAGATGTGATCATCATGCTAATTTTGTGGGCAATTGCTCTAAGATGGGACCCAATTTGTACTAGGTCCAATTCATTCATTTATAAACACGTGGCAGATGAAGAAGACATCCATCACAAGCATTTCCACGTTGTATAACCTTTCTTCAAATTATTCCATCTGTGTCCACGAAATCCCAAACGCCGGAAGACCCATTGATTTATTCGGGGTGTGGAGGAAGCATACTATAAGTATAGGACTAGCATTGGGCCAGACTGCGCTAAAGCCCACACCCAGCCCGTTTAGATAACGGACCTTGATTTTAAGCCTAGACCTGGCCCATAGGCCCAAAAGTTCAGACCAAATCCTAGGAGTTATGAATAGTGGTGAGCAGTAGGTTTTTTCCAGAATTGAATGGAATCGACTTCAAATCAGCCTTGAACCGCCCTATTCGATCTGTTATAAGATAGGGTCTACTTCCAAATTCTTGGAACCAACCACCATTCAGGTCGGTTCTAGGGTTTAGAGGTTTACCTTATCCGAACTAATCCAATGAACTGGATTGGCCTTAAAACCGAACTTGCTTAGAAATAAACCCCATAATATTTTTAAGGATATGAAGATTTGAGCCCAAGCACTCATAGTTATAAAAGCCATGATCTCACTTGACAATTAAGTTACTTTAAGTGATTTGATCATTTATTTTCATTTTAATATTTGCATGTGTATAATAAATAATGTAAAAGGTAAATTTTACAAAATTTAAATTATAGTGACAAATTCTCAGCCATATATTAATATATTATGATAATCTTCATATTAAATTACTCAATTTAATCAACAAAGATAATATAAGTTTTAAACTATATATATTACCGATTTATATATCATTATTGAAAATCAAAATTTTGAAGGATATGTTTCATTTTTTTTTCTTGAAGGGAGAGAGTAAAAAAGAACATATTCCATAGGTAGACCTTGGAACCGACCCTAGAACCGCCAAGGTCAGAACCAACCTTCACAGGGTAGGTTCTCATTCCAGGTTTTACCATGGAAACGATCTAAACCGACTCATTCTCACCCCCAGTTATGAATGCCAAGCAAGATAACACCCGTTTACTTACTTTTTGGAGCTGTTTGGGCATCGGAAAATTAGATTTTAAAATCTATCCTCACAGAATTCCACAAATTATGATCAAGATACCATGAATTCTTGCTAGATATAAATTATGCATAGGAATTCATCTTTACCAAACAAACAGGAAAAAAAAAAAGAAAAATTGTGGACAGAAATATATTTTATGACAAGAGTCACTTTTATGACACTAGTATAAATGAAAGTTACTGTCCAGCCTTAGCTTCTCTCCAGCTGTGGACAGTCACTTTCATTTAAATCACTAAAAATATAAGAAATATATTTTATGACAACAGTCACTTTTATGACAAGCATGCTTGCATAAAAGGCATCAGCATGTGCCCAATGTTTATATGAAAACAACTACTAAACTACATCTCAACGGTGGTGACATAAAATACTCAAGTCGAACTCTTCCATACCATACCTTGCATTTCTTTTCATAAAGTATTCTCTACCCTACATTTGACAAAACTACAAGTTTCTAGCATACTTGACCCAGAACAACTTGGGCTGTCAACAGGACTAGCTAGGGCTCTCGCTGCAGTGCAAGAAAAATTCTAATGTCAGCCCAGGCTGTCAAATTTAGACAACCAAAATTTTCTCTACTTAAATGGAGAGAAGCTAAGGTTGTATTTGATTGCATTATAATTTTATTTGCACTAGTATAAATGCATAGAAGTGCAAATGAAAATAATGTAAATTTTAGTTTAATTTTGTTTTGGGTTTTACATTTTTCTGCTTCAGATCTTATTTTATCTTATTGTACTGCTATCAAAAAATATAAGATAAAATTTAAAGCAAAAATAAATAAAAATTTACCCCCAAATCATTTGCACTATCATTACGTTGCATCAGTACAAATTTATATGCATCACAATCAAATACATCCTACCTGACCGCAGCCAGTGGGAAAAACTTTGACCATTGGGGGAAACAGGTTAGTGTCACGGGGACAATCGATGGCCTGGACGTCGCACGGGTTTCTTTCACTGTAGAACTACCCCCGTAACATTAGGCCATTGAAAATGTTCTAGGGAGTGACATGTTACCCATTCGTCACCTATTTTGTCATTTTGGTCAAAAGAGAATAGAGGGCAATTCTCTTCAAGGGCCGGGCTGGGCCAATTTCGGATCGGGCTTTGTCTCTATATTAACCTAAAACATTCAGGCCCAACAGCCAAAATTCTTACCTGGCTGTCATGTCAAACTTGGACAGCCAAAATTTTCTCCACCTAGAAAAGGAGAGATGCTAACTGACCACCTAGGTTACACCATGATGGCACATTTGGCAACATTGTAATGAACCAATTTTGTTTTCTCGGGAACAAACAAAGAACCATCTCTCCCTCCGGGAAACACTAGGATCCTTCCAATAAAATGTTTATAGCTTACTTCAGATTCCATGTAAAAGACGCCAACCATGTAAAGCAGCAAGTTTTGCAATTGGAAGAACAAAGCCCCATATTGACTTTTCATATATAAAAAGATAATATCAAATATAATAAGAAACATTGATAAAATTAACAAAAATATTCAATTGGGGGACGTCCTTTGCTCACACTTCACAGTAGTTGAAACCATTGTATTAAAAATCAGCTTGATTACCTTACCAACCTTGTATTAAAAGAAATTAATTCCCTTGCCTCACATGAGAGTGATCTCATGGGTCCATGGATCAAAACCCCTTAATTTAATTATCTCATAGTCTAATAATGGTTTCAATAAGCAAAGACACAGAGTCCTAGCCGGTGGGAATTGGGTATAACCTAGCCTTTTGTCGCCATCAATCCAGCCATTAGATGACATGTGTTTAATTCTCATTGAATTAAGACAATATTAAACCAGAGTTGGAGAATGGAGGGATAAGCTTGTGAGGGAGAGTAAAGAACTGCCCATAGCATTCATGTGAGTCACATGAAGTCACATTCTGCTAAAGAAGACTTTAAAAGAGAATAATTTTGTCCACCTAAATTGTACCACTCCAATCCGATTGCTTTAACGTTGCCGGCGAGCTTCTCTCATTTGATGTCCCCAGCTGGCCGGCAGCAACCGAGCTAGTTGACAATTGACATCTTTCTTGCAGGCTATCCCCACCTCACTTCAATTACAGGCTGAATGGTTATTTTTCTCTTACATTCTCCGAGATAATTTGTGGATCGATTTAAATTATATAATAAGGTAAAAATCTATGATACTATATCAGAAGATTTTTAACCAATCAAAGCGTCTCGTGAATTTTAATGAAAACCACACGTGATTGGTCACCTTTTTGTACAATAGCAGTTGATTGTATTTAAGCATTTTCGAAATTATAGTGGAACTCCTATAATAAATGATTGAAATATTTTATTTGAAATTGTACTAACAGTCCACATCATAGGGCAAAACATGTGGTTTTGGACTCGGATCTTCTGTTCACGCTTATCCACAATACACCACCTTCCGTGAATTGGGAATATCTCCTCCTACATAATATTATATAGAAAATGAGATATTCTCCATATGTGGCTGCAATAAATATGGGCAAGATTCTTGTGGGCAAGAGATCCAGACTTGTGATTTTCAACCACACTACAGTGGGCCCAATAGATTCAAATGCACCACATTTGTAGAAATGGCACTACTAAATACTCCCTAATGTTCATTTATTTTTAATCTTCACTTTGTGCTCTTTGTGGTGTATGAAATGTTTTAGAATGCCTCATCATTGATGATGTCTAAATTGGGTGATACATGTAATATCCCCTGAAAAAGGGTTCAAGTTCAATAGACTTATAAGAGGGTAGACACATGCCACATAGGATACAGTGGCACGGGTTATCCAGATTTTTTACTCATTTTCTCTACCCACGTTCTAGTACATTGCAATGCTGCATGTCTCACAACATAAGATGGCGATGTAGATGCAATTCAAGGTGGATAGAGTGTGGGTAGAGAGTTTCGCAATGCCTGGTCATCATTTATGTCTAAATGGGGTGGTACATGTGATATTCAACTTGGAAAAGGTCCAATAGAAGTTGTTTTAAGAGGCAAGTTTTTTAAAATCGACCCGGACAATGAATCAGTCAGAGGTCTGGTTCTCAGGTCGAATAGTCTGACTGTTTGAACCTAATGATTGGCCCGTTTTGACAAATAATCTAATTTTGAAGAAAAACGAAACTGATCACCTAACTTATTCCCAATTTTTCTGGTCTGACCATCCAGTCTGATCCGGTTTTGAAAACCATGATAAGAGGGTAAGGAAATAACACATTGGATGAAGAGGAATATAGGGTGTAATTACCCTCACCTACAAGGGTTGTAAAATCATGTGTGCACAGTATAAGCATACAAAAAGGGATTAATGTAATAACTGGAATAAATAAATAACAAATTATCACTATCAAGCCTAACAGCCAAACAACCTTTAGCATAATTGAAGCTCAGGCCTAACAGCCAAACAACCTTTAGCATAATTGAAGCTCAGTTTGGAAGGAATATAAATGTAAATATATAGCAAAATCTTGTAATTTATATGTATTTATATATTTATATTTGTATTTTGTATTTCTATTCTTTTCAAACTGAACTAAAGACAATTTACCTGAAACTGGGGATTTAGAGTATCAGAGGAGAATTAAATGGAAGGATATTAATAAAACTGAATCAGGAAATATTGGCTATAGAAGGGGAATCTTGTCTTTTTCTCAGGAACAATAAAAAAGCACCAAACACACACACACACAAGAGAATAACCAACTTAAGACTTTGATCTTCAGAGCTTAACAGACCTCAACCGCTCTCATATGGTATGAGCACATATTCGTTCCTATCATAGTCCCATGCTTTTGTCTGATCATTTCTTGATTCTTATATAAAAATCCTAAATTTTAAATCGTAAACCTTAAATTTGTAAATTCTTTTTACCAAAAAAAACGAAAAAAACTTTTAAATTCTAACTCTAAACCCTAGTCTTAAAATCTTAAATTTTAACTAAAAATGTATTTGGTCGGACACATTTCCTCCGATCAAGTAAGAGTCAATAAGTTCGTATATAGTATGGAGCTGGGGGAAGGGGAATAATTTCAACATCTGCATCTGGTTAATAGTAAGAATCCATATTCAAAAATCCAAATGTGATACAAATATACAAATGGATCATCTAAATCCAAAACAATCCAGATGTTGGAATCAGATTTTCTTTGTGTCCATTGACAGCCCAAGTGATATTTATGTCTAAGGTTTTAAGAACCGACCTGGAAATGGATGGCTCGTTTCAATGAAAAAAATTAAAAAATAAATAAAGTAAAGAAAGGTCAAAAACCATTGAATAGGTCGAACGGATCAAAAGTTTGACCACCATGGTCAGCATGTCATTGACCAATTCAATAGTTTTTTGTTAGGGATCAGGTTTGGGATAAAACAGAACCAGTTGCCTAAATGATTCCCAGGCCAAACAGTCCAACTGTCCGAGTCAATGGCAGTTTGAAAACATTGTAACAAATGGTATTTGTTTGTCTAAATGTGAGTACAAATCCAATTAAATTCAATTATTAAATAATCCAAATTTTATATAATCCATTTATAAATAGAGTATATTTAATGATTCATTTGTATCATTCTCCTTCAATTTTGCTTAACAAAGCCCATGCATCATATGGATCCTGACTAATTTTTATCTATACAAAATTAATGTATATCTATTTAGGTTTTTATTGTTAAGTCCATCTCATAAACTTTAATGCAATTTGTACAGTTGGAATAGAAACAGGGTGGAAAATGAATCAAAATTCAAGGGGCTATGGAAGTATTGGTAAATAAAATCCAAAAATTAATAAAAGTTGCTGAGTTGAACTGAAATCTAAATTTCTCTACTAAATGTTGGTTATATTTGTCAAACAGTAATGTAATGTATGCTTTTATAACAATATATGGCGTTCACGTTGAATGTCCAAATAGTGTAAATAAAAAACACAGTTTATAAAAAAAAAAATATATTTTATTCTCCAATAAGTTATCTATCAATTAAGAAAAGGATATAAAAAAAAAGAAAAAAAAAAACTAGATTGCTTAATAGTGAAAGGTATCCCCTAATTTCTAGGTTCCTAAAACAACCAATAATTAAATAAATGGGGCTGGTGTCACCTAGATAAAGATCTCCGGACATGACTCCCCCAAGGAAACAATTTTGGATTCTAATCTGTTTTTAATATGCTATTAACTCCAAAAATTCCAATATGCCTCAATTCTTTAAGCTGTGTTTGTTTGAAAGAAAATGTAGAGAAAGGAAGAGAATCGAAGTACTAAATATAGGCATAAGATTAATAACTTTCCCTTGGCTTTTTTCTCTTATTTTCTGTTAAATCAAACACAGCCTATGTGATTCAAGTTTATGAGACTCTGTATCCTTTTTTTCCTATGTTTTGCTTTATGGGCCACAAAACAGGGGTAGTTCCATCTCCTTAACCCCTCAACCCTAGTGGTACTTAGGGGGTGCAATTTGGGCAGGCCTAGCCGGAGCCTAAACTGGCCCAGCCCAAAATTTTGCATAGGCTACGGGTTGGGTTTGGGCTGGGATCAGGTCTAAGAAATTGGGTTTTTTTATTTTTTGAGTCAGGCTTAGGGCTAGTCCTTAGGTAGTTCATATCTAGCCCGAGCTCGATTCAATTATACACATTCATATATACATATGTATATATATGTAAATTTTGCATATATATATATATTATTTTAGAGTGGATTTATTAATCAACTTGAGCCCGGTCCAAACCCTAGCCCTACTTAAGTGCATCAAATTACAGTATAGGAAGATCAGGTTTGGCCTCAGACTCAGTCCAAGCTTAAGCCTCAAACCCAAATATTTGGGCTAGGCCTAAATTGACCATAAACCTAACCCAACCTATCCGACTTGCATTCCTAGTGGTAGTAGAATTTGATCCTAACTAAGAGCCAAAAATCCTACCAACCAAGCCATTAATCAGTTCAGATAGGGTTGTCCGATTCCCAGCATGAACCATGATAAGGGTTGAGAGAGCCCGATTTTGTATTCTATATATTTGTATTTATAGTCTTTTCAAATTGAGACTTAAATTTTTAACAGCTTAAAATTAATATTTAATTTAATATGTTTGTGTTTGTAAAAATAAGCGTGCAAATTTAACTTATGCCATCAACCATAAGTTTAGTTATGAAACCATGTATACAAAAACATTTATGTGTTGGCTTGTGATTGGTCATATAATGAAGTTGGCACACTTGTATTTGCACCAATTCCGACCTGAAGTTTTTTAACCAATAACAACAACCCGCATACCCATAGAGTGCATATCAGTTTATCACCCACAACCACTTCAATCACTCGCTTACTGTGCTTAGGTAACGTGGGGGAGCCCCGTGCTCCTGCTCATAAAAGCTCAATCCATACAGGCCACAGCATCCCGCATCCACAGGTGAGAATTTATGACATGTTCTAAATGTACACTGAATGCCCGTGCTTTGGGAGAGTTTTGTGGGTAATTGATACTGTTACAATTTTTTCGGGTTAGGGTTGAGATTTTGTCAAATTTTCAATATCCCAATTCAAAGCCAGAACCCAAAATAGTATAAACTGTTAACTCGGATAATTTGCACCTCTACTTACAACGTGGGGTAGTGTTATAAAAGAGAGCGGATTCAATAATCAATACTCCCAACACGAGAACAAAATCTAACTTTTAAATGCAGATAATTAAGGTGGTGTTTGAAATCAGTGCCGTTTTTTGAGAAAATGGTCCCATGTAGGTGTTATGTTAAAGAAAACGGTGCTGGAAGCAACACCTTACTTAGTACCGCTTTTTCAGAAAAACGTTGCTCTAGATCACATCTTGGAAATTGAGAAAGTATAGTCTGAAGCAACATCGTTTTTTGGGAAAATGATGTATTGCTGCCAACAATACAATGACACAATGACATGGCATCATCTTTGACATTAGATAACAAGATCAATGTTGAAAATGTTGCTGCCGGTATTGGTACCAAACAAAACCACTGTTGTTTTTTTCAGAAAATAGTGCTTACAACTTTACATGCCCATCACCCATGCCAAATACCTACTAAGGCTTCATTTGGCATGTCTTTCCATACGTAGCTTGACAATTTATTTTTTGGTCTTTTTCTATTTGGTTGGAAAAAAATATAATTACCAAAAGATGATGTTTGGAAAATATGTGCAATATCCATTTTAAAGTATTTTCAAAAAACTCCAAATAGAACTTTTCGACTTTTTTCATCGTATCTTTGTACAACCAAATGATCTTCAAAAAACTAAAATCTTACTACAAAAACTTAGTCTTTTGGCTGTTAGATATATTGGAAATTTGAAATATCATTCAAAAAAAGACTTGGCAAACGGAATCTAAGGTTTACTTTAATAAATAGATAATTCAGATTCATATGAGACGATATTTTTTTAATGAATTTCCAATGTAATCACCACCGTTCTTATGTTGACCGATTAAGGACATGTGGAACCATTGACTAATTCGGCTAGCTTCAAGTCTCCTTGGAAGATTTTAAATCTCACTCGTGTTCTCCACGTGTTCGGTTTCTATAAATTTAGAAAACCCGAAACCTATCATTTTTACACAGCTGTAGAAGTAATTACCTCACCAGCTAGTTTCCAGCTGGAGAAAAGAATATCTCTGGAATTTCATGGAATGACGATATTACCCTGAACCTCCAATAAAGAATCAACCTGTTGTTCTGGTATTATATAATTTTATAAGGGTATTTGCGTCAAACTATTTAGCTACAAACAGAATACGTGCTCACGGTTTTAGAATCTAAAATTCGTAAAGATTCTTCGTCTGAAAAGATCCTCCAAGATCCCTCGATTCCAGTTGTCTTCTCTTTAATACCACAAGCCGTCTTTAGAATCTGAACAATCTTTATTTTTACCGTGGATCCCACAATCAACGGCTTTTGATAAATGTCCTACCATCTAATAAATACCCTTTTATCCATCGAATCACCAAAATAAATCTCTACAAATGTCGAGCTGAGTACTCACTGTGTATGTGTATTCGAGATTTCGAGGCAGGGAGGTTCTGTTTCTGTTTCAGAAATGGCGGCCAGTGTAGTGCCGATAGCCTACCAAAACAACACATCGTCAGTGCCGGACTGGCTAAACAAAGGAGACAACGCATGGCAGTTGATATCGGCGACGCTGGTCGGGATGCAGAGCGTGCCGGGTCTTGTCATCCTCTATGGAAGCATAGTGAAGAAGAAATGGGCAGTCAATTCAGCTTTCATGGCGCTCTACGCCTTCGCTGCCGTCTTAATCTGCTGGGTCACCTGGGCTTACAAGATGTCTTTTGGTGATCGTCTCCTCCCATTCTGGGGCAAGGCCGGTCCTGCTTTAGGCCAGAAGTTTCTGATCAGACAAGCGAGGTTGCCGGAGACGACGCAGTTATACCATAATGGAACCGAGGAGACGGCTACGATTGCACCGTTTTATCCTATGGCGTCCATGGTTTACTTTCAGTTCGTGTTTGCTGCGATTACAGTGATTTTGCTAGCTGGGTCGCTCCTGGGTAGAATGAACATCAAGGCTTGGATGCTTTTCGTCCCGCTCTGGCTCACCTTTTCTTACACAGTCGGTGCTTTCAGTCTCTGGGGCGGTGGATTCTTGTTCCACTGGGGCGTCATGGACTACTCCGGCGGCTACGTCATCCACCTCTCCTCCGGCATCGCCGGCTTCACGGCAGCTTATTGGGTTAGTATTAATTGCTGAATCTCATCGAATCATTAATTAAATTGTGGGGATGGAATTGGTCGTCTGGACTTGATGACTTGAGTCTGTTTACAGGTGGGACCGAGATCGACAAAGGACAGGGAGAGGTTCCCACCGAACAACGTTTTACTGATGTTGGCCGGTGCAGGGTTGCTGTGGATGGGTTGGGCTGGATTCAACGGTGGAGATCCTTACACGGCGAATATTGACTCGTCCATGGCCGTACTGAACACAAACATCTGTGCAGCGACGAGTTTGCTGGTGTGGACTTGCCTCGATGTCATCTTCTTTAACAAACCTTCGGTGATCGGAGCCGTCCAGGGAATGATCACAGGGCTTGTCTGTATCACGCCCGGTGCAGGTAATGCTGTTGTTTCTTTTTCTTTTGTTTTTTTACTACCTAGGATAGTGACCCGGGAGATCTGTTTCCCATTGGAAGGCGTTTCTCGGGAAATCCGTTCCCATTTCCCAGGGAAATGGAAAAGATGTGATTTCCGTAAATTGTGGGACTTTTAAAGAATGCAGCTCGACGAGTTGCCGTTGGATCGGGTTGAGGACAAAGTGACAACCCAGAGCCCGAGGCAAGCCAGCATTTATTCAGAGTTTATCCAAACCAACCCGAGTCTAAATTTCAGTTATCAAATGTTGGGTATAGAGTACAATCGTCAATCGGGGCCTGCTTGGGCCGGTTCAATCGGGTCATGCTGGGTTCGAACATTGTGAAAGCTCAAAAGCAGATAGCATTCTATTCTGCTCTTGTGCCTTTCTATTCGAAAACGATTTCATTTTATTCAATCAAAGAGTAGAAAGAAGTACTTTTATGTAAATCTAAAAGTACTTGTATGTGAGATTTTGAAAACCCAAATCGTTTCCTTCATGTATTCACATCAAGCACTTCTCAAGAGTTTTTGACAACATCACAAAATTTGTACATTGTTTTTGGGTTTCTGGGGGCTAGGGGTCCGGTTGAACCGAATGGATTAACCATTTTCTTGTGTGAGCACTGAGCAGTAATTAGGTTTTTACACATGGCACAACCATCCCTTTGAGTATTGCTTTTCTACTTAGACTGAAGCAATGAAGAGGAAGAACTTTTCCTTTGGAGCTGATGTGTTACAGTTTGGGCCTCCAATCACAATCAAACTAACTTTTAAGTTTTAAATAGCTCACACAAGCAAGCTTCCTCTGTGATTATTATATTTATACATATTCATAAACAATATCTTGTAATATTATCTAATTAAGAGATCTAGAAATAAGTGTGTTAGCTGATTTTAAATTTGACTTGGTAAGTTTGATTAATAAATGTGAGGTGTCCATTTGTACCTTTCTTGTTCTTCTGATTTAATTAGTCAAAATGAACCAATGTTTTCAATCTTGGGAAGTGAAATTAGGGATTCCATTAGTTTATTTGAACCCCAAGAGGCCAACAACCCTCAAGGGGGATGCACCCGTAGAGAGCCTCTAATTACAGCCCAGTTGTACCCATCCCATATGATCTATCAAAAAAAAAAAAACAAATCAACCAATCCCATGGGCTGAAGTGGAGATCTCCGGCCAATACTGGCGAGGTGCGGCGACCACCAAAACAACAGTGCACGTAAATCAGGTTTTAGTGTCAATTACTTGGCTGATTTGCTCATAAGACTCATAGGTCATTTCCCTAGAAGCAAATTTTCTCATTCTTTGTGTATTATGTGAAGAAAGTTTTGAACGTATCAGCTTCTGTCCTTGTTCTATCTCGTTTTCTGCTCAAGAAATTCTTGGTAAGTTGAGCTCAGAGTTGTGTCAAGGGCCCCATAATGAACCAACCTCCTTCCAGTAATTTTCCTTCAAAAATACTGACTTGCATGGGGTAAGTGGGACCCGATGTTTTAAAAATAAACTCAGAATCAGAACCGTTTTGGCCACCGTTTTTTGGGTCAACGATTTGATCATCTGATTTGAATGGATAGTACATTCTAATAAAAAATTTAAAAGAATTAAAAAAAAAGTAATTAAAATTAAAAAACAGTCAAAAACCATTGTATAGGTTAACGGGTTGACAGTTTAACTGCCTGGATCAATGAATTATTAATCAATTCAACAATTTTTTACCAAAAACCTGATTTAGAGTAAAATAGAACCGATTGCCTGAATGATTATCAGGCCGAAAGATCCGACCATCTAAGTCAAAGGTAGTTCAAAAACACTGCCTGGGCTTGAAAAATGAGCTAGTTCCTCCCATGCAATTAATGACTCGCTCCATTTTTTTCTTTTTTTCAATTTTGAATTAGGGAATGCCTGTGGTTGGACCAATGTGATGTTCTTTATTTTATTTTTAGGTGGAGATGTGATGTATGGTTAACGACCATAGCCATTATCTGCTTTTGGTCAGCTTAGAATTTTTCTCTTTTAGATAATATCTAATTATCTTTTAGGAAAAGCAACAATAGTCAATTAGTTCCATCCTGATTTCTCAGGGAATACTTTGTTTCATTCAATTTAGTAGTATATTTATTGATTCTCCTTAGTAAGGTTCTAACCGGTGAAGTTAGTAATTCTAGTTCCCACTGAGATGGGATCCAATTAATCCCACCTTCTCTCTCTCCCCCTGGGTAGTGGGTACTACCTAGTTTGTCTAGCAATATAATAATATTAAAAATATTAATAATAATAATTCTACCATTTTTTGCTACCAATTCTACCCTTTTATTAAATCTTATACAGTGGATCATTTAACACATGGTTTTCAAAATTGGACTAGATTGGACAATCAGACCGGAAAAAGCTCAAAAGGTCAAAACTGTGTAGGCCTTTGATAGTGGGTACTACCTAATTTGATGTCACCATGGGAATTTGGATCATCATAAAGGTCAAAACTCAAAAGCATGATTCCGTATAAGCAAAGCCAGATTACAAACATTGAGATATGTTTTCATTCTTTCTTGTGTAGGCCTTGTTCAGGGATGGGCTGCAATTATCATGGGAATATTATCAGGCAGCATTCCTTGGTTCACAATGATGGTCGTCCACAAGAGGTCGAAGTTGCTTCAAAAGGTCGATGACACCCTCGCAGTGTTCCACACACATGCCGTCGCAGGCTTCCTAGGAGGTCTCACCACCGGAATCTTTGCTGAGCCAGAGCTGTGTGCACTCTTCTTGGCAGTGACCAACTCTAGGGGTGGAGTCTATGGGGGTTCTGGTGGGGTTCAAGTCCTCAAACAGATTGTTGGGGCTGGTTTCATCACTGGCTGGAATGTTGTGATTACTACAATTATATGCTTGGCAATAAAGTTGGTGATGCCTCTGAGAATGTCGGAGGAGCAACTGTTGATCGGAGATGATGCAGTCCACGGCGAAGAAGCCTACGCGCTGTGGGGCGATGGAGAGAAGTATGACTCCACCAAGCATGGCTGGTATTCTGATGACACTACACACAATAAAGTGGCCAGTGGTGTTACTCAGATGGTCTAGGTTTAAAGAGAAGTGGGTGCTTCTTGTGAATTATAATAGGAGATATATAGTCAAATTCATGTTCATAAGGTCGGTGATGATTTGTAGGGGTAAATTAATTCTTGTTCATATGTTTATAAGTTGCACTGAATTTTTGAGTTGATAGAATGATGCTTTGAGGGTTTCATAGTGTTGTTGGTTTCAGATTTGTTTTATGAGGACAATCAATTTGGAATCCATGATAAAGTTCTCGAGCTAAGATTCAAAGGGCTAAGAGCTGCAAAGGGATTCCAAAGGAATTCAGATTGGATCTTGAATAGCATTATTAAGTTAAACTCAAAATGATAAAAAGAAAAAACATATATTATTAATAGAATAAGCTGAAAATAATAACTTTGATATATATTGTATATCATGAACAAAACGAATAGAACATAAATTGTTTATAACTTGAACCTACTGATCATTGTAAAAGCATAATATTTAAATCAATTTTAATAATAAATACAATATAAATTTTGAGTATATAAACATAAATATTTAAATAAAATCAAATTGGATCAGATAGGGATCATATTCAATCAAATTACGAAGGGGTCGAATTAGGATCACCCTTAACTGGATCGAATTTGAATTCGAACTTTGGACAAAGGAAAACCATTTGCAGCTCTATTAAGGATGTGGTTAGGTACCCTCTTGAGCTGCATTGTCTCCATGTACAGAGGCCTAATCACATGTTATAAATGGAATAGACCCAAAAATTCATCTGGATTTTTTTTTCTTTGGAATGACCTCAATTGTGGGTGGAGAACTCTAAAACAAAACAAAAAAAAAAAAATGAAGTCAGTTTTCTGATCTTCTGTATGTGTGTGATCACTTCTGTAAGACCCCTTATGATGGTTTTGATCTTTCTATAATTAAGATAGAGAATTTTAGACAACTCTTTTTTTTTTCTTGAAGGACAATTTCAGATAACTCATTCTCTTTCTTGTAACTTGGATTCTCTTGAAACTTCAATCACATTTTGGAGCAGACCAGTTTTGTCCAAGTGAACAACCATGGAAATTAATCTAGTGGCTCCACACCACTCAAAGAAAAGGACAAAACCATGGGGGTACTTTTATTGACACAAGTATCCCTGCCGCATTGTCCTTTGCCATAGATGCAGTGATGTACTGAAGTAGACCTGTTCTAGTTGCCTCAAACGAGATTCCAGTGTGAAAACTTTGTATATAAGTCAGAAAAAGATGTCTAATTACACCACGTTCAATATTTAATTCAGTCAGTTGGGATAAATAGAAGATAACTGGTCCAAAATTTCCAAAAATAATTAATGGTCAGCTTGGAAAGAGTACAAATGCATATATATATATATAATATAAATACATACAAAATAATATAAAATATAAGGTTTTGCTCTCTATTTGTATTCCTTTTAAACTGAGCTTAAAGGATAAAAAAAGTTATAAGGTATCCTTAAGATGTTTTTTTGAAAAACTCAGGGTATCTTTTAAGTCTTTTACCCTTATTAAATGTAGAGTAATTTCAAGATCGACATCAAGTTTTCAAATTCTAAGGGTCCATTTGGCATATTTTTCTATGCGGCCTTTTGGTTGTTTATAAGCTAGGTAGATCGATTTTCGATCTATTTCTGTTTGGCATATGGAAGATCTAGCTGCCAAAAGCCAGAACACCAAAAAGACATGAAAAGCCTATTTTGGGCTGATTTCGGGTAACTCCAAGTGAAGCTTTTCGTGTTTTTTGCGTTTTATTTTCGTGCGCAAAGACACAAAAAGGCATGCATCTACCAAACGTGCTTTGAACTATTTAGATCTTCATGCAAAAGCTCAATGCATCTTTTGATTGTCAGAGCTATCAGAAGATCTTCTCAAAAAAACATACCAAACAGAATCCTTCAAATGTCTTCTTTGTATCCCTCTATGAAAAGACTCTTCTCGGGAGATGTTGATTGATCCCTAAACAGATTAAATAAAATCAGATAGGTTGATTCAAATTTAATTCAATTTTATTCGGATTCATATCAGATTCAATTAATTGAAGTTGGATTGCAATCGGATATTTTCTTTTCTTTTTTTTTCTTTTCTTTTTCGCAAAAGGCAATCGGATATTGATTAGCATTAATAAATTAAAGTGAAAATGCTCAAAATATTGTCTTATTAATATAATAAATTAGAGATAAATTTAATATTGTATTTAATGAACAAAATGAATTGAAAATCAACTTGTTTGGAACCTAAACCTAATATATAACATCCAAAACAACTTTAGTACTACGTATATTAATACAAATTCTAAGTATATAAGCATATATACTAAAATCAAATTGAATGGGATAATATAGGATTGTATAGGAATAGATTCATACTCAATCCAAACATAAATTCATTGAATATTTTATCATCCTTAACAGGATCAAGTTCGAAATCAAATAAAAGGATACCATTTGCAGCTCTAATCTTGGTAGAGTTGAGGTTCAAATAGGATTCAAGTTGAGACGATCCGGCACCAAACCCATTGGGGTGGGGGTGGAGGACATGTAATTTTGAGATAATTATAGAACGGTGGCAGGGAAACCAAGAAGAAGAAGAAGAAAAAGAAGTTCATCGGTCACATTGTTGCAGCAGTTCACCGGTCACCACTTGTACTATATTCCTCTCTGATTCTCTCTTGCTCTCTCCTTCTATCTAGCTTCTCATCTAGACCTGGCAAAAAGTTGACTCAACTCCCGAACCAGCTCAATCCAACCCGAAAAAACAGGGTTAGGGTCTCATATTTAGTTACCCGAATGTGAAAATGACCCGATTTGACCCAATTCAAAAAAAATCGGACTGGGTTGGGTTCGGCAATGGGTCAACCCGCTGACCCAATTGTCAAGTCTAATTGGGACTATTTATGCATTGTTAGAAGTTTCTACTCTTTAATTTTTTTTCTCTTTAATCTTTACTATTTATTATTTGCTCTTTAAATTGTTAAATGTTCAAGTTTTTTATTTTATACTTGAAAGTTTAATGTTAATTCTTTTAATTTTGATATTTTTCATGTAATTATTCTTTATTTTTTTTAATTTCAATTATTTTTTGGGATGATCCAAATTGACCCATGGGTCAAACTCTAACCCGAACATTTAGACAGTGTTTGGTTTGAAGGAAAAAGTAGGGAAAGGAAGGGAAAGGTAGGAAAATCTTAACAAAACATGTATAGGTTTCTCTACCTTTCCCTACTCTTCACCTCAAACCAAACATAAAATTAGGGATAGGGTCTAACATTTGACAATCCAACCTAAAATTCAATCCAACCCAAAATCAACTCAAAGTACCTTGACCCAACCCGAACCCGACCCACCCAACCCAATTGCCAGGTCTATCATCTGTTCATTTTTTCTCTTTTTTCTCTCAAATGTTAGTAGTTTTTCCTCACCTTTTGTGATTCAAAATTCTCCACCCTTTTCCTCTCTCTCTCTCTTCGCTCTATCTCAACTATCTAAGAGAGCTCAGACTCAGAGATCGTATTTTGTTAATTTCTCAAAAAAAAATCATTTTATGTTTAACCTGTGAACCATTTTTCAGGTCAAAAAATTCGACAGTTAAATCAGGTCAAGAGTTTGTTCATCAAATCAATATGTTTTTTATATTTTTTTTATTTTCATAATAATGGGTCAGTGATAAACAGAACTAGAATTGTAGTCAGTTTTTAAGTGGAACGGTTTGACCACTCAAGTCAACGACCGTTTTAAAACATGCCTCAAATATCATAACCCATCTATTTCACCAAGACATGGGTTTTGTTCGTGGATTGGATCAAAATCAGTTGTGGCTCCCCAAATCGGGTTCAACATTTCTATTTAATTTAGGCTCCGGGCATTCTTTTCGTACGGTATATCGATTATTTACGAGCCTGAGAGACCATGATACCTAATGATTAAGTCTTTTTTTTATTTGGTTTGCAGTAGATCTAACCACCAAAAGATATTCGTCGAAAAGATGTAAGAAGTCTAAAATACACTCGTTTTAGGAAATTTCAAATGAAACTTTTGTGTTTTTCTTTTTTTTTCTATTTGTCTTCATACGAAAAAATACATATTAACCAAACGGGTTTCAAGCTGCTTAAATCTTAATACAAAAAATCAATATATCATTTTATTGTCAAAATTACTAAAAAATATTTCCAAAAAAGCTTACCAAACGTGCCCTTAACAAAATCAGATAAACTTTTTTCTTCTGCAACACATTACACACCCTATCCTCTTAATAATAAAAGATTAATAAAGGATAATGGAGTAGGCGCATCCCATTACCCGTTGACATCTTTTTTTCTCTTCTTTGATGCAAAACATCCTTTCCTTCTTACATAAATAACTTATAAGGGTAATGAATAGGTCACATTTCATTACCCGTTGACACCTTTTCCTCTTTTTCCCTTTTTTTCTTTCTTTTCCCATCTTTCTAACACCTTAACAATAAAACACTGAAAAAGGGTAATGGATTAGGCACATCCCATTACGCATTACCCCTTTACACACTATCCTTCTTTATTAAGCCTAATAATAAAAAACTAATAAAGGGTAATGGATAAGGCACATCCCCCATTTTTTTATGAGGGTAAAATATAAAAATCCTCTCCTATGTTTTCTCACAATCATATAAACCCTCATGTTTTTAACCTTTCATAATTTTGAGAATTCCATGTATTAGCTTTTTCTAAAAAATAAATGTTGACATAACTTTGTCCGCATTGGTTAACCAAAGATACCTTCACCATAAAGTCAATTTGAAAACACTGGCACAATGTTAGAATTTCGTAGTGCGTCGATTGAATTGTGCGAGTGTGACTACCAAAGATAAAGTTGATCAACTCTCCAGAGTCTTACCAAACAACTACTTCTTGGCATTTTGGATTTCTCAGCTCATGTAACGCCATAAGCCACTACGTGAAAACCCTCCCAAACTTTGGACCAGATTAAGAGCTTCAAAATCAATGGATGCTTGAATAATGTGCTTTCTAGCGAGATTTCAACAGCATTTTAAGAGCTCAATAAAAAGTTATATGCCGTCCTTCCTAAATTCATCAATGGTTTGCCATAACTATATAGGCTTTGCAACTTTGGGTAGGGAGCCAAGTTTTAGCTGAACTCAAGCTCAATCCTAAGAATTTGGCCCAAGGCTCAAGCTTAGCCTAAGTCGAAGGCCAAAGCCCATATTAAAACTTGATGCATTCAAGTTGGACTCAGGCTTGGTCAGGCTCAGATTGGTCAATCAACTTAAACTAAAAATTTATATACATGTATATATATATATATATATATATATATGTATGGTTTATTTAAAATCATTATGCATATATGCGTTATACATACAAAATTAAAAAGCCCAAAATTTTAGTCCCAGCCCAAACCAAGGACCAAAAATTTAAACCCAACCTATGTAAAATTGCAGGCTTGATCAATTTGGGCTTGGATTGGGCCCACCCAACTTGCAGCCCTAGCTTTGGGGAAGCAATTTTACTAAAAGTATTCCTCAAGGGCTTGTAAAGAATGTTGTAGTTCCTAGATTTGTTGTCCAACAAGTACAATGAAATTCTCCTGCTTAATCTGTATTTGGGATAAACAAAACAAGTCTCACTCTCTCAATAGTCACAAATGGAAGATCAGGTCCAAGACACAAATAGTCCAAGCCATGGTTTGGAGAAAACCAAGCCTGTGAGGTCAAAGAGGACTCCCAAGCCTAAGCAAATCTTGATACTTGAGTCCCTCTTCAATAATGGAATGTTTAACCCTTTTTTTCCTAAAAAATATGATATTAGTATTAACTTTCGAAGGTCTTACAACTATATTATATTTATAGGTTTCAAAGGCTAATTTATAAGCAGCAGTATTTTAGTCACTACAACTATAGTTGAAAGTAACAGATTCAAAAGTTACCAACAGCTCTTGTATAGCTTCTTTCAATGGTTTTACTGACCATTCTACTTCCATCCCTACTAATAGGCTATCTACTATCTTCTTGGCATCTAAAAAACAGTTAAAGAAGATATCTTCAGCTCCTTTGTTTTTGTAATTCATCAAGGACAGCCCAACATTCAACTTGTAAACTTCCAAAAGCTCGAACTCTTCTACTAGCAACATAGAGAAAGTCATTATTATCAGAGAGGAAAACCAAACCAGTTGCCACCACACTTGTCTCTAGCATGAAAGATCCATCAATGAACAGTTGAACCTCTGCTGGGGAATTTTGAGGTCGAACTAAGTGTTGGGGGGGTATTATACTCCCCCTATGGTCGGAGGTAATTAACATATACTGATGAGCCTGTTTAAGCAGAAGGATTGGATGTAGAACTTGTAAGCCATGAACCATGGCATTTCTCATGTCCCCAATGAGTCAAAATAGAATTAGAAATTAACTTGGCAATATAAATTTGTTTTTCTTCTTTTGGTAGTTGAGCCAACACATGGTCAACCGAGTTGGTCATAGAAACATGTAACTCGTCTTGTACCATAGTTTCTGGGATTATCCCCACTTGAGCAAATATCCATACTACTGTAACATAGTGGCAAGTAAAAAATAGATGTTTCCATGTTTCTAATGCTGAGTTGCATGCACACCCCACATTTTCTTTCTAAACCCGGGAGGAAGGTTAATTTCAAGGTTTTTAAAATTGACCCAGACAATGAATCAGTCAAGGATCTAGTTCCCGAGTCAAATGGTCAAATTGTTTTGACAAAAAAAAATTAAAAAAGCGATCAAAACCGTTGAATGGTTAAACCACCCAAGTCAGCGGTTTGCTGATCAAATCAACTTTTTTGACAAAAATCCAATTTTAGGAAAACGGAACCGATCACTTGTTTGGTTCCCGGTTTTTTCGGTCCGACCGTCCATTCGATCCGGTTTTGAAAACCATGGTTAATTTATCCCTTGTGCATCATTCCACCCGACCTTTCACATCAAGACTTGAAATCTCAGGGGAGTTTATGCTTTCTATATTATCCTTCAGTTTACTGAAAGGCCTGAGATTGAGGGGGAATTTTCCAAGAATACATTGTATCCTAATATGATGTCATAGTTTGCCTTTTTTATTTATTTCTTCCATAGCATCATAGCATGTGGGAGGTGAGAGGAATATTGAATCTGGGTAATGTGATCATCATTCAGTAAACAATTCTTCTAGTTTTTATATCTCCTAGTTGCTTTGATCAGTAATGAAATCCTTTACCACCATTTTATGGATCTATGTGTGGAGCATTTTCTTTGAGTTATGGTATGCCATTGTGGAAAGTGGGAATCCAGGGGTCGAAAATATGAATTGATCAGGTAGCTATCTTTTATTTTCCATATGAAATTATTTTTTATTTGATACATGATGTCCATTATTCTTTTCCACCAATTTGAGTCTAGGGTTTTCTTTCTTAGAGTAAAAGGTGAATTATTCTGCATGTATTTTTGCCTGATGACTCATGTTCATAATTGTTTAGCAAATAAGGCTCTATTAAACTCTTTCAATCTTATGAATCCCAACCCCCCTCCCCCTTCTTTCTTTGATTTAAATATTTTCTCCCATGCTATTGTATGGGGTGATTTCTTGTTTAGGTTTCCACTCCACCAAAACTCTCTCTATATTTATTCGAGGGAATAAACATGGTGTAGGTAGGTAAAGCCTATAACACAGACTCTACCAGCATTGTTCTACCTGCTTGAGAAAGAAGCTTTGCTCTCCGCATGGAGAGCCAGGATTCCATCTTGTGAAATAATTATCTTTGTTCTGTGTCTCTTCCCCAACCAAAATTTATAGTTCCACCAAGGTATCTGTCTTTATTTCTCAAGCTCTTCACTCACAACAAACTCAATAACAATTTATTTTCCCTTTTTGTAGATTCCTTTGTTGAACTATACACCAGATTTGTTGTAATTAATCTATTTACCCGATATACCTTCAAACTTTTTGAGAATATCTTTGGCCTTAATTACTTATGTTGGGTCTGCCTTGCACATGATTAGATAGTCATCTACAAATAGAAAATGAGTGATATGAGTTTCTCTTCTGAATAGTTTAAATTGTTTTAAACCTTCCCCCCTCTCTGTCTTCTCAATAAAACTTGAAAGAGCTTGCGTTCGTAAGGTGAACAAATATGCTGATAAAGGGTCACCTTTCTTAGACCATTTTTAAGACTAAAGAATTCTTTATGAGTCCCATTTATTTTAATGGCAAATCTTGGCGAGTTGATATAGGCATTCACCATTTTGCACCACATTTCTAGAAAACCCATTCCTTCTAGTACCTTTAGGATGAAATCTCTCCTCATTCTATCATAAGCATTTGGCATATCTATCTTAATAAATAACCATCCAACCCCTTTTCTTCGTTTTGTTAATAATTTCTTTTGCAATTATGACATTGTCAGTACATTGTCTTCCTTGGATGAAAGTTGATTGGTTTGGAGAGATTAGGTCTCCTATTAGTCTTTGTATTTTCATCACTAAGCACTTTGAAATAATTTATATATGAAACTGCAAACACTAATAGGTCTAAAATGAGTTGGACTCTCTCGATTTTTCACCTTGGGAATATGGACAAGATTTATGGAATTCATTTCAAGAGGGAATTCAACTGTTTGGAAGAAAATTTGTACCAACTGAATGACATCATATTTGATAAGGGACCAATATTTTTGGTAAAAAAGAATGGGGAGAAACCATCTGGGCCCGAAGCTAAGTGAGGTCTCATAGATTTCACTATAAATTCTATTTATTCCTCAGAGAGGGGATATAATAAGGCTTCTCTCTCGTTCTTAGCTATTGTCACAAGGAAAATTCCTCGAAACCAAACATCCTCAATTATGTTTTTACAATCCTCCTCTTGGGCCAGATAATTTAGTCGAATGTGTCTAGTAGCACAACTATGTGATCAAGGAATTTTGTAGGGTAAGAGATGATTTTTGCCTCACGAAAAGTTTCTTGCCACCAAGGAGGTCTCGATCAAGCTTCTTCTTAACCAATCTACCCCTTGTTTGTGATTTAACCAAGTGAATTGGGACCCCACCACACCGATTTCCAATAGTACATACTTGGCTATTAATCGTTTGAGTAGCTTGGAAGGTGTATTCACATTCCAGCAAGCACCCCAATAATTAGAAGCATCAACAATATCATTTACGTCCCCTATTAGAAACCATTTGTCATTTCCCTCCATTAATAGGTTTAGTCCATTCCATAATTTTGCTCGAAGGTTTTTTATTGGGTGGCCATTGATCAAACATAAGCCCCAAATTGGGTCTGAAATAAAGTTTTGGATTTGAGCAAGTATCCATCTCTTTGACAAGAAAATAATTTGTAAAAGAAGATATGTTTCCAGCAACATAGTAAACCCCCATGTGGATATCCAAACCGGAGGGAAACAATGGAGTTACCATCTAAATTTTTTAGAATTGGAAATTTAGAAAAATCCAGGTTTTTAAGAAAAATAATTGTTTCTTAGTGACTCGTAATTTAGGAATGAGATTTTTAGAGTTCGGGGACCAAGGTATGGTATGGAAAGGTGTCAGGCACCCCATACACACGCCCAATTAAACTGGACTCTACTACATCAATATTCCAAAAAATATTTAATAACTTCTACGCTATCCACACTAAGCCAAAATAATGAAGTTGCAATCTAATAATTAGCAAAATAAAGAAGTAAGGACAATAGAAGATGACTAGGCATTCAACTAAGTATGACTTTCTACCAATGTAAAATACAAGACATAACAAAAATTACTTATTCATTAATTGATTAGAGAATTTCTTTAAAAATCAATGCTAGATGATTTATGTTGAGTGAAAAGGGGTTGGGATTGAATGGTATTGATGAGGGGTAATTTGGCACGATCTAGTAAATAAAGGTCACGTAGACACGGTCTCCCCGTAGGATGACAACTCTACACCTAAGCCAGTTCAGGGCACCTCGGCACCTAGAAGAAAGTCACCTTGGAATAGAGTCACCTCGGCACCTAGAAGAAAGTCACCTTGGAATAGAGTCACCTCGGCATAAAGGCACCTCGACACCTAAGCCAGTTCAGGGCCCAAGAACCAAAGTGACACGTAATCAACTCCAAAAGTTTCCCAACGAACTCCAAACCTCACAGGATCACGCCGCGTAACGGCAAGCCTTATCCTCTCCCCGCCCGGATCGAGTGGTAATGATAGACTTCATTGACAGATACGTTACTCCCCAACTAAAGCGGAAACAGATTTCATCTACTCAGGCCGAAGATCCTGGAACCGTTTCGTAAGACCCATGGCAACTCAGCTATATAAGGGCATCAACCCCTCCAGGGCCCAGGTACACGCGATTACTTACATTCAAGCTCTCTAGCACTCAAACTTTAGCTCGCAACCACAACAAGAATACTGACTTAAAAATCGAAGCAACCCCACCGGGTCATCCACCCTAGTCTCTATGGTCTTTGTTTTGCAGTTTCATTCAGCTCGCCACTTGAGCACGCCCAAGCAACCGTCCAGCTAGGAGCTTTTAGATCGCGCATCATCAATTGGCGCCGTCTGTGGGAAACGATCGAAAGGTCATCCCAATCTTAGTTATAGTCTCAGTCTCAGTTTCAACCTCAATGGCATCATCCAGCCACAACAGAAAGTGCGACATGAACATCACTCGGGGGTAAGAATAGCAAACAGTCACTCCCCAGGGTTCCCTGGTGACTATCGGCCAAATCACCATTCCCCTGATTGTCTCCGCACACTACCCAACAGGTGAGTGTCCCACTCCCCCAAGTGAGTGGCACATTCTCGGAGCCTTCCGTGATCCCACCTGGGGACGGGCACTCCCAGTTCAACGACCTCGTCCAGAGCGTCCGAACAATGCAGATCCAAATGCAGTAGATCCATCAGTTCCAGCAGTTTCAGCAATACTACTTCTATCAACAATATCAGCACCAGTTTCAACCACTGCAACCAAACCAGCCAGCTGAGAGAACTTCACAAGTACCGGTTCCTCCCTTAGGATGGACCCTGCCGTAGGGTACAGTAGGCAATCTAGAACTAGAATCAGCACCGGGCTCGAGGGATAGGCCCGAACCTAGCCAACTCGAGAGGCGCAGTCAGCAAGTTCCACATCAAGGTGATGTAGATCGTCAGTTCGGGGCCCGAGGTGCGGGCTCAAGAAGTGGCCCCACGGTTCCCCGCGGCAACCAACACTGAACACACGGCGAAGAAGAAGCAGTGAGGAGAACCCCTGAGCCACCTCGCCCTACCATTCGGAATAAGATCGAATTACCCAACAACACAAATGCTGGCAGTACAAATGTCGCACCACCAAAGAAGCAGCGGTGGCGACGTCGCAAGACTCGCCATTCATCAACAAGGAACAGTCCGCCCATGAAGCCCAGCCATCTAGCAGATCAAGGTCGAGAAAGAGAAAAGGTGAGCTCGGTGGCCACAAGAACGGTGCCTACTCTATTGAACCAGCCATTCCCCTATTGAACCAGCCAGCGCCACTAGACAAGTATGATGAGTCCTTTGATCCAAACGATCACGTAGACGTGTTCCAATCCCATATGCATCTCGTTGGGGCCGACGAGACTTGTATGTACGTGGCTTTCTCCACCACATTCAGAGGAGTAGTCTAGGCCTGGTATAGAAACCTCACGCTGGATTCCATCAGAAACCAGGCACAGTTTGTGGACATGTTTACAGCCCACTTCATCACCAGTAAGAAGTGTCTGAAGTCACAGGAAAGCCTTCTGAATGTGGTGCAAAGGGAAGGAGAGTCAATTCGAAGCTACATCAAGCGCTTTAACGAGACATTTCTACAAATAACGGACCTTGACCCAGCAGTACGTCTCACTGCAGAGTGAAAATGAATCACTCACAAAGAATTCAAGTAGCACGTCGTGGCCAACAAGCCGAAGAACATCACCGAGTTCCTCAAGCTGGCTTATCAGTTTATCAGTACAGAAGAAGAGATAAACCAAAAAACCAACAATCAAGGAGAGAAGAGGAAGAGAGAGGAAGAAGGAACGAGCAACAAAAAAAAAAGAAAAAAGAGCAAAACCCCTAAGCGAAGAAGTAAGTCCCTAAGCTCAAGAAGTAAGTCCCCCTCGCGAAGTTACAGCTCGGGTCCGCGTTCTAGGACCCCACCAGTAGAGAGAACCAACTATACTCCCCTTAACGCGAAGAGAGGAGATATCCTAATGGCCATCAAAAACTCCTCCATCGTCAAATGGCCACCCAGGCTACGGGGAGACCCAACGACCAGGAACCCGAACGTCTATTGTCACTTTCATCGCGACCATGGTTACAACACAGAAAACTGTAAAAACCTCCACGACGAGATTGAAGAGCTAATCTACCGTGGGTACTTAAAGAAGTACATCTTGCATGAGGAAAAAGGACAAGGAACCGATGGGGAGATCAGAAGAAAGATGCCTCAGAAAGCAGCAGACAAAACGAGTAGCCACTTCGCCCACTACCAGAAGAAAGACCGATCTGTGGGGTGATTAATACGATCACTGGAGGATCTATTGTAGCGGGGTGCACTGCAGTAGTCGGAAAAATGTCAATCCGAGAACTAGAGCATGAAGCAGAGAACCCACCCAAGCGACCTCGGATCGAAGAACTAATCTACTTTACCGAGGACAATTCCCATGTGATTTAGTATCCTCATGACAACGCCCTGATCATGAAGATGATCATCAATGACTTCGAGGTGAAGTAGATCTTGGTGTACTCAGGCAGTTCGACTGATATTCTCTTCAAAGAAACTTTTGATAAGTTGCAACTACAGCAAAGCGATCTAAAACCAGCAAACGCCCCACTAGTAGGGTTCAGCGGAGAGGAAGTCAGACCTATAGATCGCGTCACAGTACCAATGGAGGTGGGCACATGGCTGAATATTGTCTGATTCAAGCACACATTCTTGGTGGTCACAACTCCATCTCCCTACAACGCGATCATAGCTTGGCTTATTACGCATGTTTTATGCGCAATAGTGTCAACTTACTATCTCGCGATGAAGTTCCTGACGGATTACGGAGTAGGGGTGATACAAGGCGATCAGCTCAAGTCCCGGAAGTGCTATGTGTCTGCCCTCAAGGGAAAGGAAAAAGTGGCAGAAGGTGTCGAACTGGAGCGACCAGCAGACTACACCAAGGGGTGAGCAACCCCGATGGAAGAGGCGGTCCACATACCGGTGTCCAAGACCGAACCGACCAAGACTCTCCAAGTCAATGCATTGATAAGTGAACCACTCCGAACACAGCTAGTAAGTTTCTTACTTGACAATTTAGATGTTTTCGCCTAGTCCTCGACAGAAATGCCCAGAATTGACCCTAGTATAATAACTCATAAACTTAATGTGGACCTTCTACTCAAGCCAGTTAGACAAAGGAAACGCAACCTCGCCCCGGAGCAGTGGAGGGTAGTCGATGAGGAGGTCGGGAAGCTTCTCACCGCAGACTTCGTCAGGGAGGTCCATTACCTGAGTTAGGTCGCTAACCCCATGCTTGTGAAGAAAGCCAATGGCAAGTGGCGTATGTGCGTTGACTGCACCGACCTAAAAAAAGCCTACCCAAAGGATTGCTTCCCCTTGCCTAGAATTGACCACCTGGTAGACGCGACCTCAGGGCATGAGTTGCTGAGTTTCATGGACGCCTACTCCGGCTAAAATCAAATTAGGATGGACACAACTGACCAAGACAAAACTGCTTTTGTAACCGAAATCGGGCTATACTATTATAAAGTTATGCCCTTTGGTTTGAAAAACGATGGAGCAACTTTCTAGCGACTTGTAAACAAAATTTTTGAACCTTTGATTGGCAATAAAGTGGAATGTTATGTTGATGACATGGTTGTGAAGACCAAATCTTCTAGATCTTTAATTGACGATTTAGATGAAGTTAAACCCAACTAAGTGTGTCTTTGGGGTCACGTCGGGCAAGTTCCTCAGTTACATAATGAACCGACGAGGCATCAAAGAAAACCTGGACAAAATCAAGGCCATCTTAGAGATACGACCACCCCAGAAAATCAAGGAGGTACAACGACTAAATGGCCGGGTAGCCGCCTTAAACCGATTTATGTCTAAATTGGCATGTCACTGCCTCCGCTTCTTTAAAGTAATTAAAAAGAATGAAACTTTTGAATGGATTGAAGAGTGTCAGCTCGCATTTGATGAGCTGAAAAGGTACCTAAGTACTGCCCCGATTTTAACCCGACCTGAGGAAGGAGATGTGTCGAAGCTGTACCTCTCTGCGAGTGACGAGGTGGTCAGCTCGCTCGGTACTAATCAGAGAAGTAGATCGGGTTCGACGACTTGTCTACTATGTGAGTAAAGTGTTGCAGGATGTAGAAACTAGATACCTCAATATCAAGAAGTAGGCGTACGCACTAGTGGTAGCAGCTCAGAAATTACAACCATACTTCCATGCCCATACCACCGTCGTCCTTACTGATAGACCTCTGAGGCATATCCTACTTAAACCCGAGGTGTCAGGAAGATTAACGAAGTGGTCCATCGAGCTTAGCAAGTATGACATCCGATTCAAGCCACGGCCAGCGATTAAAGCCCAAGTCTTGGCGGACTTCGTAGAATAATGCACATTCAGCACACCGACCCCTGAACTGACTAAGCCTGCCCACACGTCAGAGGCGTCAACCGGTGCGGCACTGGTCTCGGTCAGAGTAGTACCAACCTGGGACAAGGATTCCTAGATCTTCCATATTGATGGCTCGTCCAACCAACGAGGAAGTGGTGCGGGACTGATACTATATGGCCCAAGCATGGTGAAGCTGGAGTACACTCTCTGGTTCGGATTCAAGACGTCGAACAACAAGGTGGAGAATGAAGCGCTAATTGCCAGGCTGAACTTAGTGAAGGAAATGGGAACAAAACATCTCATCATCTGTAGCGATTCTCAACTAGTGGTTAACCAAGTCAATGGTGATTATGAAACACATGACTCGACTATGGTAGCCTACTAAACCAAAGTTAGAGAGATCATACCAAGCTTCAGCTCTTGTTTCATTAGGCAAATTTTGAGATCCGAGAACACTAAGGCTGACTCCTTATCACGACTAGCAAGTACAAGCGACAACATTATGCGAACTGTGTACATAGAGAACCTGCCTCGGCCCAACATTCTCGGGGGGCAGAAGAAGTCACTCCCGTATTGCAAGTGAAACCGATCTAGATCGACCCGCTCGTTGATTATCTGCTCCACGAGACCCTACCTGCAAAATGCAATGCAGCTTAGAAGGTAAAGCACCAATCAACGCGATACGTCCTCATAGACGGATGACTGTACAGCAGATCCTTAACACTCCCCTACCTACGTTGCCTGCGACCCTTAGAAACTGAGCTCATACTTCTCGATATCCGTGAAGGTTTATGCGAAGGACACTTGGGGGTCAGGAAACTTGCCCAAAAGGCATTAAGGCAAGGCTATTATTGGCCTACAATGAAGGCAGACGCACTCGAACTTGTCAAGAAATGCGGTAAATGTCAGAGGCATGCCAACATCCCCCATCAGCCTGCTATCGATTTGAAGTATCTTACCAGCCTGTGGCCCTTTGTGCAGTAGGGAATCAAGATCCTCGGTCCTTTTCTACCAGCAACCGGGCAGAGGAAGTTCTTGGTCGTGACAATAGACTACTTCACGAAGTGGGTGGAATCTGAACCGTTGGTGAGCATTACAGCCCAGAATGTGCAAAATTTCTTCTAAAAAAGCATCGTGTGTCATTTTGGACTGCCCAAAGTCTTGATTTCAGATAATAGGAAGCAATTCGAAAATATCAAGTTCCAAAACTGGTGCGCCAAGATGGGGATTCAGCAATACTTCACCTCGGTAGCGAATCAACAAGCAAACAGACAGGCCGAAGTGACGAATAGGGCTATCCTCCATAGACTGAAAGCTCACCTTGCGCGAGCTAAAGGTTTGTAGGTAAACGAACTACCCAGTGTCCTTTGGGCCTACCGGACTACCATCAAGACCGCAACCGGTGAGACACCCTTCAACCTCACATATGGGATGGAAGCTGTGATTCTGGCAGAGATTGAAGTACTGACATTGCGGCTCGATGTCTATGACAAAGAGACAAATGATGACAAGCTCAGAACTAACTTGCACCTCATCGAGGAGGTACGCGATCTAGCCCACATTCAAACTACAGCTTACCAGAAGCGGATAGCTCGGTATTATAACGCCCGGATCAGGAAGCGAATATTCCAAGTCGACGACCTGGTCCTTCGTAAGGTAATGGTACCTGAGCCTGGCGTGGGTAAGCTCGGTCCAAACTAGGAAGGTCCTTACCGGGTGAGACGGGTGTTCAGAGAATGAACCTATGAGCTCGAGACCATGGAAGGGAAGCAAGTACCTCGAGTTTGGAATATCGACAACCTAAGGAGATACTACCTATAAACCTCAATGCAACCAAAAAAGCAACTAAGTCCATAAGACCACCAAGCTGATCTTATGGACGACAAATTGGAGAGAGGACCTTAAGTCATTACCAGAAGCCTAAGGGCTATAGTGTCAAGCTGACAAAAGACCTCGGCACTATATAAGACTCAGTCACCTCTCTGGCATGGGCAGAGAAGTCCTAGTCGCCTCTTCGGCATAAGTTGCTTAAGACCCAGTCGACTCTTCGGCACAGGCTCGTTAAAACCTAGTCGCTTTGGCATGGGTAAGGCAAAGTAGCACGGTAGCAAACAAGTCGGGCATGTACACCCTATAGTGTCTGCTCACCCCGGCGTACAATAACGATTGTTCCTAGTCGAGTTCGGGAGTAATCTATACTTAGAAAATTTTTGTACACTAGGACTTTTGCAAAATACTTGTATTCCATTGATAAGATGCTTACATAACAAAAAAATAAGAAAGATTACAACTATTTAGCCAAGCTCGGAGGCTTGGGACATCAGGTATTTACAAAGGGGGGTCCAAGAAAAGAGGCATCAGTCAGTTCGGAGCTCCTCATCCCCAATAGAGGCTTCAGCAGGTGGGTCTATCTCCATGCGGTCCTCGGCAGCATCATCCTCCTCACCCTCTCCCGCTGTCGCGTCGTCGAGAAGGTCATCGTCGCTCTCCGCCTCAAAGTCCGGATCCTTGGCGGCTTCAACGGCCATCTCCTTAGTGATCTTGGACGTGGTGATGGCATAGAGGCCAAGGTGGGGAAATTCATGCCGGGTCAACCACCTACTAAGCTTAAACCCCTTGCGGTAGCCCACTGTCCTGGCCTCGACCAACCTTTGTCGAAGCTCCGCCGAAGACTTATACTCCTCAATCGCCTTGACCTTGGCCTCCTCCATCGCTTGAAGTAGGATGCTAGTCTACTCCTTCACAAGAGACTCGAGGTTCTTGTTCTCTCTCTTCAATGCGACCTCGCACTCCTCGAGCTGCTTCTTCTCCGCTTTGAGCTCCTTCTTCTCCGCCATCAACAAACTCAAAAGCTCCTTCTTAGATCACACATCATTTTTCATATGGTTAATCTCGCTGCGAGCTAAGTTGAGCTCAAAGTGGGTACTTCGGAAGGACTCCTTGGCTTTGAGAGCTCGCTTTAAGTTCACCTCGGACTGGTAAGGCAAGGCGTGGGTAGAGGAGTTCACCTGGCAAAAGAAGAAAACAAATATTAATATGAAGAAAAATCTAAGTATAAAGCAACCTGAAGGCTTAGTACGTACCACCATACAGTGCGTGGCTGCTCAGGCCCCAAGCTGAGCAACCAGCAAGTCAGCCCAACGAGCGACATCCTCGACAAACACCGCATCCTTGCTCTTGAAAAGGCCAAATTTCAGAGTCAAAATGCTCCGAACTGAAGTATCGTTGCTTGAAGAAGTGGCGGTCGTTGGTACGGGTTGAGGCTCTAAAGACGTGGTCTCCTCAGGCACGTGGGGTGGAGTGGCCTTGCCTGGGTCCTCCTCAACCAAGTCAATCACAGAAGGCTGTTTGGCAACGACTGGGTGTTCGGGGGCAGAGGCAGCGACGTCAGAGGTGGTGGTCTCATTGTGGATGCGAGCCTTCTTAGAGGCCCTCTTCTTCTTCTTTCCCTTCTGCATGTTCCCGAAGAGCTCGTCGGCGGGGATGTCATCCATGGCAACTTCAACAAGTGATGAACTAAGTTAGATACAACACCGAAGTAAAGCAAACAAGAAAAAGGTACAACAGTTAGCGACGTACCGGGAGGGATTAGACCAGCTTGCACGAGCTTCCCCTCGATCACGAAGTTTTCAAACTTCAGGCCTACCTTCGCCCAAGATCGGGCCTCTTCCCTTAACCTCCAGTGAGTTGGGAAAGGCTAACCTCAGTGTCACGAACCACGAAGTAGCATCTCTTCTAGGTCGGGACCTTGTTAGAGAGCTCGTGCAATAGCTTGTACCCGAGGCAAGGAGACATATAGTAACTTTTCCTGTGCTCGGGTAGAACACGGGTCGAGTTTTTTTCTTGATGGAAAGAATCAAAGAGAAGATGTCGAGGTCAAGAGGTTGGTTGTAATCATGGAAAAGGGAAATAGTACCTACGATGTTACGAATGGAGTTCGAGTGTAGCTAGTCTATGGCAATGTCAAAGAACTTAATGACCTCAATTATGAATGGATGAAGTGGAAGACGCAGCCCAGCTACGAGCTACTCCTCGAAGACCACGATCTCGTCATCATTATGACCCCAAGGAAAGTTGACTAAGGGGATATTATATACCAAGTCATTAGGAAGTTTGTATCGAGCTATAAGATAGGAGATTGTCCGCCGTCATTGTAGACGAACCAAAGCTGTCCGGTAGGCCACCTCATTGTGAGGTGGAGGCCGACTTGCCTTAGGCTTCTAACTCTTGCCGAGGTGAGTCTACTTCGGACGAATTGGAGTCCACATCCTGTGCCAAAGTACCCACCTTAGTAGGATGATGCTCCGCGGTCTGTGTTGAGGTCCCCACCTCAGCCCTAGTAGACTTTACGCTCCCATCTAGAAGGCTATCTAAGCTAAGGCTAAACATACTAATGGAAAGGACAATGGAATCAAAAGCAAAGAAAGACGAACTCACCAAAAGAATACCGAAGAAAGCAAAACGACCTTGGACTCGGGAATAACTAACACCGAGCTAGGGTACATGAACGCAACCTCAAAGACTTTGGATTCGCAGTTTGTGGCGAAAAAATGGGCCCTTCAGGCCATATTTATAGCTAGTATATTTGGGGATCAACGGCTGAGATTTGCGCAATCCAACGGCTCATAAGAAAACCAGCTACACGCTATCCAAGGTTGAAATCAGTTGACCGCGCGTTTTGACGTCCGCGGAGTTTATAATCGGCTTGGCATCCGCACATACCTGATATGCGATCTGGGTCATTTCCTGGTTGAGCCAAACGGTCGAACAGGTCCGACCAATAGTCCGCCCTCTATTTCACCTAGACTTCGTGCCAAATCCACATAGGCTCGTCATGAACTCCCCGCGCCAGGCCAGGACCCCTAGCACAAGGAGTCGGGGGCAATTGATGAGGGGTAATTTGGCACGACCTAGTAAGTAAAGGTTACGTGAACGTGATCTCCCCGTAGGATGACAACTCTACAAGAGGAGCCTAGTCAGCAGTTTTCAGAAAGCCACCCCGGCATAAAGTCACCCCGGCATAGTCACCTCGGCACAAAGCCACCCCGGCATAAAGTCACCTCGGCATAGAATCACCTCGGCACCTAAGCTAGTTCGGGGCCCAGGAACCGAAGTGACACGTAATTGACTCCAGAAGTTTCCCAACGGACTCTGAACCTCACAGGATCACGCCGCGTAATGGCAAGCCTTATCCTCTCTCCGGCCGGATCGAGCGGTAACGATAGACTTCATTGACTGATACGTTACTCACCGACTAAAGCGGAAATGGATTTCATCTACTCAGGCCAAAGATTCAGAACCGTTTCGTGAGACCCATGGCAACTCAGCTATATAAGGTCATCAACCCCTCCAGGGCCCAGGTATACGCGATTATTTACATTCAAGCTCTCTAGCACTCAAACTTTAGCTCGTAACCACAACAAGAATACTGACTTAAGCATCGGAGCGACCTTACCGGGTCATCCAACCCGGTCTCTCTGATCCTTGTTTTGCAGTTTCATCCAGCTCGCCACGTGAACACGCCCAAGCAACCCTCCAGCTAGGAGCTTTCAGATCGCGCATCATTAGGTATTTACGTGAAAAATGATAAAACGCAAGAACTGGATGTATGAGATTTGATAAAAACTAATGCATGATAAAAACACATTATCAACTAAAAGAAAGGAGAAAGAAAACTAATTTACCTAAGAATGTAAATGCTAGAGATGTTAACAAGATGAATGCTATTAGTTGATTAATATTCTAAAAATGTGAGAATCGATAAATTCTAGAGTTAATGTGGGTCCTACTTATGCACGTAGCAACACGATGCAAGACTTCTGAAAAGAGGCATGCCATATCTATGACACTAAACACTTACCTAGTTAAGTGATAATGGCAAGAGCATGAAGATTTTGATTTACAATAGGTATGTAATTTAGGTCGAGTGTCAATTTAGTACCAGAATTTTAAAACGCGACAATCTAATACTTCAACTTTCAATTTGCAATGATCCAATACCTAACGGTTAATTCACCGTTAATCAAGACCATAATGTGAGATCAGGTATGGTTTAAATAATTTTATAATACCAAAAATACCTTAATAATAATATTCGAACCATTTTACCCTTTTCCTTTCTTTTTACCCTATTCCCCTTTCTCCTCGATCTGGGTTGAAGGAATGATTAACAACGATCCTCAACCTTCAGCAACAATGCCAGTGGTGGAGTGAGCACTGGCGGCCAAACCCCCTTAATTCCTCCACCTCCGCCAACGCCTCCGACGTCAGCACCAGAAGATCTTGGAGCAAGTGAATTCCCATCACTGAACAGAGGAGGGGGAGCAGAACGGCCCCCTGTCTGTCGCTCCGCAACTCCATCACTAACTCTAAACTTAGTCGACAAACTACCTTCCCAGTCTTCTTCCTCTACTACACGAGGAGAAACCAATGAAAACCCTTTGACTCTTTCCAAGCCAAAGGACATACTAATTCCTAAGGAAACTAGGGACATGGGTCGGATCAAAATTCAGCAATTCTCAAGATCTGGTAGCAGTAGCTCAAGCACAGTTCACCCTGTTAAACCTATTGAAGAAGATAATCTAGATTATGACAGCAATGCTAGTTCATCTAGCTTTGAGTTTCATAAAGGAGAGAGGTGCTTGCACAATCCAATGATGAGACCCTTTTCTCGTTCTGTGCCATCTAAGTGCAATGATACAGAGAAATGGATAATGAGCAAGCACCCTGCACATCCAAATCATTCTAAGAAAACCATTTTGCAAAATCAAAAAGTTCGGCAACCAGCTACCGATTTAGTGAGAGTTGTTCCGGAATTGACAAGTTCTGAACACAAGGTTTCAGTTATTCCCGTATCAGATGCAAAATCAAAAAGTTCGGCAACCGGCTACCAATTTAGTGAGAGTTGTTCCACCGACTGCTTCGCATCTTCATCTGTAATTCTCTCCCTATGTGACAACCCAATCCATGAGCCATCTTCCCCCTCTTCTTCTGCTTCAACAAATTCATCTTATTTATCATCTCAGTCATTGACTAGATGAGTCAATCACGGTGTTGGGAAGATATCAAATGAAGACCTGGCCTTCCTGGCCTCCCATGCGGCGGTCGGAATCGTGAAGTCCTCCGGACCGGAAAGCCCCAAACTCCGCCAAATTTAGTTGACCTCATCGGCGGGAGCCCCAAACTACAAAGGGGAGAAGGCATCGTAGTCAATGTTCTTCCCGATGTTCCGACGTTCCAACTTTGGCCTCCATCGGCTGGAGCCACTATCCATCGATTCTTCCCTTCTATGACTTAAAAACCACAGCAAGTGATGCATCCAAATGCTATCAGTAGACAAACATTTGGAAAAGAGTTAAATGAAAAGGATTGAAGAAGACTTAGGTTCTTGTAATAGTGGCAAATGGGTCTTGAGTTTAGAAGGTGGGATTTCTTCCTTGATGGAGTACATGACGAAAGAGGATAACGAAGAGGAAGACCATTTTCGTGTTGTATCTCCAATTGCATTTTCTGGGGAGAAACTATGGGATTCAGGGGTGATTTCTGCCGGAAAATGGATTGGATCACAGAAAGTGCTGGCACTGTTGTATGTCAGAAGCACAAGTAGGACGTAAATGAGCAGAGATGGGGGAGGTAGAAGAGCAAAGCGAAAAGAGAGCAGTTCATTTTATGCAACAGTGTTCCAACGATGGCAATAAGAGTCATCTTCTCCGGCAACAGCACTAGATTCTTCGATTTCAATTTTTCTAGCATCGCGTTAGAGTGTCGATTTCAACTTTTTCGGGGGCACATTTGCTTGACATTGTGTGAGCCGTGATTCCAACTTGAAGAGAAATTATAATTGGGGCATTTATGTAATTTCGATCGAAAATCCATGCATTGATTGAAATAGTTGATGGGTAATTAGGTCTTTTTGTCTTCTAATTGACGGTGAGTTAGCGTCCGGTACTAAGTTGTCGCAAAACTTTGAGTACTAGATTGTTGCATTTTAAAGTTCAAGTACTAAATTGGCACTCGACCTAAAGTATAAGGTACCTATCCAGAATTTTCCCTAAAAAAATAAAACAACAAAAGAATCGAGAGTAAAAGGCACACTAGATTATGGAAATAAAAGAATGACTGAATGAAGAAATGGAACAGATTTAATCAGTATACTACAAATTCATCCTTTGATGGATGCAATGCAAATCCTACTTGACTACTAAAAATATAAAATAAGAATAAAAATACTAAAATTGTCATTAAGAAATTAAGAGTTACTAGGCATAAAGTATGATGTAAACTTAGTTTTTAGATTGTTGTGCTGATTTAACTTCTATTCTAGCATACATTTATCATTTTTCTTTTATGATGAAAGTGCCTACCGAGATTAGTCAAGTTTATTCAAGTAAAAAAACTTACTTCAATGTGATATGAGAATAAACTACTCTATGAGAGGATTTAGCGAGGTTGTATTCTTGAGCGTTAGAATCCTCACTTGAACAATAGGATTTAGCTATCATTGCTGCACTAATTACACATCCATTTGGCATGTTTGACCTCTTCCAATGCTCTCCCCAACTACATGAGGACATTTTGAGAGGTTGTGTATGCTGATCATGTGGCCCAAAGGTGAACAAACATTGCTAGATGTTTACTTCTCATCTACTATAGTTGTTGAGTTCAAGCATGTTTCATAGCCTTGGTTTTGGGTGTATGCATGATTTCAAGGGGGTTATTGGCTTCAAAATGATATGGAGGGACTCTAGGAACGTAAGGAAAGGTCTTGGACATGGATAATGGCTATGTGAGTGTGGTTGCATGGGTTTCCCCCTCAATTAGAATGTGAGTCTTTGTGTGAAAAAGCATGGGTATTTATAGATTTTTGGAGAGAATTCTAGAAAGGAATGGATGGCTGAGATTTGAGTTTGGGGAGATTAAATTAATGTGAGAATGTGGGTGATTGTCTCAATCAATCAAGAAAATAGGTGTAATGTCTTAAAAATTTGCTTAAAATGAATATTCCAAATTTAGGTGACTGGCTTGATTGATTAGAAACTTCTTAGTTGGTTAATTTTGAATTTAAAGACTCTTCTAGAGGATGGGAGAAAGATCTGGTCAATGTGGGTCCTTAGGTTCCAAGTTTCAATGAAGAATATCCTAAACAGAGGGTTCAGATTGAGTCTATACTTGGGTTTGAGGATTATATATATGACTGGGATGATGGAACAGTTATTGACTAGTGATTCCATGTAATTTTCTATTATGGGTCATGTTCAATGAACTTTCTATCTAATAGGAAGCCACATATTTGCTTTTGTGTCACTACACAAGTGACTTGAAATTCATTACCCTATAAATCAAGCATAATATGTGCTACTCTATCAAAACTATCACAGCACTCTTGATAATTTCTATGACTAAAAATCACTTTAGGATCTTTGTATCAAATGAATTACATATCTCAAAATTTATAACATACTTATGAATATGTTTGCTTAACAAATAAACTATGGGTTATTCATATGAAACTAAATGTTGCAATATGAATGACAAAAATGTCATTTTATTAATAAATGTGAATAATACAAAATTGTCCCTCTATAATATTACACAATTGGTTTTAGGGCATAAAATTAACACCCTGAACTAGCATTGAACCAATCCTATCCAATTTGTTACTAGGTAGGGTTTGGTTTCAAATTTTTTAAACTGGCCCAGCCTCAGCCAATTCCAAGGTCCACGGGTTTACCCTTCTCGAAGGGTCCTAGAGAATCAACCTTGGTGGAACCAACTTTAGAACCAAACATACTATGAAATAAACCCCAAAATACTTTGAGGGTGTAAAGATTTGAACCTAAGCACTCATTGTTTCAAATGCCATGGTCTCACTTGACCATTAAGTCACTTAAATGATTTGATATTTTTTATTTTAATATTTGAATGTGTATGTATAATAAGTAACGTAAAAGGTAATATTTACAAAATTTAAATTATGATGATAATTTTTGAACTATACAATAATATATTATGATAACCTACATATTAAATTACTCAATTTAATCAATAAAGATAATATACATTTTGAATTATATTATTATTATTATTATTGTTATTATTATTATTATTATTATTATTGAAAATCAAGTTTTTAAAGAACATGTTTCAATTCCTTTTTTTTTTTTTGGGGGGGGGGGGGGAAGGGGGTAAAGAAAGAACAAATTCCATAGATAGACCTTGAAATTGACCCTAGAACCACAAGGAAAAATTCGACCTTCATAGGGTATGTTTTTCAGAATTGACCAATATAGGGTAGGTTATGGATTCTGCCTTGGAACCAAACCAAACTGACCCATGCTCACCCTACTACGTACATTTGTGTTTGCACTAAATATATTTATATTTACACTCTTCCCAAATGGAGCCCATGCTTCAAATTATCAAATAAAAAAATCACAAAAGTTTTGAGTCATCCACCAACCCAAGATGTTCCAATGGAATGAAAGAATAGTCCATGTATATAGCGAAAATTGAAAGTAAAGAGTTTGATTAAGTCCTCATATATATCCTCATAAAAAGAAGAAATCTTTTTGTAGCAGGAACAAACTTTTAAACTCGTTTGGTTGCAAATATAATAAAACGTCATATATTCATGCCCCCATGTTGCACATTTTCATTCTTCAAAGAAGCTTTGTGCCAACAATAAAAAACTATTCCCATTGTTTGATTTAGATAGGAGTTGGAATAGGAATTGAAATCAGTTGGAATGGGATTTAATTCCCAAGGGAAGGGGCCATTCCCTCAAATGAGGGAATGTTATTCCACCAAGAATGGGAATTAGGGGTGTTCACATTAAATGTCAAACCGACCAAACTGGCCTGACCCAACCCGAATTGATCGGTTTTTCGAAACCATCGTCCGGTTATGGTTTGTGTGAGAAAATAAACCGATAACTCAGTTCGGTTTTTGGCTTTTATACATGAAGACCGAAACTGGACCGAACCGAACCTACCCTATATGTTTTAAGTAATTACTAAGTAGTCCCTACTCAGCATTACTCCCTATCATAGTTAACTTTAAATTTAAGTAAAGTTATTTATTACCTTTTTGGGTTTATCAAGCATTAATGTGAAGGAGTCTTGGAAATTGGAATGGACATACATGTTGGATTGTTAGAGTCTTCACTCTTCAATTTTGGAAAGAGAAAAAAAAAGAGAAGTTTAATAAAAGTATTTATTACCTTTTTGGGTTTAGTAAGAATTGCTGTCAAGGACTCTTGGAAATTGGAATGGAGAGACAACTATTGGAGTCTTCACTCTTTAGTTTTGAAAAAAGGTTAAATAAACCGACTAAACCAATAAACTGGCCCTTCATGATTGGGTTGGTTTTGCTTCAAGGTCGGTCTGTTTCGATTTAGTCAAGAAATAAACCGACTAGGTCAGGTCAGTTGAAAAAAATGACTCAAACCGACCCAACCCAACCCATGAATACCCCTAATGGGAATGAGATTCCGATTCAGCCCAACCAAATAGTTGGAATTGGAATGGCTCATTCTGATTCCGATTCCAAACTCCAAGTTAACATAACAAGTAAAACAAAGCATTATTAGAATCAACAGATCTTCTTAACCCCAAACCTCAAAATTTTTATGGGCATAAAGCCTCCCAGCTAGCCTATTTAAAATCTAAAACAAATCGCCTCAAAGTTTATGCATTATTAAGTTTTCTTTGAGAGCCTCATCACAGAAATTGTAACTATTGGGTATTAATGGTAAAACAAATTTAATAAGGACTAACTGCCTAATTGAGACAAACATTTTGCCATTTTAGTAACTCAATTTATTTCCAAAGTTTCACGAGAATAGAATTTAGGGAGGTAGTACAATTTTGCTTCCAAGTAGGAATGGCACGGGGGCAGGTTCGGGGCAAGGATCATATTCCTCATCCCTAACCCCGATCTCCATCGGGATAAAAGTTGTCCTCCATTCTTGATCTTCTGACAAGGACAGATTCCTTATGGGGACCCAAATTTCCAAAATTTTTTAGTTAATAGTATTTTTCAAAAAAATAAGTTTACTTAAAATAAATACAAATTTTAAAATATAAATAATATTTTAAATATATTTTGATATATATTTATATATATGTAAATAATTAATATCATATATGTAATAGTAATATATATGTAATATGAATAATATTTAATATATATAATTGGTGTTGGGGCGGGGCGGGGAACTCATTCCCCATCTCCAACCCCGACCCCGATCAGGGATCCCTATTAATCAATTCCTGACCCATCCCCACCCTGACAAAACAATCCCCCTCCCCAACACCATCAGATCAGAGAAGTCGAGTACAGAATGAGAAAAATTGCCATTCCTACTTCCTAGCAAAAGCACGCCTACACGAAAAAACGTAAAACCTAGGGTCCAATTGCCCCATTTTAGGTTGCTATCTTAACAATTCAGCACCCCTTCTAGGAAGGTCCTTGCTAAAATACAAACCAAACTTGGAGAAATTAATATAACCTTCCCTGCCCTTAATTGGAAACGAGGCAAAATATCTGAAAGACTAATAGCTCCAACCTTTAAAACTGTACCAAACAACAATACATCATTAACAAATGGAAAGATGAGAGAATCTAATAGAATTTTTTTCCCATTGAAGTGCATGTATTTTTGATAGAGGATGTATATTATTAGGACACAAATACTAACATTTATTTTTGAACTAAACTGAACAGTCGTTATATGGCTATACTCACTTACCCAATTGTAACCCATGGTGTATTCAATAACAATTAAGACCTAATTCATCATTGTACAAATTCATGATGGTGGTGATTAATCAAAACTGTTTGTCTAATCACATATAGACAATATGGTCATTATTAGGACAATCCAAAGCATACTAATGAAATATAGGAAAAAAGCCAATTAACTACAAAATCTAAGAAATCATTTATAGAATTGAATGCAATAATGCCATCTTGCGACTTTTATATCAATACGATTGTAAATTTGTCTCGTTGTAATGAGTGCTTCTGGTACATTTTTTGCTTTGAAGTTGGAACGTTGAAGTGGTGTATCAGTCCAAATTTTTAGAAGTTCGCTGGCAATTTCCTGTGGGGGGATGTTCTGGAACAAAAAATATTTATATCAACATCTTCCGCATGGACCCTAGAGCTGTCTGGTGGGCTTGTTTTGGCCTACCTGATCCAGTCTTGGACAGGGCCTGGCCAAGACAAGAGGCCAGACGAACCCGGCTAGGGTCTGAATCCCGGGACCATTGATGTCTCTGGCAGGGCCCTAGTTTCCCCCTTTCGACGGTATATTTATGCAACTACATCATGTCCTCCTGGCTAAAGGGCTGCAGTTGATTCTTCGCCCTACCAGCTGACCCGGCTGAATTTGTCCACCTTTCCAATCAATCACCAATGTCAACCAAGTAATTAATGTTTTAAAAATTGACCCAAAATGTAACCACCACTTTTGTTTTGGATTCTGAGTCCGGGTCAGTGGCTCAACCATCTGGTTCACTAGATCAACTTGTGACATTATTAAATATTTAAAAATTAATTAAAATATAAAATTGATCGGAAAACGGTTGTCTAGGTTTCACAGTTCAGTTCAGTGGTTCATTGATTGAGTCAACAATATCTATTTCTGTTTCTATTGATCATTAACAAAAATGGGAATGGTAATCATCCCATTCGTCAAAACTCCCTGTTTTTAATTTCCAAAATCACCCCTCACCATTATTTCTATTTGCTTTACCATTGTTTAAAAGCCCATTAGTTTTTGTGTTGGAAACTCTGATTTTTATTTCCAAAATAATCCTCATTATTTATTATATCATTTATATGCTTTATTCCTTTAACTGTGTTTATTAATTTATTTTTTTAAAATCCAACAATAAGGGGTGATTGTAGAGGTGTAAATCAGGTTGTGCCACCCGTGGCCCAGCACGGTCTGATATGATTTTGAGCCATCCCGGCATAACTGAGCGGGCCATGTTGCCTGTAGCCCGCGTGCCAACATGGCTCAGCCTACGGCGCCGCCCAACACAACCCATATAATATTATATGTATATTATATATTTTGTTATTTTCAATTTTGTTTTATTATTTCATTTTATTATTGCATATATAAGCAATTGTACACATCAAAATTCATATAAAATAAAATTTTAAGATCTTTTTTAATTTTTTGTATATATTTTTTTAATTTATGTTAAATTTTTCATTATTTTTTAAAAAATTTTAAAAAACATGACTTGGCCCGATCTGTAGCCTGGTTTGGCCCGTGACACTGTATGGCATGGGCCCACACGGGCTCAAACCGTGAATTGTGCCAGGCTAACCCCCCAAAATATCCTAGGGGAGGGAAGCACGACCTGACTTGGCCCGCATGCTGACACAACACAACCTGCACTTTGCACAGGCCACATGCGAGTCAATCCGTGCCAGCCTAGCATGGCCCAATTTACACCTCTAGGTGATTGATTGAAAAAATATGTCAACAAAAACAATGTAGGTTTTTAGACACTTTGAACTAATGGAGTTCTAAGTGTTTTTGCTCTTCATTTTCGATCATATTCAATCTTTTGCCTTTCATTTCATGAAGTTTCAACAACAATATATGCCAAAATCGTACTCAATATCATCTTTATCACAATTGTAAAGTTCTATTATTATCTCTTTTACTCTTTTAAGTTATGAAAATGCAATAGCAGTTTTGGTTTCACATCATGCTTTAGTTCAAAATTGAGTTTTTTGATAATTATTTTTGTTTAATTAATTTTAAGCAGTTAGGGTTTTGGTTTAATGAGTTTTGATTTATAAGTTTTAAGCACTTTTCATCTTTGGGTTTAATTCAGTATTTAATCATGTGTCTTTGGTAGGTTTACTGTTGGTGTATACAGCTCACTCAAACCCTCAAAGAGCACTCAAACACCAAGATTAACACCACAAAAACACTTACAAGCAGCCTACAGTCAACTCCCCATGCTACGATGAACTTATAGTTCATCATCACTGTCGTAATGAATCCACAACATATTAAGCAGAGCCGTGATAAACCCACGGCCCACCAAGCCCAGCCAATGCCCAAACCTAAACAAGTCTTAGAAAGATTCGCCTAAAAGACCCAAGCACATTCGAGTGTGCAATGAAGCCACACTCGCGGTGACGTGTAGGAAACTCACCACCTGCAAACCCATTATGGGTGGCGGGTCAGGAAGGCCAATGGGCTGAGCCCATGGCGAGGCACGCATGTGCCCAAACACACGCAAACCCATGACAACGAAGCACCTTGTGAACCGCCATGAGGCATTAACAAAATACCGACCTTCGGACGGTGATGTCATTGTCGCCACACGGGATTAGTCATGGCGCACAAAAGGGGTAGTAGTACACGTGAGTAATGAGGGATCTCGAGGATAAGGAAAGTTGGTCCTTGAGAATATCTTCATGAGACACGTGGTGATACCCCAGTAGCGTATCCAATAATTGCCAGCAAGCCAAATATTCCCTCCCCCGATATAGAGCAAATATCATCGTCTCCTATCTTTTAGGATTTTGGGAATTTCTCCATAAATAGAGGGTCCTCATTGTGTTAGACATCATTGAATCTTGAGCATTTTGCTACTAATACTCCCGAGTTTCCACAACCCCCTCATTTCCTAATCCCTTACCAAAAGGCTTTTGTCTTCCTTGAAGGCTCTTCTTCGTTTTTGAAAGAAACCACCCCTCAACCTAGCCTTATACCTCAGTCATACACTTACATATGCCCAAATCAAATTTATATATGTAATTTCTAAGCATTTTTTGGTGTTTTGTAATTTGTAAGTTCTCACACGCCTAATTCTCTTAACGATCAGCGAAAGACACCATAAAAATACCAAAGCTTAGTGCTTGTTCTACATGAAGATCCAAGTTGTTTGCTTTCAACATCTTGCACTTGCAAGCTAAGAGCAAAACCCTCGTGCTGGTTTGCTTTTGGCATCTTCTAGGTTTGGTTTCAACATCTTGCACTAGAAAGTTGAGAGAAACCCTCCTACTGCTAGGCTCTTTAATTGGACTGAATCTATGCCATACCATTCCAATTAAGACCATTCCTTGGATTTTAATTTATGATTGGCACGAAGCATTATGATTGGTTCCGCAGCCCTCTAAGCCATTGTGCTAATGTTGCAATATGAAACTTTTTGCGTACTTATATACACACATTACATTATATGTCAAATGAAATCCTTGATCATGTTTTAAGTCAGTTTTGTTTTCTTAACATTACCACTTACACTCAATTATGATGAAGTAATTGAAGTGTAATTTCATTTTGGGACAATCAAACAGATTGACACTAATACAAGTAGTGAAGAATCAAACAAGTGGCTACACCCAACTTGGTTAAGATCTACATCTGGTTGTGGTATCATTCATTGGTTCAAATATCTCGTACATTGCACAGGCCATTCTACTAGTGTTTTAGAAAAATCAGGGTCAAGTAGTAAACATAGGTGACTAATTTCCAAGTCGAACAAATCAATGATGTTTTTAAAACCATGCTAATAACTAAAAGTAGGGACAATGTCAATGGGTTAGTTAAATGGCAAACCTATCCTATTATGTTATGACCATGTAAGTACACATGAGAGAGAGAGAGTGCAAATAAAACATTAATTGATCAAATAATATGAATAGGCTGAGGTTAAACAATAAAACATAATATAACATAAATAAAAATATTATTCTACAAACAATTTCAATAAAATAGTTAATACAATATTAATTAAAAAACATTTAAATTCCACTAAAAGTCAAACTTAATGAACCGGACCACTGCCACTCGTTGGAAAGGACTTAATGGAAGGCGAAGGTGAAGACAAGATAGTGACGGCGGTAGTTGTAAGGGAAAGAAGCTTGAATTTAGACGGAGGTCCGAGGATCGTGTACTAATCATTTTGTCGCTACTAACATGGAACTTTGGTAGTAGCAATGCCGGGAATTTGCCACTTCACAAATCTTGAGCTTCAAGAAAAATACCAAAAGTAACGCCAGAAATCTACACTTCACAAATCTTGAGCTCTAAGAAGAAATATGAACCCAAGGGAACCAATTTGGTTTGCTGTTGAAAGGAAGAAGATAGAAAGGGTAAAACTGGGTTTTAAAAAAATATACTGTGATCTGAATATGAATTTAACGGAATATTAACGGATGCAAACCATAAGGGTAGAGCTAGTCAATTGTCAGAAATAGTAGAGGTAGTGTCAAACAATTTTCAAACAGTAGGGGTACAATAAGTCAATTAACTAAACCATAAGGATAGTTTAAGAAATTTACCCTTAATAATATTATGATTTAAAATCCATTGGAAATAAGAAACATGGATTTGATATACTACACATTAGGGGTGCAACTTGCTAATGACCCAATTGCTAGGCATCACTTTGATTATGGCGGCATAGGATTAAATTCAATTCTCGTATTTGTTGGCTCTAAAAAATAAAAAATAAAAAGGGTGCAACTTGGGTGGTTCAGGTTGAGCTTTTGTTGAAATTTAAATGGGCCTGGCGTGAGCACATAAGGGATTTGTATAAAATAGAGGACCCATGAATGCATGACCCTAAGAAAAATTAGTACACATTTATCTAACAATAATTCAATAATTAATAAAAATTGTTAGTTAAAATTAAAATCCTTTTCGAAATAATAAAATTTAATTAAATATAATAAAAATTATTTCAATATAATAAAAATTCCATTTTCAAATAACTCAAATTAATAAAAGTTATTGAAGAAAGAATAGAAATAACTATTTTTTATAAAAAAAATAACTAATAAAAATTAGTAATTAAAAAACATCTAATTTCCATTTAAAAATAAAATTATTTAAAACATAGTAAAATTATTCAAATTTAATTGAATATGGCCAAAATTATAATTTAAAATCCATTTAGCGATATTACTAAGTTAAGAATGATTAAAAATTAAATAAATTTTATATACCAATAATTAAAAAATAAGTCATCAATAAAAAACTAACAATTCATAAAACCGATAATAAATAAATTATTATTTTATTAATTACAAATATTAATAATAAAGTTATTAATATGAATTTAAATAATAATTGAGTTAGTAACCTCAAAATTAAGTAAAAATAATTTAACAAAATTATTTAATAATAATATTGATAATAATAAAAAGTCATTTATTAAATTATTTAATATTATTGAAAAATATTAGTTAAATAAGTATTAAATTATTTAATATTAGTTTAATAAATAACAAGTAATTAAAAACATTAGTTAATAAATCATTTAATATTAAAAATTATCGAAAACTAATAATGGATTAATGGGTATCTATTTATAACATTAGTGGGAAGCATAAGAATTTGGCTACTCTTATTGGGGCTGAAGCTTAACCAAGCCTGTACTTCTCACGGGGTTGCACTGGTTTATGTATAAAGGCTTAGTTGAGTTGGGTTGAGCCTCTTCATTCAACCGGGTCATATCAGGTTTGGGTTAGAGTTTATTATTTTTTTTGGTTTTGGATTCGGGTTGGCCCAAACCCGTATCAAAATCAAGCCGTTGACAACGTGGCATCCGTCACCAAAAGTAGGTTCATGGAGGGTGCACCTGAATAACCCACATGGGCCTTGAGCAGTCCAACGCTGCATGTACCAAACACAAGCCAGCTGGTCCGCCCAGTTTACTTCATGCCTGGCCCAAGTCCACAATCGAATTGTGTCAACCAGATCACAACTTGGTTTGCGTTGTATACCATCCGGTGCTTTGCGATTTATATGTCATCACCACGTTGGATTTCAGCTCATGCCAAGTCAGATCATCCATTAGCTGTTGAACTCGAAAGTCGAAACGCTTAGTCGCCTACTTGGTGCTAATGTGGTAGTTAGGGGTGGCAACGAGCCGAGCTTTTAACGAGCTGCTCGAGAATGGCTCGGTTTGGCTCGATTTCAATCGAGCTTCGAGCTGAATTCGAGCCCAATTTACAGGCTCGATTAATCAACGAGCCAAGTTTGAGCCTAATAGGGCTCGGCTCATGAACTTCACGAACTAAGCTTGAATATATATATATATATATATATAAATATTATAATTCTTAAATTTTTAAATATCAAATAAAAACATTTATATATATAATTTTTTATTTTTATAAAACATTTTTCCTCAAATCGAAATCGAGCCGAGCCGAGCCGAACTTGAACTTATGAATTTTTGACTCGAATCGGCCCAAGCTCAATGTTCTAACTCAAACCGAACTCGAGCCTTATACAATCTTGGCAAGCCGAGCTCGAGCCTCACAGTATTTGGCTCGGGTCGGCTAGAATCCACCCCTAACTCGCAGTGTAACAGTTCGTTTTTTTGGTAACAAAGTGGTTGATGGGTCCAAACTGTCTTAATTAGTCCATCCGGTCCGCCCAATTTCTCTGATCTGACCGCCTTGACCAGCCATGTGATCCCGATCAATCAACGTTGAATTCGGGAGTGATCAACGGCCACGGCGAAGTAGCTGAGACCACATGGGCCACGAGGGCCCACATATTATCCTGGATCCGACATATTTACAGTGAAGGTGACTATGCTTGGTAAGTTTGGGGGTTTTCCACTTGCAGCATTTTATTTCGTTCGCATACCAATCCGACTCCACCGTTCAACAAAAAACCGCTAACGAGAAAACCAGAAACATCGTCATCAGTCATCACCATCGTTACTGTGTCAGCTCCACCTCCCCTGACAAAACCCTAATTTGTCTCTCAGAGCTTGCAGACCCTCTTCCCAACCCTCTCTGACCTTATTCTTCCTGCAGAGACCACCATATCTCTAACGGCGGATGAACCAACCAGCCAAGCACTCTCCCTCTTCGGCAGAATGCCTAAGAGCGATGGAGATTCAAACTCAAGCTCTAACACTGTTCAACTCGAAAGCCCTCCTCTGCTGAAGAAATCCCGGATAATTTCTGACGATAACCGAACTGCCCATGTCTTCCCCAGGTCTCGATTATCTGCTGCTCGTCGCGTGTCAACTTCTCCTCCATTTGCTAATCGAGGTTCTACTTGTGGGGATTTGTTGGAAAAGGGTAATGAAGGAATTGCTGATAGGGATTGGCTGTTCCCATCGTTCGTCGGTCCCCATGTTGATCGGAGTCGAACCAAGGTTAAGGCAGAAAGGTCTTCAAAACATGAATTGTCTCTTTTGTCTGATACCCCCATTGCGACGAACTCAAGTTCTGGAAGCATTGAGGCGGCAGATCAAATTGATCAGATTGTTTCCCCGGCTCTTCCTGTTTCCCAGGAGAAAAAGAAAGCGGAAGAAGAAATGAAGCAGGGGCCCGTTCTAGTGTCTAATGCTTCTCCTTCTTGTTCATCTCATTCTGCAATGATACCATACTTTTTTAGAACGATTCCTCAACTCAAAACTTCTTTCTTCTTTCCAATGGTTAGCTTTTGAGTTTTGAGTTCTTTTTTAAGAAAATGAAGTTGGCTGGTCAATGTATTCAGTTTGTGATTTATCTATTTAGATGCATTCTTACCAGCTTCGAACATGTTCTCTTTGGTTTTCTTCTATTTCAGATCACCACTACTTGTATATTATCTGTGTTATGTGCAGTTTCTCTGCGAGTGAAAGTCGCAGGGTTCCAGGTATTAATTTAAAGTGTTTGTGAGTTGGAAATTTGCATGTGGAAAAAATGGGGAAATGAGTATAAAGATCCTTCTTTTATTGAATCTACTTTGCTTGCAGGAAGATATTATTAACCTTCGTAAGATGTGTAACGGAAAGGATTTAGTTCGTGCTGACAACAACAAAGTTTTGCAGCAGGAAGACCATAGTTCGTTTTCATATTTTGGTAGTGATAACAATAGAAGTGTTGCTTTATACACTGTGGTGGTTATACTCGTGACACCATTTTTATTATACAAATCTGTGGACTACTTTCCCCGAATAAAGACTCTCCAAAAGAATGCCAAAAAGAGTAATGATGAAGAGGTTCCATTGAAAAAGAGAATTGCATATAGGGTGGATGTATTCTTCTCTGTCTATCCATATGCGAAGCTGTTTGCACTTCTTCTTGCAACTGTACTTCTTATTGGATTTGGTGGCTTAGCATTGTATGCTGTTGGTGATTGTAACCTTTCTGAGGCTCTTTGGCTTTCATGGACTTTTGTAGCAGACTCCGGAAATCATGCTGACAGAGTTGGGATTGGGCCAAGGGTTGTGTCTGTGTTCATAAGCTCAGGAGGCATGCTAATCTTTGCAATGATGCTTGGCCTTGTTTCTGATGCAATTTCAGAGAAGGTTGATTCACTACGGAAAGGGAAAAGTGAAGTCATAGAAAGTAACCACATATTAATACTTGGTTGGAGCGACAAATTGGTAATTCAAGAGACTTAGGCATTATTTTCTTTATTAAGTTTTGATGGTAAAAGGACCTGGTTCACGCTCAACGTCAAACCATAACCTTGAGATGCACTACTTTCATAAAGTTTTTGTAGTGTTTCAGTTTTATTCACTAACCATTTAATTCTGTAAATCTCCTAAGCTCCACTGTGCAATTACAATTTTTACATTGGAAGATTCTCTATCCATGAACTATTTTTGTGTCAAGGATTTATAAATTTGTGGTTCATTGCTTGAAAATTTGTTCTTAATTATGAAATGCCTTTGCTGATTTTCATTGTCAGTGAGTGAAGAATATCTCCTTTGATGCATCTATTTGCAATTGTTTGGAAATGGTGTATTAAACTTGAAATGAGCTGACAGAAAAAAATTCTGCAATTGTTTGAACTTAGAATCCAGGTCATTGCTATTTTCCATGTGAAAAAAGAAAAGAAGGAACAAAAAAATTGTTTTGTTTAAAGTTACTGCCTTTGTAAAATGATAATCATCGTTAAAATAGTACTAATATTTTTTGCCTTTATTGTCATCTTAACCTCACAAGCTATGTTCATCATTAGAATTTAGGAATTTTATGAGAAGTATTAACCATGTTGTTTAAATACTAGTCATAATGGAAATTTCATGTAATAGGATTACAAGTGATATTCTGCATTTTCAAATATCTAGCGTGAAATCGTGTATTCTTTTGGTACTTGATGAGAAGAAAGGTAGCCTGGACTTACAGGGATGTTATTAAGAAGATAAAATGGCTAACGAGGGAGATGACATTAACAATTCAGTGGGTCCTAAGGTTGGGAAATGGGTTGATTGATTCTGTAGCCAAACAAGGGGTTAATAGGGAGCTTTTGTTCGGGGATCAATTGTAATCTCTTTCTAATGGGGTAATCCTACACCAATTTCTGGATATTCTTTGATATCCTTGCACATATCTGTTTATACCTTTGAGTGAAATCTTGCTATCTATCAAAAAACTGTTAGGGTCCATTTGGTTCACATTCGAAATTGGAATTGGAATCAGATTCAAAATCCTCCGTAATTGGAATTGGAGTGGTCTATTCCCATAGTCTGTTTGGTTCAAACAGGAATCTATATGGGAATGGGAAATCAGCTGGAATGGGATTTCATTCCCAAGGGAGGGGGAGGGAATGTCCATTCCCTCAAATGGGGTTATGCCATTCCACGAGGAATGGGAATGGGATTCCAATTCCGCCCAACCAAATGGTTGGAACCGGAGTGGCCCATTCCGATTCCGATTCCAGACCCCTATTCCTGCAAACCAAACGGGCCCTTAATTATTTTTTCCTGTTCCTAAAGGATGAAGTTTATGCTCTAAGATAGGGAAAAAGTGATCATAAAAAGTCTCATATGTCTCCTGGCATTCTCATGTAGTACACAGTCCATTAAATACACTTGATCACACTATGCAATATCAGCAGGCTTAAATAATTTACCTACTACTAAATCTTTTTTTGTTTTCTTTTTTTTTTGGATGGATACCTACTACTTTAGGTTTTACAAACAGTTCTTCTGGAATAAACTATGACTCATGGATGTGGACTTGATTGTCATGCCTAGAATAGAATTAGGGTGTCAGACATAGGAAGACCACAAAACATTCACAAATGTGGACCTGTTCTCTACAAAAACACATGTTTGTATGATTTATGTTTCTCTGCATGTACGTGCACTTTCACTTTGTTGGTAAGTAAATATGAGAAGAGTAGAAATTGAAATTGTAGAATATAAACCATGTAATGTATCTTTATGCGTATTTTATATGTAAATAAAGATAGACACATCCATTTGAGATGTGTGTTAACTAATATCTAGCACATATTATGTCAACATGTTTCTGGAATTCTAGAAATCTATAAAGAGAATTGCTATATATGTAGGGGATTAAGGAATAAAAGACCACAGAAGTACAAAGCATGTTACATGCTGCCATAACTTGAGAGGATTGTTCCAACTTCACTTCATGTTGAATATTAGATTCAAGCATCTTTTCTTAAGATAGGTGCTTTATATTCTTTTGACTCCACTTCCAACTCCACTTCATTTTCTAACTCCTCTTTGAGTTCTTTTGGCTGACTGCATCTCAGCATATCATCGCTTTTGTTATATACTTCAGATATCTATTTGCTGACTAAAGAGAATCCACAGGGCTCGCTTCTAAAGCAGCTATCAATTGCAAATAAGAGCATTGGTGGTGGGGTAGTTGTGGTGCTTGCAGAAAGAGACAAGGAAGAAATGGAGATGGACATATCAAAGCTAGAGTTTGACTTTATGGGGACCTCTGTCATATGCAGAAGTGGCAGTCCTCTCATACTGGCCGACTTAAAGAAAGTATGCTAAAATGGCTTAGTGCATTTATTTTCTGCGTCATGCCATTTTTAAATTGATATTACCGTTTGCATTTGTACAGGTTTCAGTTTCAAAGGCACGTGCCATCATTGTATTGGCATCTGATGAAAATGCAGATCAGGTTTCATTCTCTTTTCTCAATTTCCAAAACTTGTACATTCTTTTTCATGCGAGTTACTTGTGCTGAGTTATGCTTGTCATAAATTGTTCATTATCAGAGCGATGCACGTGCTTTGCGAGTTGTATTAAGCCTAACTGGAGTGAAGGAGGGTTTGAGGGGTCATATTGTTGTAGAAATGAGTGATCTTGACAATGAGCCATTAGTGAAGCTTGTTGGAGGAGAACTTATTGAAACAGTTGTTGCACATGATGTGATTGGGCGTCTAATGATACAATGTGCTCTCCAGCCTGGCCTTGCACAGGTTAGTTTTTTTTTGCATCATTAACAGTTTACTTTAACAATCTGAAGTGCCAAACACCCTTATAATTGGGTTAGTTTTGCTACCTTTCCCTATTTACAACTGTACAAATTCTTGATTTTATATTACATACTTTCCCCTTGGGAAACTAACCACCAAAATGTTGGTTGTTCTTCACTCCTTGTCTTGGCAAAGCATCAGCCATACTATTGGCTGATCTTTGGGTCCACATAAAGAAAGCCCTTACCACCACAGTTAGATGCTTTATCTTGCTCAATACATGTTTGTACCTCCATGAACCAGTACTGTTTTCATCGTTGACCCCACAACTTCTTTTGAATCTCCTTTGTTAGTGTTCGGTCTGCCTGTTAGACTGATAACGGTCAAGGAAGAGAGAGAGAAGAGAGAAGGAGAGAAAGAGAGAAAGGAGAAGAGTAGAAGAGAAACAAGGAGAAAAGATTCTGGTTCAAATGAGAGAAAAAGTTCACTCTCCCATTCGGCCAGATGTATTTTATATTACTAAAATAATGTGGAAAAGTCACATATGCCCCTACTTAAGTTAGGGACATTAAATCTAACATAAACTTACACATCAGCACCTAAACACAAGCACAAAGACAAAATTACCCCTACATACTCGACACTAACACTCCCCCTCAAGCTGGAGAGTATATATCATATAATCACAGCTTGTTACATATGTAGTCCCCTCTCCCTCGACTCAACCCTTTAGTAAACAAATCTGCCCACTGGTTCCCCGTGTTGACATATGTAGTGTCTATCACTCCACTCAGCACCTTCTCTCTAACAAAGTGACAGTTAACCTCTATGTGTTTGGTCTCTCATGAAACACCGGATTAGAGGAAATGTGAACTGCAACCTGATTGTCATAGTAGAGCTTCATTGGAGTATCAATAGTGTATCTCATCTCCTGTAGAAGGTTCCTTAGCCACACTAATTTACAAGTAGTATGTGCCATAGCTTTATATTCTGCCTCTGCACTGTTTCTTGCCACAACTGTCTACTTCTTGCTTTTTCATGTCACCAGATTACCCCCAAGAAAAGTGCAATAGCCTGTGGTAGATCTTCTATCAGATGCAGAACCGGCCCAATCAGCATCAGTATATCCTTCTATTTCAAGTTTTCAACCACTTCTGTATATCAAACTGCAACTAGGGGCCCCCTTTAAATACCTCACAATCCTTATAACCGCATCCCAATGTGGAACCAGAGGTTTCTGCATGAACCGACTTACCACACTAACTACGAATGAAATGTATGGCCGAGTGATGGTTAGGTAGTTCAGTTTACCTACCAGCCGCCGGTATCTGCCAGGGTCTTCAAACACTGCACCCATATTACTGCTCAACTTAGTTTTTGTTTCCATAGGAGTTTCAGCTGGTTTAGCACCTAACAAACCTGTTTCTTCAAGCAAATCAAGAGCATATTTCCTCTGACACAAGTTTATACCATGCTTGGACCTTGCTACTTCTATCCCCAAGAAATACTTCAATTTACCAAGGTCTTTTGTCTGAAAATGATCATGCAGAAAGATCTTCAACCTGTCAATGCCCATTTTTTCATTCTCGGTAATGACAATATCATCTACATACACCACTAATAGGATCTTCCCTGCCTGAGAGTCATGATTGAAGACGGAATGGTTAAATTGGCACTGTTTCATACCAAGCTTCTTTACTACCTCACTAAATCTGCCAAACCATGCTCGAGGAGACTGTTTAAGCCCATAGATGGTCTTCAGTAGCCGGCACACCTTACCATCCTCCCCCTGAGCAACAAACATCGGTGGTTGCTCCATATAGACCTCCTCGAGTAGATCACCATGCAAGAAGGCATTCTTGATATCAAGCTGATAGAGGGGCCAATCATACATCGCAGCAAGAGAAATCACAACATGGACTGAACCAATCTTAGCAACCGGGGAGAAAGTCTCTGTGTAATCAATACCATAGGTTTGGGAATACCCTTTGGCAACCAATCTAGCTTTCAGCTGCTCTACACTACCATCAGGTAAGTACTTAACCGTATAAACCCACTTACAACCAACAACCTGCTTACCAGGAGGAAGAGTGGTGAGTTCCCATGTATGATTATGAGCCAGAGCTGAGAGTTCTTCTTCCATTGCACGACACCATCCTAGAGAGGCAATAGCTTCCTGGACATCTTTAGGTATAACAATAGAGGATAACAAAGAGATAAATTGGCGATGAGAACTGGAAAGTTGAGTCAGTGAAACATAATTAGAAATAGGATGAAGGGTACAACTATGCTTACCTTTCCGCAAGGCAATGGGAAGATCAAGATCATGTACTAGGGTTGGGGCTGGTGTGGTAACAGCTGCCAGATCTGTCGACAATGATGAAGCTGGAGGAGGTGCCGGTACATGTGGGCGATGTGTATACATGTGATGGATCGGTGGTCGTTCAACAGGTGGTGGCATCGAAGGCAAAGACTTGGTCACTGCGGGAACAAGAGGAACAGAATCCACAACTGGAAGAGGAAGGGGAGGAGGTGATGAGGAGGAAGAAACATCACCGGACCCCAAGAAGAATGGAGTAGACTCAAAGAAAGTAACATCAGCACATACAAATGAACATCGAGAGCTAGGGTGATAACACTTATACCCTTTTTGAGTCCGGGAATAGCCAAGGAAGATGCACTTAATAAACCGTGCATCTAACTTGTCCATTCCTAGCCCCAGATTATGAACAAAACAAACACATCAAAAAACTTGAGGAGAGAGAGGAAACGGAGACAAGGTAGGAAACAATGTGGTGAACGGAGAATGACCATCGAGGATAGACGTGGGCATCCGGTTAACCAAGAAGTAGGAAGTAAGCACTGCATCACTCCAAAAGGATTTGGGAACATTCATGTGATGCATGAGGGACCGAGCAGTATTCAAGAGGTGACGATCTTTCTCTCAGCCACCCCGTTTTGTTGTGGGGTGTAGGTACATGAAGTCTGATGGGTAATGCCGTGTTGGTCTAGGTATTCCTGAAATGATGAAGAGAGATATTCACGGCCATTATCAGAACGAAAAATTTTAATGTGAACACCAAATTGGTTGCGAATCTCAGCATAAAACTTTTGGAAAATGGTAAACAATTCACTTATTTCTTTCATTAAATAGAGCCACGTCATCCTTGAATAATCATAAACAAAAATGACAAAATATTTATATCCATTGTATGACATCACTTTATAAGGACCCCAAACATCTGAATGAACCAAAGAAAAAGGACTCAATACATGATTATCAACTCTAGGACTAAAGGGAACACGATGATGTTTCCCCAACTGACACGACTCACAATCTAAAACAGAAAGATGACTCACTGAAGGAACCAAAGACTTCAAAGCTTTCAATGAAGGATGACTAAATCGATAGTGCCACTGGAGAGGAGAGATGGACGATTGGAGAGCTGTTGACGTAATTCCACCACCATCAAGATAATACAATCCACCAGCTTCATGCCCTCCACCAATCTTCATCCCCGTCTTGAGATCCTGAAAAACACACGAAGAGGGGTAAAAGGTAATGGAGCAATTAAGAGACTTGGTCAACTTATTAACAGACATAAGATTAAAAGGAAATTTAGGGACATACAAAATTGAGGATAGGGATACAGGGTCCAGGTCAACATTACCAACATCACAAATGGAGGATGTGGAACCATTAGCAAGGGTAACAAATTGTGATGTTGAGCAATGAGAGAGGGAAGAAAACACACCTGGAGTTCTAGTCATGTGATTGGAGGCTCCAGAATCAATAATCCAGGGATGGGGTGTGGATGTCAGACAAGCCATACCTGAGCGTGCAAGAGTGGCCGTGTTCTGCTGAGATGTGGCTTGTACTAACCTCTCATACTCATCACGGGGAATACTCATCATCTCCTTCCCAGCAACATCTGTGGATGTAGGAGGTACCCGATTGGCTAAATGGCTCTCCTGTCTGAAGCTACTGCCACTAGTCATGGCATGATTGGCCCAAGTTGAAGGTGGACCATGCAAGTCATAGAAATAATTGATGGTATGTCCATCCATACCACAGTGTGTACACCTCCTTGGACCCGAACTACGTCCTCTGCCACGGGCTCCCCCTGAATCTCGACCTCCAGTACGACCACCACCACGGTTATATGTAGGTCCACTACCACCACTCTGGCCATATGCCGGTCCACTACTACCACTATGGCCAGATTGAGCTCTCCGAGCTCCATCTCTAACACCACGGCCTTTGGATACTGTTAGGGCTGATCTATCAGAAATATTAGGGTTCTCGGTAGATCCAATGGAAATCCTCCTGAGTCGAGCAAACACCTCTTCTAAGGAAGGGAGAGTTGACCCTTCTAGTATCTGAGCCCGCACTGGTTCATATTCAGATTTCAGCCCCACCAAAAACCGAGTCACATCAAGTTCTCTCTGTTGTTGCTGAATTTTGACATCAGAAGTGAGGGGGTGATAAACATTCAATTCATTACGAATGTTTCTCATATTAACATAGTACTCCTCAAGACTCTGATTACCCTGTTGTAGATTAAAGTATTCCTGGTACAACTGATATACTCTAGTTGTGTTGTCTTGACCCGAATACAACTTTTTAGCATGGTCCCACACTTCTTTGGCAGTATCAAGGAACATGAAATTTACACTAATCTTGAGTTCCCTACTATTCCATAACCATGTGATGATATGTGCATTTGCCTGCTCCCAATCATCATACTCAGGAGAATCGGTGGAAGGTTTTTCATCCCTTATGTGCTTCACTTTCTTCTTTGCCTTAAGAAAGATTTATGCAGATTTGGCCCAAGGTACATAATTTTCTCTATTCAGCTTAATGGAGGTCATTTGAACATTCAGGTAGTCAGTAGGGACCATCACACTAGTCTTGCTATCACTGTTGTCTCCCATTGCTGAATTTTGATATTGCTGAATTCGGCAAAATGCACACTAGATCACACTACACCCTGATTTCAGCACTTACTACTGCTGCAAATTGCACTCTTTACACCACAAACCCAACTCCACGACTGCCTGAAACTTCCCAACACTGTTTGAGGAACACCCTCCCTTCGAATCACACTGAAGGGTGCACAAACCCTAGCACACTACAATCTGAAATCCCACCATACAGTCTGAAATATACTTCTTATTTGATTCACACAAAAAAAAATGCATAAAACCTCTTAACTGATCACCGAAAATCAGACCACACAAGACACCCACTGCACCACACGAATCAGCCCTCTTCTCTTCATCGATTATGGGAGGGCTTCTTAGAAACTGCAGCAACCGACCACAAACACCACAACTGGAGGCATAGAAAGCTCCAAGGGAAGAGGGTGATCTCTCCTTTTCAGCCTTGTCCCTTATCTCTAGCTGATGGCGAAGAAAATAAGAGAGAACCCTAGGCTGGGTGTGTAGATAACAGAATTCTGGGCAGATCCGATTTGCTCAGTTTAGCTCTGATACCATGTTAGTGTTTAGTCTGCCTGTTAGACTGATAACAGTCAAGGAAGAGAGAGAGAAGAGAGAAGGAGAGAAAGAGAGAAAGGAGAAGAGTAGAAGAGAAACAAGAAGAAAAGATTCTGGTTCGAATGAGAGAAAAAGTTCACTCTCCCATTCGGCCAGATGTATTTTATATTACTAAAATAATGTTAAAAAGTCACATATGCCCCTACTTAAGTTAGAGACATTAAATCTAACATAAACCTACACATCAGCACCTAAACACAAGAACAAAGACAAAATTACCCCTACATACTTGACATTAACATCCTTCTACTTCCAAATGACTCTGTAGTGCTTCTTTAATGCTTTCTTTTGAATCTCCTTCTACTGTGTAGTTTTTTTGAATCTCCTTCTACTGTGTAGATTCTTTTGAATCTCCCTGTAATGTACCCCCATTTCCCTCTACTATACACGTATTTTAATTGACTGAGACCAGGCTAAATAATTGGTTCCATCCAACTTCATAGTGGTCGCTACCCTTAATAGAGTCTCCATAGGCCCCCCCCCCATGTCCAAACCCGAAATTTGTGGGATATTTGGCTTCTCCTCCAATTTGCTCCATTGAGTGAACGGATGCAAATGGAAATCAAATTAAGGTTTTACTAGGCTAGATTTGCTATTTCAAGCAAATGACTACTCTTTTTTTTTTTTTGATCAATAATCAAAGTAGATTTCATTACTTAAAGGAAAAAGATAATACAGAAACATGGGCAGCCTCGGTCACCAACAATAGAAAACATAGACAAATTGGTGATGAGTCTCACAATTGAGCCCAAAAGCACTCTGCTCTGTTTACCCCTTGCTTTGCTAGATGGTCAGCTAAGCCATTTGCCGATCTAGGAGCCCATTGAAATATCAGCTGCATATCCCTTGAGAACCTCTTGAACTGTTTGAAATTGTTTATGAAAAACCAAGGAATCTTCTCGTTCTGCTTAAACCAACTTATTACTATTTTGGAGTCGCCTTCAACTATTAGCTTCCGGAACCCCATTTCCAAAGATTTCTGCATCCCATAAAGTACTGCCTTCAATTCTGCTGTTACAGAGTCACACACCCCAATGGGACCTGAGTACATTCCCAAAATCACTCTGCTTTCATTCCTTAGAACCCCTCCAATTCCAGAGGGCCCTGGGTTCCCAAAACTACTTCCATCGAAATTTAATTTCAAGAAACCTACCTCTGGGGGTTCCCATTCCTTTAGTGTCCTCCGCTTAGCTGAAGTTGAGGCTGCAATTGTTCTCCAGTTCCTTAATATGTCATCAATAGAGAAATCTGAGAACAACTCCAAAGTCTTTATCCAGAAGGCCACTTTCTTTGCTTCTTTTCTTTTCCTCAAATATACGCTTATTTCTTTCCTCCCATAGGGTCCATATTATTGCTGCTCTTGTGCACCTCCACATCAGTCTTCCCCTCCTTTTTGGCCAGCTGAAAGTGGATCTATCGAACAACCTGTCCAATCTGTCCAGAGTATTCCACCTGCACCCAAAAAGAGAAAAGAACCGATCCCAAATACCACAAGCAAAAGGACAGGAAATGAACAAGTGAAGAGCAGATTCACCATTGGATTCACACAAGCAGCACCAATTAGGGGAGAGGCACCATCCAGGTCTCTTCCTCTGTAAAATATCACAAGTGTTGATTGCACCATGGAAGACCTTCCAACAAAAAGCACTCACTTTTGGGGGAATCGGATGATACCAGGTCTCTTTGACTGGAAAGGGAGTATTTGGTTGAGAAGGCATAGACAACGATTTGAAAAAAGAAGCACAACTGAAAACCCCAGAAGGATGTAGAGTCCAAATTCTATCATCTTGTTTACTTAGGTCTGGGAAAACCCCTTCAAGAATGTGTAGAAGATTTGAAAGAAGGCCTAACTCAGTGTCCCTCACATTTCTACGAAAACCTAGATTCCACCCAAGCCTGTTAGCCGAGGGAGAGGGGAGCAGAAACTCAGAAATTGGCTTACCCTGGACAGCAGAAAGGGTGAACAAAGAAGGGAAAGAAACCTTTAAAGGGACTTCACCCACCCAAAGATCCTCCCAGAACTTGATCTTGTTGCTGAATTAAAATCGAATCTGATGTGATTGAGAAAGGATGGAAGGCATTTCTGAATTGCTCTCCAGGGTGAAAAGCAAGAGGCCCTGCTAGAAGTTTCAGCATCCCACCCATTCACAGAGAGCCCATGAATGCTAGCGATCACTTTATGCCATAACCTATCTGATTCTCTCGGAAATCTCCACAACCACTTCTCCAAAAGAGACTGGCTCTTTTCTTTCAGCCTTCCTAACCCCAGCCCTCCATCCTCCTTCCATCTACAAACTATTTCCCATCTGATTAGGTGATCCTTCTTTGTTTCTCCCGGTTCCCACAAGAAAACCCGCATAATTTTCTCCAACTTCTTAACAATCACCTGAGGTACACTAAACACCGATAGGTAATAGACCGAAATGTTAGCTAAGGTGGATTTGGTTAAGGTTATCCTACCTCCCAAAGAAATATAGTTCCTCTTCCAAGCCGCTAACTTCTTCTCAAATCTATCCACTACCGGGCTCCAGAAGGTCACAGACCTAGGGTTTGCACCTAAAGGGAGTCCTAAGTACTTCATAGGCCAATCACTGGACACACATCTGAGTTCCCTTGCCCACTGCTCCAACTCCTCCTGCCCCATATTTACCCCAGCTACTACACTTTTATTGAGATTAACCTTCAAATTTGTTTACATCTCAAACAAGCTCAATAACCTCCTCAGATTCCTAGCCTCCTCCTCACTTTCCCCCTCACAAAAAATAATGATGTCGTCTGCAAATTGAAGATGGGTTACCATTACCCTGTCTCTCCCCACTCTCCACCCTCTTAAGACACCCATTTCATCTGCTTTTATGATCAATCTGTTGAACACCTCTGCAACAATAGTAAATAGAAACAGTGAAAGAGGATCCCCCTATTTCAGGCCTCTCATAGCACCAAAGAAATCTATAACCGACCCATTCACCAAGACTGAAAAATGACAAGATTTTAGGCAACCTCTAATCCATCCACTTGCACCATCTTGCACCAAAACCACAATTGCTCAAAGCTTCAATTAAGAAACCCCAGTCCATAAAATCGTAGGTTTTCTCCAGATCCAACTTGCACACAATACCTTTCCTCTCATTCTTCCTAAAATCCTCTACACACTCATTTGCAATGAGCAACTGATCTGAAATCTGTCTTTCTTTGATAAAAGCTCCTTGATACTGTGATATGATTGATGGAAGTACCTTCTTTAGGCGGTTAGAGAGAACCTTGGCTATGATTTTGTATTGACTTTTCACTAAGCTGATTGGTCTAAAGTCCTTGTGGTGACATGCTCCTGATTTCTTAGGAATCAACGTAATAAAAGTGGCATTAGCCCCTCTACTTATCATCCCTCTGTGATAGAATTCCTCAAAAACCTTCATTAAATCTTCCTTAAGCCACTCCCAACAATCTTGGTAAAAAGCCATGGTAAATCCATTTGGACCCGGAGCCTTGGACCTATCCATAGAGAAAATAGCTGCTTTCACTTCTTCCACCTTAAAACCACTTTCTAATTCTCTACTCAAGGTGCTATCTAAAACAAGCCATGTCAAACCCTCTAAGATCCGTCTGTTCTCTACTGGCCTTCTATAAATTTGTTTGAAGTGATCCACAAAAGCCTTTGCGATGTCATTCTGTTGTGTGATGATAATTCCATTTTCCAATTCCAACATAGAGATGCAATTTTTCTTTCTCCTACCATTTGTGATTGCATGAAAGTATCTAGTTTTCCATCACCTTCCTTTATCCACCTTTCTCTTGACTTTTGTTTCCATGATATCTCCTCTCTCAACAGTGTAACTTCCAACTCTTTTTTCAAATTTGTCCTCTCCTCCTTCTCGACCAGGCCCATTTGTTCTTCTTCCTCTTTTCTATCAATCTCTTCAATCCGACTAATCAAGGTAGACTTTCTTTCTTCGATCCTCCCAAACTGATTGAAATTCCACTCCTTTAGCTTTCCTTTCAAATTCTTAAGCTTTCTATGGAATCTAATCCCTTCCCATCTAGCCACCGAGGTGTCCTCCTCCCACCAGCTTCTCACCTTTTGCACAAAGCCCGGGACTGTGAGCCACATATTTTCAAACCGAAAAGGCTTTGGTCCACCCCCATTCCCTTCTTGAGTAAGACAAATTGGCCAGTGATCCGACGTTAGCCTAGGTAATACTCTACCTGTCAAATTCCCCCAATGATCCTCCCACTCTTGTGTCACTAGAAATCTATCTAATTTGGATAGAGTAGGGCTTTCCTGACAATTGGTCCAAGTAAATCTGTTCTGTCCTGTCATGACCTCTTTCAGTTCTAAATCTTCTATAAATCTGTTAAATCTCCTCATGCTGGTGGTCATCTTTTGTCTTGGGTTATTTGATTCATCTGTGTGTCTAATCACATTGAAGTCACCTCCCACACACCAAGGCCCTTGCCACAATCCTCTAACAGCCGCCAATTCCTCCCACAATTCATTTATGTCCCTATAAGAATTCGGCCCGTAAACATTTGACATCACCCAAGTGAAATTATCACTTACATTCCTCAATTTTACCGACACCGAAAATCTACCTATCAACTCCTCTAAGCACTCCACCGATTCCTCACTCCACAGTGTGATTATTCCTCCAGAAGCACCCTAAGATGGAGCCTGAGCCCATCCTATACCCCTGCCCCCCCATATGTTAGACAGTTTTGTATGCCCTTAGCTTCAATCATTTTGATGTACTTTTGTTATTTAGTGGAAATAAATAAAGTGCATGTTTGATTCATGTTGTTTGGTTTAATTCTGTGTAAAACCCTAAAACTGGACATTTGTAGAGACTCATGTTAGTTTTAAATGTTCACAGCCGTTGGATAAGTCTGGGGAGATTTATCCTGCCAAGGCTGATACTGGTGTGCCACCAAGTGTTGGGATGGCCTGTCTCAGCCATCAGGGTAAGACCCGAGGCACATACAGCATGGGATTACTTGAATCCTTGAACCGGACCAGATTTCCAGTCTTGCCCTGGACCTTGGAGATAGATGGGCAAAACTGGAAAGTTACACCTGACCCCTAGACTCGATTATGACACTTCACTAGGTGCTGGATCAGGCTGCCTTTGATATGCCAATCAGTGAGATCCTTAGTGGGGATCAAAACCTGGGTATGTTGGGGCAGTTTGAGAATTCATCTGAGTGGGTGGTCATAGTGACAGAATCAGCCACTTTGTCGGACAAAGGGTAATGATCGGGAATGCACTCTCTCTGATGGAAACCAAACTGCCGGCAGTTGATTTCAATCGTTGGAATTTTGTTTTTGCAAAATTAATATATTTACATATATATGTACGGTTTCAAAATGTTTGCAAATGGTTTTAATTCCCGGGATCCATGTGAGAGGAGAGTGCGGCACTGTTCCTTGCAGCCGAGGGAGAGGTCCTCTCTTGTCGGGCAGTGTTTGATCATTAAGGGCTGAGAGGTTAAGTGTAAGACCATTTAGGACAATACCTGATGGGCTAATCTTGCACCTGCCCACAGTCCCTGGGTTTTTATAAGATGGCTTGGCCCAGGGACCACTTAATGTAAGTGTTGGGCCCATAGGGTTCATACGATGGACTCAAGGGGTTCATTGAGTTTTTCAGTGAATTTGGCTGGGCCTTCTATTAAAGGCTGGGCCGAACCCATGTGGCTGGTGTGTAGATCAATGCTTGGGTCCCACGCCATACAAAGAAGCCCAACTGGGCAGCAGATTGGAAACTAATTAAACACTGAATACTTAATGGGCCAAAAGCCCATTTCGAAGTGGGCTGATATGATCACCCATCAATGGGGCGAATTTGAGATTGAAGTTAGCAAAAAGGATTGGGCTCTTAGCCTTATCCACTCTTAGAGACCAAATTCAAATCAGATTTGAATCTGGTAACCTCCTGATAAGATCAGGAGTAAGCTAACTCTATCTGGGAAAAGGATTAAGATTATCCCCTATCCAAATACTGATTTGGATTGGGATAACTCCTAATTAGGAGATTTCTTAATCAAGAAGAAAAGAGAGGAGAATTTCGAATGTACCAAGAGGGAGAGAAATCAGATTTCGATCCAAGGGGTTTTGGTAAGCAAGAAGGGTTCCTGCGATTTGAGATTAGATCTCATACTCTCCAGAAAAGAAAACAGTTCAGCCTTTTCGTTTCTGGAGATCTCCTCCTGCCGCCGCCATCTGCATTGTTGCAAGATTCGATCTTTGCAGAAAAGAAAGTCAAGAAACCAGTTCTTGACATCAGTCTTGCAAGAAAGACTGAAAGAATTCAGTGTTTAGTACATCCAGGGGATTCTTGTGAAGGATCCAGTGTGTAGGACGCACCCTGCTGGTTCTGTTCCATCAACAGCTGTGTCATCTTCAGCGGGGACAGATCTTGGAGCATTCTTTGGGCGTGAACACCAACTTTGGGAGATACTGCTTCTCCGGATCAGGTATAATCCTCCCATTTATCTTTTGGTACAGATCTGGTTTGATTAGGGTTCAAGTAGATCCTTGAATATTGTATTCTAAATTCAGGGAATATGATTCCCAGTTGGGAGAAGGTAGGAAATTTTTGAAATTCGCCCCACCCATTCCGCAACCTTTATGGCGTCCATTAGATGGATCCTACCATTCTTTCAGTGGTATCAGAGCCACAGGTTCGAATCTTGAACCAAAAGAAAATCAGATCTGACCCTGCGCAGATGGATAGAAGGTGTTCTTTCAAGATTTGCGCAGATTGTCTTCTTTTTTTTCAAGAAACTGTTTCTTGTTAAGGGCGATTGATCTGAAATTAATTTCTATTTAATCCAAAATTTATTTGGAATTGTTCTTTATTTATTTTGATTTAATGGACTGTTCAAACCTGGAGATCGCAGTGCAGTTTTAGCGCGGATGGTCTGCGCACCCTTTTTCTTTTCTATTTATTTATTTCATTCAATTCGGTCTGTAAATAATTTTTTTTTATTTTTTAGACTGAATGTATAGGATTTGATCAAGAATGTAATTAATAGAAATAGGATTTCTGTTATTTTTCTTGATTAAAGAAGATGGAAGAAGATGGCGGCGCAGGAGATTTGCAGATGGAGAAATCGTATTCTGCGATTTGCAGTTTATGAAACTGCAACCCTTGTGATTAACCTCTGTTTTGCAGGTGGTGCGAACAGTCCATAATTGTTTTGTGTTTGCTAGAAATCAAAACTATTAATTTCAGATCATTCAATAATTAATTCTTGAATTGAAAATCAGTTTTGGACCATTTCGGACTAGATTGGACCAAAACTGTTTGGACCGAATCTGGGTTTCGAAAGGGGCTGTTCTCAGTCCAATTGTCTCACACTTTTGTTCCAAATCTGATGTTCAATTACAGGGATTAATTCGGCCCACCTGTAAAGCCCAGTTTTAAAGGGTTAAAACTGCAAAAGCCCATTATTGTGAGATAAGCTGTATGGGCCGAACTGCTATCTGCGATTCAGCCCATACACCTAGTGGACATTAATCGTTAATGACTTGGTTTTTAAATGGGCCGTTGAATGGGCTTTACAGCAATTAATTGATTGGATCAATTCCTCCTTTACATGTGATGTTTGGATGTTTGATGTGCTGCGACCATGGGCCATAAGTACTTGGCCCGTGATGACTCGTTAGTGGCTCTTGCGCACACCATGGCTGAATGCACATCATTGCCATGGTGTCCCTGAAGGTCATTGGATGACCCCCTCTTTGCCTGGTGGGCCCCACAACCCTGAAAAGGGATGCGTACGGAACCCCTAGCCGATTAAGGCCCACCAGAAATCTGACTTTATGAAAGTCAGTGGGAGCCACTTTGGTTTGACCTAAATTAGAACTAGGCCGTGATTTTGTTCCCTCCAGCAAATATGAATGCAAGTGATAGGGAGATCCATATGATGGACTCTCTAAAGGCCTTCCGTCATTAGCACAATGATGGGTCCATCAGTAATGAGGAAACGCACCATAAAATTGGGCTATCCATTTGCTGTTGGATCTGTTAGAGTGTTTCATAAGATGATAGGGGCGTCATAGACCGATGTGGGAGGGGCTTCACCAGAAAATGGGAACTCTCTCACGGTACCTTGGCGTAACCTGAATATGATGGGTGTGCACTCACTGACAGAAGGGTTTACCTGAAAACGGCTCTGAACCTTGTCTGACAGAGGCCAAAGGGAAACTCATTTGATGAGTGGATATGATCCATCACAGAAAGGTGGTGGGGTTATGCAGCTGAAACAGTTGGCTTCACACACCGCATGTGATTTCCCACATTTCCAGAGACATTTCGTCGTCTCCGTCACAGAGATAGGAGGGAAATCTCAGAGATGAACAAAATGGGAATGGAACATAGATTAAAAGCCATATCTATGTAGGTAAACATGAATCAAACTAAGGTTGTGGACTAATGATTTTGCTGTTTTATCAGAAAATGGCAAACGGTCAATTTGCAAAGCTTCTTGACGATAACAAGCTTAAGGGCCCAAACTATGCCGACTGGTACAGAAATCTTATGCTGGTCCTAACTTCTGAAAAGTTAGACAAGGTAGTGAAAAATCCTGCCCCGGAACGTCCGGGTGATAGGGCTTCTGAGGCCCGTAGGAGGGACTACCAAGATTGGGAGGATAAGAACTCCCTAGCCCGCTGCTTTGTCATTGCCTCATTAGACAACTCAATACAGAGGCAGTTCGATCAGATCGAACTTGCCAAGGACATATTGGACAGTCTAAGGACAATGTATGAGGAGCAGAACCGTTCTACTCGACAGAAGGTCCTGAAATTGTTCATGACCGCGCAGATGACCAAAGGGCAGAAAGTTCATGACCATTGTCTTCGGATGATGGGATACATCAACGAACTTGAAGCTCTTGGATCCGGGCTAGATCTTGGCACGCAAGTGGATGCCATCCTAAATTCTTTGCCCTCTTCCTTCAATGCGTTCACTATGAACTACAATATGAATAAGCTGAATGTCAGCGTCCAGGAACTCAGCAATATGTTGCAGAGGGCCGAGGATTTACTCAAGAAGGATGAGCCTGTGGTTATGCTTGCTGAAGCTAACAAATCGGGCAAGAGAAAGAGAAAGGCAAAGAAGCCCCAGAAGAAGACTACCAAACCCAAGAAGCAGAAGAAGAACAAGGCATCTGATGTCTGTCACTTCTGCAAGCAGACCGGCCACTGGAAGAGGAACTGTCCTACCTACCTGGAATTTAAGAAAGGTAATATCGAAACTTGTGTCATAGAAACTAATATGTTAGTTACTTCTGTGTCCTGGTGTGTTGACTCCGGGGCTTCAACTCATGCGTGTAACTCACTGCAGGGGTTCAAAGTTAGCAGAAGGCTGAGTGAAGGTGAAGTGACACTGTTCTTGGGAACAACTGCAAGTGTTGCAGCTGCGGCAATAGGAACCGTAGAATTAGTTTTTAAAGAAGGAGTCCTTGTACTTAAAGATTGTCTTTATGTACAGAACTTGAGAAGGAATTTAATTTCTGTTTCAAAATTGTGTGCTGATGGATATACTGTTTATTTTAGTAATATGATTACTGTTAAACGGAATAATAAATTCATCGCATGCGGGGAGCTAGAGAACGGTCTCTATGTTCTGCATCCTTCTTTGGAAACTAACTTAACCGAAACTACGTCGGTCGAAAATCCCAAGAAAAGGACTCGTGATACAGTAAATCTCACGTGCCTCTGGCATTACCGACTTGGCCACATCGGTGTCGACCGAATCACAAGACTGGTAAAGGATGGTCCTTTGGATTTTCTAACCGTAGAAAATCTTCCCACTTGTGAACCTTGCCTCCAAGGTAAGATGACTAAGCGGCCATTTGACGGTAAGCCTGAAAGATGTGCAGGCACACTTGACCTAATACATACTGATGTATGTGGTCCCCTGAGTGTTAGGACACGGAATCAACACGTGTACTTCATCACCTTTACAGATGATTTTTCACGATATGGTTACGTGTACCTAATGAGACATAAGTCTGAATCATTTGAAAAGTTCAAAGAGTTCAGACAGGAAGTCCAGAAACAGTTAGAGAGAGAAATTAAGGCCCTTCGATCAGATCGAGGTGGCGAGTATCTCTCTTACGAATTCAGGGACTACTTAAAGGCCAATGGGATAGTGTCACAACTAGCTCCTCCTGCTACACCTCAACTCAACGGTGTTTCAGAGAGGAGAAATAGGACCTTATTAGACATGGTCCGGTCACTTCTCGTACGCTCAGAATTACCCACATCCTTTTGGGGATACGCATTAGAGACTGCTATCTACGTGCTGAATAGGGTTCCAACCAAATCTGTTCCGAAAACTCCATATGAGCTTTGGACCGGAAGGAAGCCAAGTGTGCGACACTTGAAGATTTGGGGTTGTCCTGCACACGTTAAAAGAACAAGTGCGGACAAGTTGGAATCTAAAACCAGCCGTTGCCTGTTTATAGGCTACCCAAAGGATTCGGTGGGTTATCTATTCTATGACCCAAGTGAGCAGAAAGTGTTCTGCAGTCGAAACGCCCGATTCTTAGAATCCGATTACATCCTGGACACCCATCGTCAGGAAATAGTTCTTGATGAGGAGAGCTCAGGAGCAGTGGGAGATGACCCACAAGTTCCAGGTAATGACCAACCTAGAAGGTCCACCCGGGTATCCAGACCACCAGTCCGATATGGTTATGACCAGGATAGTTACCTGGTGGAAGCCTTGACTAGTGAAGAGGATCCCGTGTCTTACGCGGAAGCTATGTTAGACATAGACTCCCAGAAGTGGGTGGAGGCCATGAGAGCCGAGATGGATTCAATGGAGACCAATGGAGTCTGGACTCTAGTGGATCCGCCCTCCGGGGTAAAAGCAATTGGTTGCAAATGGATCTACAAGAGGAAGAAGGGCCCCGATGGCAGGATTGAGACCTTTAAAGCTCGTTTGGTGGCGAAAGGGTATACTCAGAAAGAAGGCATCGACTATGAGGAAACCTTTTCACCGGTGGCCATGCTTAAATCCATTAGGATCCTGCTAGCTGTAGCAGCGTACCATGATTACGAGATTTGGCAAATGGATGTCAAAACAGCGTTCCTGAATGGAGATCTTAGTGAAGATATCTACATGCAGCAGCCGCAAGGCTTCATTGCTGCTGGTCAGGAACACATGGTATGTAAACTTAATAGATCCATATATGGACTTAAGCAGGCTTCTAGGAGTTGGAACATCCGTTTTGATTCTGCAGTCAAAACGTTTGACTTTGAGCAGAATCCGGATGAGCCCTGTGTTTACAGGAAATCCAGTGGGGATAAGATCACCTTTTTGGTCTTGTACGTGGACGATATCCTACTCATTGGGAATGATGTAGGAATGTTGACTTCGGTCAAGGTATGGCTATCACAGCAGTTCTCCATGAAAGATCTTGGAGAAGCTTCATACATACTGGGTCTTCGACTCTATAGAGATAGATCGAAGCGGATAATTGGATTGTCCCAGGCTGCTTACATTGACAAAATTGTCAAAAGATACAGCATGGAAAACTCCAAGAAAGGAAACGTTCCTTTCAGGCACGGAGTCACTCTCTCCAAGAAGATGTCTCCCAAGACTTCTGAGGAGATTGAGAGCATGAGAGACGTTCCCTATGCCTCAGCTGTGGGGAGCATCATGTATGCCATGTTGTGCACTCGCCCGGACATAGCTCAGGCGGTGAGTGTGGTAAGCAGATTCCAGGCAAACCCAGGACAGGAGCATTGGACTGCTGTGAAGAACATACTCAAATACCTTCGAAGGACGAAAGAGTTTTGTCTGGTATTCGATGGTAGTTCACTGCAAGTTCTAGGGTATACCGATGCCGATTTCCAGTCGGATCCAGATGATAGAAAGTCTACATCTGGGTATGTTTTCACGATAGGATCGTGTGCTGTTTGCTGGAAAAGCAGCAAACAGGGGTCCACTGCAGACTCCAGAACCGAGGCCGAGTACATTGCCGCAAGTGAAGCTGCCAAGGAAGCCGTGTGGATGAAGAAATTCATACACGAATTGGGAGCGATTCCATCCAGCACATCACCCATCCCGTTGTTGTGTGACAACAATGGAGCGATCGCCCAGGCTAAAGAGCCTCGGGCCCACTCGAAGTCAAAGCACATCGAGAGGAAGTACCATGTACTGCGGGAGATCGTTGGTAGAGGGGACGTCCTAATTCAAAAGGTAGCATCAGCGGATAATGTGGCAGACCCATTGACTAAGCCACTGACACAGAAGGTGTTTGAGAAACACGTGGAAAGTATGGGACTCCGGCTTGTACCAGATTGGACCTAAGTGCAAGTGGGAGCTGTTAGACAGTTTTGTATGCCCTTAGCTTCAATCATTTTGATGTACTTTTGTTATTTAGTGGAAATAAATAAAGTGCATGTTTGATTCATGTTGTTTGGTTTAATTCTGTGTAAAACCCTAAAACTGGACATTTGTAGAGACTCATGTTAGTTTTAAATGTTCACAGCCGTTGGATAAGTCTGGGGAGATTTATCCTGCCAAGGCTGATACTGGTGTGCCACCAAGTGTTGGGATGGCCTGTCTCAGCCATCAGGGTAAGACCCGAGGCACATACAGCATGGGATTACTTGAATCCTTGAACCGGACCAGATTTCCAGTCTTGCCCTGGACCTTGGAGATAGATGGGCAAAACTGGAAAGTTACACCTGACCCCTAGACTCGATTATGACACTTCACTAGGTGCTGGATCAGGCTGCCTTTGATATGCCAATCAGTGAGATCCTTAGTGGGGATCAAAACCTGGGTATGTTGGGGCAGTTTGAGAATTCATCTGAGTGGGTGGTCATAGTGACAGAATCAGCCACTTTGTCGGACAAAGGGTAATGATCGGGAATGCACTCTCTCTGATGGAAACCAAACTGCCGGCAGTTGATTTCAATCGTTGGAATTTTGTTTTTGCAAAATTAATATATTTACATATATATGTACGGTTTCAAAATGTTTGCAAATGGTTTTAATTCCCGGGATCCATGTGAGAGGAGAGTGCGGCACTGTTCCTTGCAGCCGAGGGAGAGGTCCTCTCTTGTCGGGCAGTGCTTGATCATTAAGGGCTGAGAGGTTAAGTGTAAGACCATTTAGGACAATACCTGATGGGCTAATCTTGCACCTGCCCACAGTCCCTGGGTTTTTATAAGATGGCTTGGCCCAGGGACCACTTAATGTAAGTGTTGGGCCCATAGGGTTCATACGATGGACTCAAGGGGTTCATTGAGTTTTTCAGTGAGTTTGGCTGGGCCTTCTATTAAAGGCTGGGCCGAACCCATGTGGCTGGTGTGTAGATCAATGCTTGGGTCCCACGCCATACAAAGAAGCCCAACTGGGCAGCAGATTGGAAACTAATTAAACACTGAATACTTAATGGGCCAAAAGCCCATTTCGAAGTGGGCTGATATGATCACCCATCAATGGGGCGAATTTGAGATTGAAGTTAGCAAAAAGGATTGGGCTCTTAGCCTTATCCACTCTTAGAGACCAAATTCAAATCAGATTTGAATCTGGTAACCTCCTGATAAGATCAGGAGTAAGCTAACTCTATCTGGGAAAAGGATTAAGATTATCCCCTATCCAAATACTGATTTGGATTGGGATAACTCCTAATTAGGAGATTTCTTAATCAAGAAGAAAAGAGAGGAGAATTTCGAATGTACCAAGAGGGAGAGAAATCAGATTTCGATCCAAGGGGTTTTGGTAAGCAAGAAGGGTTCCTGCGATTTGAGATTAGATCTCATACTCTCCAGAAAAGAAAACAGTTCAGCCTTTTCGTTTCTGGAGATCTCCTCCTGCCGCCGCCATCTGCATTGTTGCAAGATTCGATCTTTGCAGAAAAGAAAGTCAAGAAACCAGTTCTTGACATCAGTCTTGCAAGAAAGACTGAAAGAATTCAGTGTTTAGTACATCCAGGGGATTCTTGTGAAGGATCCAGTGTGTAGGACGCACCCTGCTGGTTCTGTTCCATCCACAGCTGTGTCATCTTCAGCGGGGACAGATCTTGGAGCATTCTTTGGGCGTGAACACCAACTTTGGGAGATACTGCTTCTCCGGATCAGGTATAATCCTCCCATTTATCTTTTGGTACAGATCTGGTTTGATTAGGGTTCAAGTAGATCCTTGAATATTGTATTCTAAATTCAGGGAATATGATTCCCAGTTGGGAGAAGGTAGGAAATTTTTGAAATTCGCCCCACCCATTCCGCAACCTTTATGGCGTCCATTAGATGGATCCTACCATTCTTTCACCATATACTTCTCACCCATCTCATATCAAAACCTTGTACTTTTGACCCTTGTAACAAAACCACCTCCGGCTTTTCTCTTTTAATCACTTCCTTAATTATTCTTCTTTTATTTGCACTACCCAAACCTCTAACATTCCAACTCATAACCTTCATCTTCAAATCAGCTTCTTTTCCCCCCTCTAGCTTATCCTTCCTATTTCCTACCTTTTCTACTAAAGCTTTTCTCTCCCATCTCCTTGTCCTTCCACCTGCCTCTTCTTTCTTTTTCCTTTGAGCTCACTAACCTCCTCTTCCTTCTTTTGCTTTTTTTCTACGGGTAAGTTTGAGACTCTCAGACCTAATCTCTCTGCCCATTTCCTCAGAGAAAGATCCTCATCTGACTCAGAGTCCTCTGAAATCACCTGCTTTTCTAGCTGCCCTTCTTCTTTCCCTACTTCTTTTCTCCTTCCTATCACTTTCTTTGTTATCATCTCTCCTTTCTCTCCTTCCTTTTCCTTTTGTCCCTCTAAATCTCCCTCCCCCTTGCTGCTAGCTCCTCTCTCATTAGCAATCACGGTATTCAAAGGCTTATTCAGAAGTTGATGGGAATCAGAAACTCCTGCACAGGCACTAGAGAAACCATTAGTCGCCAAAATAGAATTCACAACAGTACCTTGAAGATTTGGGTTGATGAAAGAGAGGTTCGAGGGCAGATCCTTATCAATCATCCTCAAACCCTCCGCAGTAGATGTTCCAAGTTGGGTTTCTACAGGTGCAGTGTTGACAGTTTGAGCTGTTGATGGTGCCTCGACCCTTGTTGGTGTCTCTGCGTTCAACCTTTGGCTATTCTCCCCGTTCGTAATGTCCAACCCCTGTGATTGCCGCTGGTTTTGGTCGGCTCCCCCCCTTTCTGAGTTCGTGTCGTCCTCCTGGCCAGAACAGACCTGCGCTGCTAAGATTTTGCTATCCATCTTGCTCTGAGATCGTCGCTCATCTAACTGGAGATTGAAGAAAAGATGCAGAACACAGTCCTCCATTTCCAGCACTGCATCAGCCTGCTGTTCAACCACACTTCCTATGCTGTTTGACTCGTCGAAGCTTGAAAAGTACTCTTCTTCTTCTGAACCGCACCAATCCATGTCACTGTCTTCTTTTCGCCCCTGCCTGGAAAATCTTGGGTTTGGATGCCCCACCGAGCCATTAGATCTGGGCATCCAATTCAGTTCGACCCCTTTCATGCCTGTGATGGCCCTTCCAATGGTTGGGGACGAAGATAGACCACCACTTTGGTCTCTCAATGACTCAACCCTCAACCTCACGTGATTACTAACTCTATGACCCGGTTGATCGGACCAAGCCCCGGTTTGGTCCATCGACTCCTTCCTCTCGTCCGCGTGTTCTTGGGAACATACATGTCTCTTCTCCTTCTCAGGTGGGCCTCGCACACCCCACAACTTTCCTCCCGACTTTAGGACTTCCTTATAGGAGTAAAACCCCGCCTTGCTACAAGGGTTATTTGAACAAAACTCTCTTTCTGAGAAAAAGCTCGCCCTCTTCTTTAAGTATGACTCACTCTTCTTTACCACACCCTCCACCTGTTTGCTTACATGTCCTCGTTCTCTTTCCCTAATGCCCCCACATGTCACTCACCCAGCCAAAGTATGGGTAGCGTCGGAAATGGTTCCATGGAACTCTTTCAGCAAAGATTTCAATCGACCGCGGAACTCTTTCCGGCTTGACACCCGCTACTCTTAATCGAGCAGCTCTGAGATCCAATTTTTTGAAGGAGACAAGCACCCTTCCCATGGTGATCGCCACCTTTTCGAGGAAGGATTTCTGCCACAGATTGAATGACAGTCCAAGCAGTTTCACTTGAAAGAAACCATCTACAAGATCCACTGAGTTGCAGGAGGGCCACCAGCTTTCGACCAATATCAGCCCTTCTTTCGTTTCTACAGTCGTAGACTCCAACTGTGCATTTCCCGCATCTAGCACTGCCTTCTTATCAGAAAAAGGGATTAGAATAGCCGTCTGTTCCAGGCCTAGTTTTTCTGTCACCTCCTCCAAGATCAGCTTCCAATCCTTCACTACATTCTTCGCTGATAAAATTAGCTTTCACTCCCAGTCACCTTTTTCCCCTTCGACCAAAATCTTTGGTATAGGCGCAGAGCGAACAACTGACGTAGCTCCATTATTTTCTTCCTTTTCTTCTGTCCCCGCTTTCTCCAATATTTCCCTTCAGACTTTCAAGTCCTCTTTCCTTCCCAGAGTATTTTCCTTCACTACAGGCTTCTTAGATTGTTCTGTCACAGCCTTGGTCCAAATTCTTACCACAAACTGGTGAATCTCGTTTGCTACCTTTATCCAACCCTCCAGCCTTTTTCCTTCTGGTATGATGATTATTTGTTTTTTCTTTTCTTCAAATCTTTCTTCTAACATCACAAACCACCCTTTGGAATTTCTCCTTCGTTCTGCAGCATACTCTTTCCTTGAAGTTCTGAAAGTATCTTTCCACTCCACAGACCAACTAACATTGACTGCACCATCGAGAAAGCTTTGAAACCACACCAGAGCTTCTCCGACCAGAAACACCATCCTTCTTGATCTTTCTCTAATCTTCACCGTCAACTCCTTCTGATGAAACATTTCTTCCAGTATCAGTTCTTTACTCTCCACCTTGATAGATCTTCTCCAGCTCCTTGCCGGTGCAAAAGCCTCTGCCATTTTTCTCCTTCCCTGTGCTCTGCGATGATTAGGTGCAAAAGCCTCCGTGAGTTTGTCACTTGTTTAAACAAGGTAACCCTCACTTTTATGTTGTCAATTATCTCTTCCAAAGTTCTAATTTTTTCCAGCAAAAATTCTGTTAATTCTTTCCTCCCACACTCCCAAGCAACAGTTGCCTTAGTAGCTCTCCACATTATTCTCCCTCCTTTTGTTGCCTTAAGAAGTTAGGATCGGAAATGTCCATCACCTCTTGGGGAGGATCCCACCTTACAAAGGAAAAGAGTTCAATAGAAAGCTTGAATTTTTGGCAGGATAGTCTTGCTCCATATTTCTTTCACCGGGAGAACCACCCCTTGGGAGCTAGCAGATGCAAGATGTCTGAAGAAAGAGGAGCAAGAGAAATTGCCTCCATATTGATCTAATAGATTTACTCCACTATGATAATGAGAAGACAAACCGGCCAGATCTGAATGGGGAAAGTCAACAAATTTGTGTGTGTGTGTGTGTAAGGACTACTCTTCAATCACCCAAAACTAGGGTTTCATAGGACCCGACAGGATGGGAGAAGGAGAGAAAGTTCAACTGCTCCTACTAGAGGTTTCAGAACTTTGTCCAACATAAACCACCCTTAATAGAAATCAAAGAGCTCCCTTTTGATCCCCAAGCGCCAGCTTCAAAGTGTCTCTAGTACCTGTAACAAGATTTCTTCAGTTATCTAGGGTTTTTGGGAAAAAACTCCAAGAACCTGCCTTGGGCTTCAACTAAGGATGAAAGTCTCCACAAAACCTCTCCAAAAACCCTCCTAATGGGGCTACATAAGTTGCTAATTGATCAGCCGATCAATTCTCCATACACACTGCGTATGGGCTAAGAAAGGAGAAAGATGTTGAAGGTGAGAACCCTCTTTGATACCTTGTGAAACACACATGTAATAATCTGAAATAAAGAAAAGAAAAACAGAAGAGAAGAAGAAGATTGAAGAAGATGGGAGAGAGAAAAGTAAAGGAGGAAGAAGATGGAAGAAGGGGAAGAAGAAGAGTGAGAGTTCAAAACCTCTCTTCAGCCCCTAATGATCTCTTTTATTCTTTTGTTGTAAAAATAAAGACAATTACATGAGTGCCCTTAGTAAGGCATCCATCACTAAAGACAATAATCAAAACAATAAAAAAGAAAAAATAGGCCCATAACTAAGGCCTACCTACTAACACAAGGTCATAAACGTAACCTAAGGAAAAATAAAGAAACTAAGGCCCATTCAGCCAATTCTCACTACAGATCAAGGCATACCTCTTGGAGGTCTATTAACACCATTCTTCCCTCTTTCTTGCATTTTATCAGGTATGACCTCTGTTATAGGTATTCAACTGAAATTCTGGGATTATATTTGGGTGGGGGATGTGCCTTTGAAAGAACAATTTCCTTCTATGTATTCCTTATCCTTGTTCAGACAAGAGCTGGTGCCTACTTTTCTGGTTCCTTCTGAATCTAGTTATGGGTCTGATTGAAATCTAGGCCTTAGAAGGGGTCTTCGGGATTCGGAAGTCAATGACTTATTGGCTTTACTAGAGCTTTTGAATGGGGTGGTTTTGAATTCCTTGAAGGAAGATGGAAGAATGTGGACTATGAATTCCTCTGGTGTTTGTTCCTGTGCTTCCTTTTTTAGAGCTCTCATTCAGTCTTCCAACGGTCTTGGAGAATCTTTTACTGTCTTAGATGTCTTGGGTGAGCTGATTCCTCCTAGGGTTGGCACCTTTTGTTGGGAAGCTGTTCTAGAAAGATGCAATACTTGTGATATGCTCCAAAAGAAAGGACCCTCATGGTGTTTATCCCCAAACTGGTGCATTCTGTGTAAAGCCAATGGTGAGAGCTGCTACCACTTATTAATCTCTTGCCCTTTTGTGTTGGATATTTGGGTTTGGTTTCTCTCCTTGGTTTTCTGCAGCCGGACTCCACCAAGCATATGCGACTTGTTTGCTTCTTTTTTCAGGTGGCCTAAGAAGAGGGGCAAAGTTCTTTGGAGATGTGGTAGGGCTTCCATTTGTTGGACAGTTTGGAAAGAAAGGAATGCAAGTATCTTCTCTGAAAAGGAAAGGAGTAAAGAAGCCATCATTGAAGCAGTGAACGTTAGAGTGGTCCAGTGGGAAAAATCACTGGATCTGTTTGATCATATATATACAGGCCTGATGCTCACTAATTGGAAAGAAGTTGCACTTTCAGCACCAGTCAGGATGATAGCCAGTCCTGTTTGGTCTGCACCTGCTTCATAAAACTGAACTTTGATGGTAGTAGTGAGGGCAATTCGGGGCCCTCAGGTGTAGGAGGAACCTTTGAGATGAAGAGGGAAAAGTAGTTGCGATGTATTCTGGTCCTATTGGGGTTGCTGACTCTCTTAGAGCCGAGGTCATGGCGGTGTTAGAAGGGGTAAAGGAGTCCGAGGAGTTGAATATTCAAAAGGTAATTGTAGAAGGAGATTTGAAACTGGTGATGGGATGGCTGCAAAAGGAGAATAGTGAACTCTGGAAATTTGCTAATGAAAAAAGAGAGTTTGACTGGGTAACTTGGGGAATAGAGATTCAGTTTCATTGGGTGAAAAGACCTGCAAATTCCTTTGCAGATACTCTGGCTAAACAAGGGGTGGGATGGGGGAACATTTGTTTTGGGCAGTGCTTTTACTGTTTTGTCGGCTTTCTTGGTGAGGGTTAAGAGTTTTTATCTCTCCCCGTTGTTTCCTTTGTAAGTTATATTTCTTTTTTTTAATAAAATTTTCTGTTATTGATAAAAGAAATGGTCTATGACAGCAGGTGTTTCTGATTCCCTAAGCTCCGTTCTTAAAACTAGGTCCTATGTGATTCCCCCTTCATTTATGTATTTATATTTAATTATGAAGGGGTTATAAATTCTAGGGTAAGAGGCTAAGAGGAAAGTCTCCCCACCAATGGTCCTTCCAGCATTTCACCTTAGATCTATCTAGAGACTAAATCATAGTTGATGGATATCTAAGGGTACTACTTGTGGTATTTCCTGGACCCCACCTATTAGAGTCTGACTTATATTTGCTTCTTATTACTAAATGCTACAATGTCCCACTTCCAAATCCATTTGCCTAGTAATGTCCTATTCTTATCTTTTAATCTCCCAACCCCTAAGCTTCCCTGCTCTTTTATTCTACTTACCTGTTATGGACGCCTTCCTCGGGAAGACGTACCATCGCCGCCGGAAGCAACAGGCATCTGACCCACCGCCAGCAGCAGCAGTGATTCAGTGATGCTCATCCTACCCAGTTCGGCAACAACAGCCTTATCTAGATTAGATTAGCTCATTTTGCTTGTTCTTATCTTATTGTTCTTATCTCTTATCTTATCTTGTTAGTAGCTTATCAGATTAGGATTAGCTTATCTTATCCTTAGCAAGATAGAACTGGAAGTCTCCCTATCCAGCAAGGAGATTCCCTTTGATTAGGACTCTTGTAATCTCCTATTTAAGGAGACCCCATTATTGAATGAGATATCGAATATTCAGTTGAAGAAGTGAGTTAGGAGAGTTGGTGATCTCTTGAACAAATCACCAGAGGCGCCAAGATAGGTTCATCAAGAGCAGGAAGGAACAAGGGAAAACAGGAGGTTTTCCCCGTGGACCGACCCGTGACGAGATCCTATTCCCGGGCCCTCAACAACTTTGTATCAGAGCAAGGCGTCATGGGTGATCTGGAGCAGCTACCATCCAGGGTCCACGACCTCGAGCACCAACTCGTGGAGACCAGCTCCGAAATCTGTGAGATCAAAGACGAAGTGAGGGAGCTTCAATGCCTGATGGAGCTATTCCTTTCTAGTAGGGAAGGGAACTCTGAAGGAGGGACAGCCGCCAATGGCCGCCGACCAGATCTGGCAAGCAGCAGTCCGTTAGCCAAAGAACCGCAGTCGTCCCCAAGTATAGCAGGCTGGAATTCCCGTCGTACAACGGCAACGGAGACCCCTTAGGCTGGCTGTATCGCTGCGAGCAATTTTTTCGGAACCAACGGACAGATGACCGGGATAAGGTAAGTCTAGCCGCCTTTCACTTAACAGAGGAAGCACAACTTTGGTTTTATCGGTTAGAGCAAGAAGAACCCAGGCTTAGTTGGCCCCAGTTTAAGTCCTATTGCCTTCTTAGGTTCGGACCCTCACTGACCAGCAACCCACTGTGTGAGCTGATTAACCTTAAACAGACCGGCACAGTGGCTGAATATCAGCGACAGTTCCAAACCCTCCTCGCGAGGGCATCCTCCGTGCGACCCGACCAGCAAGTGGATATGTTCACGGCAGGGCTATCAGAACCCCTGCGGGTGGATGTCGAGATGCAGAATCCCCCAAATTTGGTCACAACCATGAACTTAGCCCGCGCGTTCGAGCGCAAGCTGCAGCTCAGCCGCGGAACTTTTAATGTGGGTCGGCCACCAAACTCATGGGTACCCCCAAGATCAGCAACAACGACTCCCTCTTCTGCTACCAACCGAGAACTGAAATCTCCCACCACCACCGCCTCTAGACCAATGACGAGTACAGGTAGCAACATGGCCGCTCCACCCATTAAGCGTCTGACCAGGGCAGAAATGGCAGAACGCCGAACAAGAGGCCAATGTTTCAACTGTGATGACCTCTACTCGGCAGGACATAGATGCAAGAGGCTTTTTTGCCTCCTCATCGATGAACAAGAGGAGGAGGAAGAAGAACCAGTCATATTCGAGCCAGAGATCTCTCTCCATGCGATCACTGGCATTAAAACTTCTCAGACCATGCAGTTACAGGCACAAATAGCAGGTCAACCGGTGCGCATTCTCGTCGATTCAGGGAGTACACACAACTTCATAAGTGAACATGCCGCCCTTCAGTTGAAACTGCCAATGGAGCTTCGACCGCGACTACAGGTAGCCATTGCAAATGGTGAGAGAGTTCACAGTCCAGGAATTTGTAAGGACGTGCCGGTACAGGTCAATTCTGAACTGTTTCTTGCTGATTTATTTGTACTTTCATTGGATGGGTTCGATATTGTTCTAGGGGTCAAGTGGTTAATAACCCTAGGCCCGATTTTGTGGGACTTCAGCGCACTCACCATGACCTTCCACCTAAATGGAAAGCAAGTTTCATGGCACAGTTGCAGGGTTAAAGAAAGGACACCACAGGTCCATGCACTTCAGACAGAACAGGCAGCCATGGAAAAACTTCTCGCCTAGTTTTCAGATCTGTTCTAGGAACCCAAGGGCCTCCCCCCTCCCCGAGCTTGCGACCATCGTATTCCTTTGGTGGCGGGTTCAGCACCAGTCGTTGTCCGGCCTTATCGCTACCCTCACTTACAGAAGGACGAGATAGAGAAACAATGTACAGAGATGCTGAACCAAGGAATCATATGCAAAAGTCACTCCCCCTTCTCTTCGCCAGTTCTGTTGGTGGCGAAGCAAGATGGAACGTGGAGGTTTTGTGTTGACTATAGAGAACTCAATGACCGGACGATCAAAGATAAGTTCCCTATTCCCGTTGTGGACGAACTGCTGGACGAGTTGCATGGTGCCCAGTATTTCTCTAAGTTGGACCGGATACTTCCAAGTTCGCATGGCTCCCGGTGACGTGAAGAAGACTGCTTTTCGCACCCACCATCGAATTTTTAGTCATGCCATTCAGACTCTCCAACGCTCCATCTACATTTCAGTCACTAATGAACGAGGTATTCCAGCCCCATCTGCGCAAATTTGTTTTAGTTTTCTTTGATGATATCCTCGTTTACAGCAATTCATGGGTAGAGCATGTCCACCATCTGAGGACCGTTTTCGATCTCCTACGCCAACACAAATTATTCCTGAAACGGTCCAAGTGCTCCTTTGGGGAGCGACAGGTTCTTTATCTCGGCCACGTCATCCATGGGCAGGGTGTGACAATTGATAGTTCCAAGATTCAGGCTATAAAAGAATAACCCAAACCTCAATCAGCCAAGGCCTTACGCGGGTTCCTCGGTTTAATGGGTTACTACCGCAAATTTGTACAGAACTATGGAGTGTTGGCCGCCCCGTTAACCAACCTGTTGAAAAAAAATTCCTTCCGGTGGGACGACGCAGCAGATGAAGCTTTCCTGACACTGAGAAATGCCCTGTCTTCCACCCCTGTCTTGCAATTACCTAATTTTGCCCTCGAATTTACAGTCGAGTGCGATGCTTCCGGAGTGGGTATTGGGGCCGTATTACAGCAGCAAGGGCACCCGATTGCTTTCTTCAGCCGTAGACTGGCCGACTGGCACCTGAAGCTTCTAGCTTATGAGCACGAACTAATTGGCCTAGCTCGAGCCGTCCAGCACTGGAGGCCATATTTGTGGGGGTGGTCATTCGTCGTCAAAATTGATCATTACAGCCTCAAATACCTGTTAGAGCAGCGTCTCACCACTTCCCCTCAGCAGCATTGGGTTAGCAAACTGCTCGGGTTTGACTTCCGGGTGGAATATAAGGCGGGGTCCTCAAATCGCGCAGCTGATGCCTTGTCTAGGCAAGATGAAGACGCGATGGTTTTGTGTAGCATTTCCCAACCTCGGATCTCTCTGTTTGATGACATTAAGAAGGCAGCACCACAGTCCTCGGAATGGTTGCTCTTGCTACAGAAGATCCAGTTCGGCACCGCCGACCTGAATTGGTCACTTCAAGACGGGTTGGTACTGTATAAGGGACGAGTCCATTTTCCACCAGACTGCCCGTTGATCCCCACCATCATCACCAGCATCCATACGTCCACCCACGAGGGCATTCAAAAAACACTACATCGCGTCCGGACTGATTTCCATTGGCGAGGTATGAAGACTCCTATTCGAGATTTTGTCCAGAATTACTCCACATGCCAACAGCACAAATGGGAAAACCTACACCCGGCAGACCTCCTTCAGCCCCTTTCCATCCCGACACAGATCTGGGCCGACATATCCATGGACTTCATTGAGGGACTACCCAAGGTAGGTGGCAAATCAGTTCTCTTCGTGGTAGTCGACCGCTTCTCTAAATACACCCACTTCATTCCTCTATCACACTCGTACAGTGCCTCTTCGGTTGCCCTCGCCTTCTTTACACATGTCTTTTGCTTACATGGGTTACCTGAATCCATAGTCAGCGATAGAGACCCGATTGTCACTAGTGCCTTCTGGAAAGAGTTATTCCGGCTACAAGGCACCACCCTGGCCTACTCATCAACTTACCAGCCACAAACCGACGGTCAGATGGAAGTGGTTAACCGCACAATCGAGATGTATCTCCGCTGTTTCGTAGGCGATCAACCACAACGGTGGGTGGATTGGCTCCCTTGGGCCGAGTACTGCTACAACACAGCCTACCATTCTTCCCTCGGCATGACTCCCTTTTGCGTCATTTATGGCAAGGATCCTCCCCGCTTGCTGTCCTACGAGCCGGGTTCTACTCGTTTGGAAGCAATTGATCACTCCTTACAAGAACACGACGCCCTCCTAGCCGACGTCTGCCTTCGCTTACAGCAGGCCCAGCTCCGCATGAAGCTCCACTACGACAAGCACCACCAGGAACTGTCATTCGATCCAGGACAATTTGTTTGGTTGAAACTCCAGCCCTACCGGCAATGCTTCTTGCGCCACAAGGCTGCCCCGAAGCTGGCCCCTAAGTTCTATGGGCCCTACAAGGTTCTACGACGGATTGGCAGTGTGGCCTACCAGCTGGAATTGCCTGAGACCTGCCGGATTCATGATGTCTTCCACATCTCCTTGCTGAAGCCATTTATGGGTGTTCCCCGAACCAAGTTCCCTCCCTGCCACCCTTGAAAGATGGCAAGCTGGTCCCCCAACCTAAAGCTTGTTAGACAGTTTATGTATGCCCTTAGCTTCAATCTGATTTGATGTACTTTTGTTATTTAGTGGAAATAAATAAAGTGCATGTTTGATTCATGTTGTTTGGTTTAATTCTGTGTAAAACCCTAAAACTGGACATTTATAGAGATTCATGTTAGTTTTAAATGTTCACAGCCGTTGGACAAGTCTGGGGAGATTTATCCTGCCAAGGCTGATGCTGGTGTGCCACCAAGTGTTGGGATGGCCTGTCTCAGCCACCAGGGTAAGACCCGAGGCACATGCAGTATGGGATTACTTGAATCCTTGAACTGGACCAGATTTCCAGTCTTGCCCTGGACCTTGGAGATAGATGGGCAAAACTGGAAAGTTGCACCTGACCCCTAGACTCGATTATGACACTTCACTAGGTGCTGGATCAGGCTGCCTTTGATATGCCAATCATTGAGATCCTTAGCGGGGATCAAAACCTGGGTATGTTGGGGCAGTTTGAGAATTCATCTGAGTGGGTGATCATAGTGACAGAATCAGCCACTTTGTCGGACAAAGGGTAATGATCGGGAATGCACTCTCTGATGGAAACCAAACTGCCGGCAGTTGATTTCAATCGTTGGAATTTTGTTTTGCAAAATTAACATACTTATATTTATATGTACGGTTTCAAATTGTTTGCAAATGGTTTTAATTCCCGGGATCCATGTGAGAGGGAAGTGCGGCACTGTTCCTTGCAGCGGAGGGAGAGGTCCTCTCTTGTTGGGCAGTGCTTGATCATTAAGGGCTGAGAGGTTAAGTGTAAGACCATTTAGGATAATACCTGATGGGCTAATCTTGCACCTGCCCACAGTCCCTGGGTTTTTATAAGATGGCTTGGCCCAGGGACCACTTAATGTAAGTGTTGGGCCCATAGGGTCCATATGATGGACTCAAGGGGTTCATTGAGTTTTTCAGTGAATTCGGCTGGGCCTTGTATTAAAGGCCAGGCCGAACCCATGTGGCTGGTGTGTAGATCAATGCTTGGGTCCCACGCCATACAAAGAAGCCCAACTGGGCAGCAGATTGGAAAGTAATTAGACATTGAACACTTAATGGGCAAAAAGCCCATTTCGAGGTGGGCTAATATGATCACCCATCCATGGGGCGAATTTGAGATTGAAGTGAAAGAATGGTAGGATTCATCTAATGGACGCCATAAAGGTTGCGGAATGGGCGGGGGAATTTCAAAAATTTCCTACCTTCTCCCAACTGGGAATCATATTCCCTAAATTTAGAATACAATATTCAAGGATCTACTTGAACCCTAATCAAACCAGATCTGTACCAAAAGATAAATGGGAGGATTATACCTGATCCGGAGAAGCAATATCTCCCAAAGTTGGTGTTTACGCCCAAAGAATGCTCCAAAATCTGTCCCTGCTGAAGATGACACAGCTGTGGATGGAACAGAACCAGCAGGGTGCGTCCTACACACTGGATCCTTCACAAGAATCCCCTGGATGTACTAAACACTGATTCTTTCAGTCTTTCTTGCAAGACTGATGTCAAGAACTGGTTTCTTGACTTCTTTTCTACAAAGATCGAATCTTGCAATATTGCAGATGGCGGCGGCAGGAGGAGATCTCCAGAAAACGAAAAAGGCTGAACTGTTTTTCTTTTCTGGAGAGTATGAGATCTAATCTCAAATCGCAGGAACCCTTCTTAAGATCTTGCTTGGTTCGAAATCTGATATTTCTTCCTCTTAGTTGGTTCGAAATCTCCTCCTTAGGAGTTATCCCAATCCAAATCAGTATTTGGATAGGGGATGATCTTAATCCCTTTCCCAGATAGAGTTAGCTTACTCCTGATCTTATCAGGAGGTTACTAGATTCAAATCTGATTTGAATTTGGTCTCTAAGAGTGGATAGAGCTAAGAGTCCAATCCTTTTACTAACTTCAATCTAAAATTCGCCCCCTGGATGGGTGATCATATCAGCCCACCTCGAAATGGGCTTTTGGCCCATTAAGTGTTCAGTGTTTAATTAGCTTCCAACTTGCTGCCCAGTTGGGCTTCTTTGTATGGCGTGGGACCCAAGCATTGATCTACACACCAGCCACATGGGTTCGGCCTGGCCTTTAATACAAGGCCCAGCCGAATTCACTGAAAAACTCAATGAACCCCTTGAGTCCATCGTATGGACCCTATGGGCCCAACACTTACATTAAGTGGTCCCTGGGCCAAGCCATCTTATAAAAACCCAGGGACTGTGGGCAGTTGCAAGATTAGCCCATCAGGTATTATCCTAAATGGTCTTACACTTAACCTCTCAGCCCTTAATGATCAAGCACTGCCCGACAAGAGAAGACCTCTCCCTCGGCTGCAAGGAACAGTGCCGCACTCTCCTCTCACATGGATCCCGGGAATTAAAACCATTTGCAAACATTTTGAAACCGTACATATATATGTAAATATATTAATTTTGCAAAACAAAATTCCAACGATTGAAATCAACTGCCGGCAGTTTGGTTTCCATCAGAGAGAGTGCATTCCCGATCATTACCCTTTGTCCGACAAAGTGGCTGATTCTGTCACTATGACCACCCACTCAGATGAATTCTCAAACTGCCCCAACATACCCAGGTTTTGATCCCTACTAAGGATCTCACTGATTGGCATATCAAAGGCAGCCTGATCCAGCACCTAGTGAAGTGTCATAATCGAGTCTAGGGGTCAGGTGTAACTTTCCAGTTTTGCCCATCTATCTCCAAGGTCCAGGGCAAGACTGGAAATCTGGCCCGGTTCAAGGATTCAAGTAATCCCATACTGCATGTGCCTCGGGTCTTACCCTGATGGCTGAGACAGGCCATCCCAACACTTGGTGGCACACCAGCATCAGCCCTGGCAGGATAAATCCCCCCAGACTTATCCAACGGCTGTGAACATTTAAAACTAACATGAATCTCTATAAATGTCCAGTTTTAGGGTTTTACACAGAATTAAACCAAACAACATGAATCAAACATGCACTTTATTTATTTCCACTAAATAACAAAAGTACATCAAATTAGATTGAAGCTAAGGGCATACATAAATTGTCTAACATGAAGTTAGTAAAAGGATTGGGCCTTTAGCCTTGTCCACTCTTAGAGACCAAATTCAAATTAGATTTGAATCTGGTAACCTCCTGATAAGATCAGGAGTAACCTAACTCTATCTGCAGATAGGATTAAGATAATCCCCTATCCAAATACTGATTTGGATTGGGATGACTCCTGATTTAGGAGGTTTCTTAATCAAGAAGAAAGGAGGAGAAAAACTACCCAATAGAGAGAGAAACACAACAGATTTCGAACCAAGAAAAATTGCAAGAAAGGTTCCTGCGAATTGAGATCAGATCTCATATACTCCAGAAAAGAAGAAACAGTTCAGCCTTTTCGTTTTTGGAGTTCTCCTCCTGCCGCCGCCATCTGCCTTTGCAAGATTAGATCTTTGCAGAAAAAGAAAGTCAAGAAATCTGTTCTTGACATCAGTCTTGCAAGAAAGACTGAAAAGGATTCAGTGTTTAGTACTTCCAGAGGATTCTTGTGAAGGATCCAGTGTGTAGGACGCACCCTGCTGGTTCTGTTCCATCCACAGCTGTGTCATCTTCAGCAGGAACGGATCTTGGTGCATTCTTTGGGCGTGAACACCAACTTTGGGAGATACTGCTTCTCCGGATCAGGTATATTCCTCCCATTTTTTTTGGTACAGATCTGGTTTGATTATGGTTCAAGTAGGATCCTTGAATATTGTATTCTAAATTTAGGGAATATGATTCCCAGTTGGGAGAAGGTAGGAAAATTTTTGAAATTCGCCCACCCATTCCGCAACCTTTATGGCGTCCATTAGATGGATCCTACCATTCTTTCAAAGCTGTCACCCGCTCTCGTTTCAATCGTTGAATCCTTGAAGTCTTGGTGGAATGGTGTAATTTACCATCAACAGAAGCCACATGGATCCCATTGGCAGAGTTCTAAGCCACATATCCAGAGTTCGAGCTTGAGGACAAGCTCGTAGTCCAGGAGGGGAGTAATGTTATGGACGCCTTCCTCGGGAAGACGTACCATTGCCGCCGGCAGCAACAGGCACCTGACCCACCGCCAGCAGCAGCAGTGATTCAGTGATGCTCATCCTACCCAGTTCGGCAACAGCAGCCTTATCTAGATTAGATTAGCTCATTTTGCTTGTTCTTATCTTATTGTTCTTATCTCTTATCTTATCTTGTTAGTAGCTTATCAGATTGGGATTAACTTATCTTATCCTTAGCAAGATAGAACTGGAAGTCTCCCTATCCAGCAAGGAGACTCCCTTTGATTAGGACTCTTGTAATCTCCTATTTAAGGAGACCCCATTATTGAATGAGATATCGAATATTCAGTTGAAGAAGTGAGTTAGGAGAGTTGGTGATCTCTTGAACAAATCACTAGAGGCGCCATGATAGGTTCATCAAGAGCAGGAAGGAACAAGGGAAAACTGGAGGTTTTCCCCGTGGACCGACCCGTGACGAGATCCTATTCCCGGGCCCTCAACATTACCACTTTCTAATTAACCTTATTTGTATCATTTTTATTTTTATTTTATTTTCAAATTTCAATTGTCAATCTAGTCCTGTTTTGAAGAACTTTTTTTTTTCTCTTACCAACCTATCTGCATTATCCTGTATTTTGATTTAAAAGTGAGACTGGACAGATTTCACCACCATGTGCAATTGTATGTTGCATCCGTTTCCCATGGAGGACTTGTTTGCTGTAATTTTTTTTTTTCATTTTTTCACCTTTTCCATTCTATTGCCTCAGATTTTCAGATCATGAAGTTTTCAAAGATCCATGGCACCCAGCCACTTGCTAAAGAAAGTTCAATGAGTAACATCTTAAAATTATAAAATAATAATTTGACAGTGTTAAATGAGAATGTCACTAAAATGTCCTACTTATTTCACACATCTCAGTCTCATTTCTTTGGAATTTATATGCACAAGATTTTAGTGCCTGTTTGTAAAATACAATATTGTAGAAGTCCAAATTTTAGGAGGTCCAAACTGTCATTTGTTGGTGGAGGATAGATTTGATTTAAATATTCTGCCATTGTTGATCCTTAATCATGCATATAGACTCTGGCTTGATTTGCATTTATACTTCTGTGCAGATATGGGAGGACATTCTAGGATTTGAGAATGCTGAGTTCTATATCAAAAGGTGGCCTCAATTGTATGGTGTGAGTTTTGGAGATATACTGATTTCATTCCCTGATGCAGTACCATGTGGAGTTAAGGTTGCTGCAAGTGGTGGGAAGATTGTATTAAATCCAAATGATGATTATGTCCTAGAAGAAGGTGATGAGGTCCTTGTTATAGCAGAGGATGATGATACTTACAGTCCAGGCTCTTTACCTGAGGTTGCCTTCTTTCCTTCTTAATGTGCATATGATGTCAATCGCTAATCTTAGTTACAGAATGCAGAAAACTTATGTAGTTTAGATTCAGTAAATACAAAACAAAAGACTATGGTCCAAATATATGCATTCACTTCTGCATTGACTGCCTTCACTTTCTACTGCCATACAAGATTATTTTTATTGCTACTTTTAAATTTTTGACATGTATTTGTGGCGTGGTTGGTACAGAAATAGTTAATGTGCAAACTTGATCAAAGAGAGGTTGGTCACAGTTTGAACATCCACCATTACCAATGTTTATGTTTTATGGTGTAGCACCATAAGTTAGTTTTTTAATGGTCATTTATGTGTTAGATCTTGTTTGATAACCAGTGTTTTAAAAGTGAGAAGCACAACTAAAGCACAAGGGGTTCCTAGAGCATAAGCTGCAGGGCGCACGGTGAGTGAAGCATGAGCTTGAAAAAACTAGATGCCACTTTTGAAAAAGAAAGAACAAAAATAAAAACATAAGATACAAGAATATGCAAATTTAAATTCTAAAAGAAATAAAATATTTGAAGAAAACCTATAAGCTCAATGCTTTAGGGTATCATGTTCTTAATATACAATAGTTGTATTCTTGCAGTTCAAGTCCTACATAGGACAAATTTTTTTTTTTCTTTTGATGAACAAAAGTAGTTTTATTAAATCAAATATCAAAAATACAATCAGCCTAGCAGGAGGCACGAGATGTTACCCCTCTAGGACTGAACCATATACACCAAAACTGCCCAGGCCTGAGACACAATTACAAAGTAGCCCAAAATAGATCTCCCCTTGACACCCCTTGCTTGGCCAAAGAATCAGCCATTGCATTTGCTGATTTTCTGACCCTCTAAAACCTGACAGTCATATTCCTTGTCAACCATTTAACTTTCTTTAACAGATCCCTGTAGCCCCAACAGGCTGTTTCTGGGCTAACTAGCCAGCCTACTACTACCTTGGAATCCCCTTCTACTAGCAGATTGGTCACTCCAATTTGACTAGCCATCTGTATACCTTGTACTGCTGCTAGTAGCTCTGCCCTTACTGAATCACTTTCACCCACTGGTCCTGAAATAGAGACAACATATTGCTGTCTTTGTCTCTCAGAATCCCACCTATTCCCGATCGCCCTGGGTTACCTTGGAAGCTACCATCAAGATTCAATTTTACCACACCATCCGGTGGGGGAATCCATTTAGCTTGTGATTTGATCTTGGTGGAGACTGTAGCAGCCACTGCAGCCCAATTTCTCCTCAAGTCATCAAAGGTGTAATCTGCCAACAAGTGTGAAGATTTTAACCATGAGATAGTCCTTGTCGATATGGATTCCTTGATTTCAGCAAGGCTTCTTTCCTGTTCTTGAAATATTCTAGCATTTCTCTCCTCCCATACAGTCCACAATGTAGCGGCTCTGATACATTTCCACATTAGCTTCCCTCTTTTTGTCAATCTCCCAAAGGCAGCCGGAGTGAACAGCAGCTTTACTTCAGAGGGCAAATTCCACCTGCACCCAAATAAAGAAACGACCCATTTCCAAATATTGGTAGCGAAGGAGCATGATATCAGCAAATGGTTACAGTCCTCACCCCTCACTTTACACAGAGAGCACTAATTAGGGGACAAGCACATAAAAGGTTTCTTCTTTTGCAAGTTTTCCATAGTATTGATCTTACCATAATAAGCTTCCCAACAGAACACAACTATTTTGGGGGGAAT